>NC_051177.1:207785760-208085760 GCF_013339695.2 Rhipicephalus sanguineus
GCTTGTGTGTCGTCTTCTTGTTCCCGTCTTTGTGCGCTTAACGGTTCATAAAATACTTCTCTGTCTTTCGCATCCAGGCACAAGCACTCGACTCGGCATTTACCTCCGCGTGGTCTCAGGCGGGACGCGCAGAAGTCGACGAGGAAGGCATGCACGCCGAAAGTGTTCACGTGCAGCACGCGCCCGTTGAGCCTGTAGAGAGCACGTCGTGGTGCGCCTTCTTGACGAGCACGTGGTCTTCGCTCAGGATCGGTGCTCGAACTCGAGCGCCTCTTCCGCCACGGCCAGGTGAGCGCCACCTGCTGCACCACCGACCACAGCTGCAATGGGCTCTCCAGCTGAAAAACCAGAACCTCTGTAGAGACTATGCATTTACTTCTTTAAAGAACGATGCGCCAGTTTTAATGCGCAGGCATCCTGGCGAGCTACTTTCTTAAGGAACCGTGCATCCGTGTAAGGTAACGCGTTATTGTTAATCGTGGAACGCGCGGAGTCATAACGCAGTGATGGCAGTGATTTCTTACGTTTTGCAGCAGATTACGAGGCCAACAAATGCTAGTTGGAGCAGCTATTGGTGTTTTACTAGAAGATGGCAAAATATGCCATACAACTCCTGTAGTGCAAAGCATCTCCGAAGCGTCTCATTAATGTTAATGTCTATTATCAAGGATATTTTACAGGCACATACAAAGTAAATGGCATGAAATCCGATACGCAGTTATTTATCCGACAGAGTGTAGTTTACCAGCCTAAATGGTTCTTGTTCCCAAACACAACCAATAAAATATGCCGTTCCTCAAGGCTCCATCCGTTATTCTTTATTCTTTATATGAATGAGATTGTGAACACACTGTGAACTTCTGACATAATTCTCTGCAGACTATACAAGTACTTTTTTTTACAGGTAAACATTTACTCCAACTTAAAAGGTAGCTACAGATGGCTAACTGAACTATCAAACTGGTTACATTTAAGCCAACTTCAACTAAATGTAAAAAAACTAAGCTATTATTTTCAAAAGCCGTAATAAACCTGACCACTATAATGCCTGTAATTAGATTTAACAACTCCGCTATCGAACGGATTCCTACTTATAAATTTCTAGGTGTTATTTTTGAAGAGAACATGAGCTGGACACCTCACGTAAACAAGCTTCACGCAAGTATGTGCAGGTCAATTTCAATATTGCACTATATTAGAACCTTGGCGCCTAAATGGTTGAAACAGTTATATTATGTCCTTGGTCATTCTCATTTACACTCCTGTCTACTAATATGGGGAACCACTCGTAAGACAAATTTTGATATGTTAATAATTTTACAAAAAAAGAGCAGTGCGTTGCATAGAAAACCTTAAACTAAATGGCCACTCAGCGCCATCCTTTTCAAAGCTAACATATTCAAAGTAGATCAGTTATTCTAACTAAGGCTTGCTACGCATACACATAGACAAATTTTGCATGACCCACACACCCTGTCCTCATCTTCGTTAACTAATAATTCACAATATCACCTAAGGCATAATCGACTTAGGACACCCATGTTCAGAACTAAATATGGTACTCAGACGCTCGCCTAGTTGATACCACATTTCCCTAATTATAATCCAGAAATCGCCAATATGATTCAGGACTGCAGTTCGGCATACAGCCTCAGAAAAGGATTAAAGATTACCTTTTGCTTAGAAAGATTACTTTTTGCTTAGCTCTTAACACTCCTTTACGTTACGCAGCTTTCCTTGCGGACTTTATCGCTTAGTATTTTATTTTAAAAAATTTTCCCCATTTCTTGTATACTGTTTTCGTAACACTGATTAGCATTATTGCTTGTACAAATATTTCCTTGTTACGTATTACTATGGTATGCATAAAACGTTACCATCTTACTTTTGTATATTTAGTTGCCTGTAGGCTGTTGCATACATTTAGACCTTTTTTTGTTTCTGTATTGTTGAACTATGTTCACGCGGTTTTCCACCCCCGAGCGATGTATGGGTAGGGGGACTTTGTCAGGCAGTTTCATCTGCCTTTAGCCCCTTCATCCCAGACACTGACTCTAATAAAATTAAAATTCATTCAATATTCAAATTGCAAGAAATGAACAGTTAAAGAGAGGGTTATTGAATGTGCCGTGAAATGAGCTACATATCTGAGATACAAATACTTGTGGCACAAATGAGATCAAACCAGTAAAGTTGAACAGCACATAATAGAAGTAACCATAGTCACATATTACTTGCGAAAGCAGCAGTCGATAATTGGTATGAGATCAAGGCAAGCACGGTAATTTTCACATTTCACCAAAATAGCCTGCATGTCAAGTTAAAAAACAAAAAGCTGTTTAGCTGTTTTGCTTGATATGCCAGCTCTTGTTGCATAAATGAGATTAGAGCCGATAAATCTACATACTAGGATTTGATTACACAGATTTTTTACTGTTTCTTTCAGACTTGCGAAATGGTCACACGGTTAAAGTTTCTCGTCTTCATTTTCACAGTGCTGTTTCAAGGCAGGTTCGGAGCAGTTGCTATGAAATGTCATGTTAGCATGTCATAATGTCACAGTTCGCATGTTACAGTATCACAAGCACATGTAGCTCTCTTTTCGAGCAGTCTGGAGAGGCACTTCCACCACTGGTAACGGTGACGGTTCACTAGGAGTACGGGGAGTCATAACGTGTTACGGTTCACATAGGAATACGTAAAGTCATAATGCGTTACGGTTCACATAGGAATTAATACGGGGTGCCATAACGCGCTACGATTCATATGAGGTGTTTTAGATACGAAGCAGCTTTTGCGCTGGGCTTTGTCCGTAGTTCCATTGGCGACCGTCCGCTTTCTGAAACCTACCATAGCTATCTGTAACATACTGAGCGCGCGCTCGCGCCAAGGAGAAGTCTTCTTCGTCTTGTTCTTCGACCGCCTTGATGATACTGCAGAGCACTTTAGGGGCCAGCGCTGCCGTAAGCTGTCCTAGCTTGGCGTAACGCAGACAAAACCACGTGTGAGCACGTTCGGGCCTGTGTAAGGGGCTGGGTTAGACGCCGCGGCCTCTCCCCCTTACATTCTTTCGGCAATCACGTGATGGCATCGGGGAATGAGATTCTGCAGACGCGCATGAACCCGCGTGGCGTGCTCCAACAAGAGTTCGGGATGAGTAACAGCAACAGCAGCAACAGTGAATTCATGGTGGGCTCCACATGCAAGGACGAGTTAACATCGGGCAAGGTGCCCGTGATGAACTGAACTTTAAGTCGACCCATGCGCTCCTTCGCATCCCCACATGGTTCCCTTTAGCGGGAGATGGTGAATTTTTTTTTTTCTTCTAACGAGAGTGCCGACGTTACGTCAGACCATGAGCTACCGTTTACACGTCCGTGTACTCGGCGTGCCTGGCAAACACACGACATGCGCGCAACTACTAAGTTTATACCAAGTCGACCAACCACCCCTAACACTTGTCTCACAGTGAACAATCCGGCACAGACTGCTACTGCCTGACTGCTTCGCATGAACTTTATTCCCACAATGCGTGGGATCTTCCAGATTTCTTGTTCCTGGCATGTGTTGAAGGCCCCCGAAAAATATTTCAGCTCTTCCTCTTCATTTTAGCTTCTTAGCTTGTTTTATGCCGCGCCTATTGTGATCACTTCTTCTTCAAGGCATAGATCGGTGCCCAATACCTTCATTTCCGCTGCCCGCCATTCCCAATGTAGTTTTCCAATGTAGTGTCTTGGAGCGAAAGAAGGACATGATACCGTAGCGCCAGACGCGCAAGAAACACCAAGAGGCAGAAAGAAGAAGGAAAGTCTCGACGAAAGGTCGTTGACCGACAACAAGGACCCTATGCACGACTGATGGGATATGCTACGGGGCAGACTCTATAAAGAGGGGGAAAAACCTCACTGTGCAGTTATAATTACTGAACGCTGCATACGCTTTTCTGCGGTTGCCCATGCACACTGAGAACGAATCAAATGTACATCCTTACCGTATCGCTACTAAGCGGCCAGCCAGCGAAGGTCATGTGCAGAACCACGTAAGGTAGAGAGAGGTCGTGCCCGTCTGCGCCACAGTAAAATAATAAAAACAAGTGTGTTTTCACGTGCATTTGGCTGATCTCGGAATATAACTCACCTTCGAAGTTCACAGCTTCGCAAAAATATTGATTCGTCATCTTCGAGGAAATTACCTGGCATCTATAGCCATGGTAAACTTTGTTGCCGCAACTTTATACGGGCCTGCGCTTTCGTTAACACTGTGAAGTTACACGTATATGGGTGATGACTAATTAGAAATGGTTGAGCAGGAATGTCGCTGAAGCCACGTTTCGACAAGTGGACTTGTCTTCGTCAGGGCAGCAACACGTTGTTTCAATCGACTTTCCCTGTTCAACGATTTTCTCATCACTTCTTTCCTCCATCTTCCTCTGAAGTTCTGTCTTTTTTGGGCGTGTGTGCAGCGCTCTGAAACCTCTTATAAACGTTAGGAACTTGCAGGACAGCATCGCTTATTTGCTCAATTAAAACACTTAAGCGTCTTCAGAAATCTACACTAAGACACACTTTCTTTAGCGCGCACCCAATGATCCCCGAGTATGCACGGCGTTAAGCGGACAGACGCCTGAATCATGCACACTTTTTCGGGTCAGGTTTAACTCGAATTCGGATCAGTACGGGCAGCGCCGACCCTTAATAAGTGCACTGCACCGCAGGTGTTAAATGCGCTGCACTAGTCGTGCAACAGTACTAGAGAAATAGTACGATACGAATCAGAGTCACGGGTCGGATGTTAGAATGCACATTCCGTGATAGCAGCGTACGTTTGGTCAGTATTAGCCGATGCTTGCTCTCTCTTTTTTTTTTCGCTAAGGCGTATTCTTCGACTAAACCTTCCTTCATTCTTCGATGACTATAGTCACATACCTGCCTAGTTCTGCCTATGGATAGCACGGAAAAACTTTGTGATTCACTCGTGGTATTCCCACACACGCACGTTGGTTCTTAATTTGCAAAACGTACACCGTATGTGAAATACCACGTGATATATGCACTTATTACAATGAGACGTACCGTCGGTGACAAAACCGGAACTCTTTCGCTCCCGGAAGCTGCGGCAGGCGCTGGTCAACAGTTCCGGATACTTGCCCCACACGCAGTATGCCCTGGTGCACGTAGAAATGTCACGTGACTACACAAAAAGCAACAATTGCTGCTGTCAGAAGTATAAGGATCAATGCAACGGAACCGCAGAGTCGGTGCAACAAAGCGGCTCACAACCAGGCATATCATACCACGCAGCCCTGTACATATTAACACACGATTTGGTCACCCCGAGAGAAAACTGTTCACGAATGTTCGTTTCAGCTTGGGCTCCTCGAGACATAGATGATCATGAGCCACGAGTTCTACTCGCCTTGTAGTGGCTATCCAACTTATAATCATAGATATACTTAAATTTTAGTAAAGTTTCGGTACTCTAAGCCTGTTCTCAATCGCCCACGTCAACTGAAAAGCTTGCACATTTGATACAGTTGTAAGTCTGAAAGACTTTCAATCACCTGCTTATCTTACGGTAACAATGACATTAAATTAATATGTGATCAGGACGTCATCATACAGACGTATGCAGATGACATATTGTGCTCCTTTAAAGTGAGGTGTCGGCGATACTGGAGCATCGCAGACTGCTTTAAATCAATGCAAAGATGGTCTGAGAGCGGCCAAATTATCACATTTGGTTTGTCTAAGTTGTCATAGCTAGTTCGCGCGTAGCCCGTACAAGAGAAGGAAACAACTGCAAACGTGACCTAACTAGATATTATTTAGCGGGTATGTTGTCTGCCTTTGCACTCGCATTGGGAGTGATGGTTCTGCACAGCAACGACTAATTCGTTTAAGCAGAATGGCACTGAACAGTCGCCACTTGCATAAGTTGCTTTGCCTTGCGACTTGAATCAAGCGTTGTTATCCCCCATGTTCGAATAGAGACAAATATACGAAAATTTTGAATAGTGACTTCTCGAATCGTAAACACATCGAACGGCAAAGACTATACGATATATACCCGAAATTTCGAATATTTTAAATGCGCCTATACTGAGTTTATCTTCTTCAGGAGCGAAGCAAGCTGATGCACGCGTCAACTTATGAATAATTTATTACAAAAAGGCGCTGAATTCTTAGTTGCAATAAAGTTAAGGAGTTAAGGTGGCGCTATGAAACTATTGTGATGAACCATGATGTTTACAGAGTATCTACATATGTATTAATTGTGCAGTCGGCCATATTGCGCCCTCGCGTCTAAATAATTTAATCACCGGCTCGAAGCACACGCACAAGTTCTTTTAATATATATCGCCTTTGGCCGCGTTTCAAATATCCTATCTGTCAACACGCATGCAAATTAACCATTAAAGATACGCAGCACACTGCAAGTTAAATTAATACAAATCAAGTATGATTGCAGTAACCTCCACCCAAGGACCAGTTTATGCTGCTTTTCTTTGACGTCACTCAAAACCACATCGCGTACACAAATGTATACACAGCACGTGACAACGTGAACGGAAGGCTTGAGTGAAAAACTCAGAAGTTACAAATATTACAGGACATACGAGCACGCAAAGAAGCTGAGAAATAAAACTGGATAGTGCTGCAGTTACTAATTCGAGCATGAATTGTATGGGTGCTTAAAGCCCTCTGTTATATTTTTGGGATGAGAAAACAAGTCAGTAAGGTATAGAGAGAGGGGAAGCAAGTAACACGATCCAATTACGATCGTAATGCATTGCATAGTGTTTTTAAAAGGCCCCTGAACATCCTCAGAAAATACAAAGAACGAGCGCGTTGATCTCCCCTGGCGTTATCCGTCTTTCGTCACAATTCGTGACGCCAGCAGCCTATTCACGTGACGTCATAGAAAAATAAGCTCTCAATTGCTCTGTGTACGAGGAATATCAGTTGTGGATCGATAAATGTTTGCGATAAATGTTTACCCCCCCCCCTAGTGGGGAACCCTGACAACGCCTATGTCAACAAGTATCTCGGTATGCAAACCAACGTGTACCGAGAGCTGTTGGCCAGCGGCACCGAGGAATACCAGAAGCTGCTTCGAGTGCGTAAGAGCAGTTTCTTCATTTCTTCAGAAGCTGTCGTGTGGGACGCCACCGCTAGTTTTCTTTCATCTCGCGTCCGCGTATACCGCGAGAGTCATGTCCCACAGCTTTGGGAACTGCTCCACGAGATGCAAAAGGGAGAAAAAAAAGTTCAAAACAGGTTCATTTCGGCTGTGTAAGCTTTCAAGCCTGAATACCGTCGTAGCCGCATACGCTTCTGCATCGTTCATTTCAATGATGTCGACCTCACAAGTGCAGTAGTTTGTGCCCTTGCGAACATTCACTATATCCATATTGAGATGGTGGCTAGTATCACCTCCAACCAATCTGCTTTGCCGGCAGCCATTTCATGCTTACATTCACTCTCGACTATAAGAGAGAGACGTTTTTCTATTTATTCTAACTTCATTAGGCTTCAGTTACCACGCTGGTTAACGTTGTTATAATATACGCACACTGTAAATGGTTTTTGAACAGCCGCCACTTGGCTGGCTCTGCAGGGCAACGCCTGTGCTTGGACGACACTTGTAAGAACGCTATCTGCTTTTGAAAAACCTCCTATTGAGAATGCTGTGTTCACAAAGAAAGGCGGCCAAGCATCTGGTGCTTTGAATTTTCACTTTTCACTGCGCACATCGTTGTAACATCGAACGCGGTCACCCGCCCACACGTCCTGCATTTTAAGCGCGAGCCTGCTGATGAGAGGTTTCGCTCAGACCGCCGGTGCCAGTACCGTTCGTTTGTGTCACAGAGATATGTTCACAATCACTGCGCCACTGTGTAACGAGAATACTCACGTCCGCAAACGGGAGAGCCCCGCGGTGCTGGTCTGCAGATTGGCAACGATGCTTTGCAGAGCTCTGCGGAGGAACACAAAACGCGCAGCATTGATTGTAGAGTCATTAACACAAAATAACCAGGCGTGTAACAACTCGATCGCCCATAAAATTCGGTGTTAATCGGATAATTTTAGTTTGTCGCATTTTTTAATTTGTCACTTTTTAATTATTTCATTTAGATTGTTATGTCAAATGGGAGAATTGAAGTCCTTCATGCGAAGATCAATTTGCAGCTTTGAGATTTCGAAAAAGCGGCCGCTAGTAAGTAATGAAATTCAGTCATGAAATTCAGCCAAATTCAGTGGTCTTCGCCGTTGAATTTGGTTGACTTTCATTACGCCACAATAATTACTAGGGCCGCTTTTTCTATATCTCAAAGCTGCGATGGGTTCTTCGCATGAAGAACTTCAATTCTCCGATTTCACATAACCACCTAAATGAACTAATTAAAAGTTTACTAATTTAACTTTCTTAATTACTGTCCCAGATGATGTCTTTAGCCATCTTAAGATGCCTGCCGCTATAGAAGAAGCAAATGTGACGACATCGAAGAAATATCGCATTTCCCTAATTTTTTTAGGTTTTTCGACACGCTTCTTGAAACACCCCGTATATACAGGGATCAGCAAACGGCTCATAGCTTCGTGTACGCTCCGTTCACATCACAAAGTTCCCGTTCATTCCATACAGCACGATATGGCTTCGCTCGCTGCAGCGGCAGCGTTTCCTTGCGCCAGATCGCATGCAAAAGGTGTGAGCTGCTAAGCTTGCTTCGTATAGCATTACCATTTGTTGCTATCGCATTTACTACTTCGCCCTTACATCGAAAGTGACTTTTTTCCTGAACGCTGCTGTCGTTAATTTCGCAGTCATCGGTTGATTACTAAAGACAAAGTAGAGGCTGATATCTCGTTTTTGAGTTTCTCGCCAAAACCTGGGCACGCGAATCTCAGTGTGACGTCACAAATTTCAAAGTCTTTCCTATTTTGACCCCGTTGTCTCAACGAAACTTCCAGATTCTTGTCACGTTAAGTATCTCGATCCACTAGAACATAACGCCATTGATTCTTAGTGACAGATAATTACGCAGGTACTACAGCAGACGCTGTCAAATTGGTGACGCCACGTATAGAGTTGTTGCGGGAACTTGAAAGCGGCGTCGCCACATGTATTTTATTGCTGCGTGTTTTCTCGCTTACCGAGCGTCTTCTCGCCCTAAGACTAGCGCCGCAAGTGCTTCTTCTCGAATATTTTGTAGATTAACATTACAGCCGCTCTTCGTTCTTTCCCCCGCTGCGCCATGGCTGGGCGGGATAGAACCGAGTACGTCCACTATGCACCCATCCTGAACCTCGATAAAGCGCCAAATAAGTTATCGTCGAAATAATCTTCCTATTACATGGTTGAAGTTGTCGAAGTTTCATATGGAGGGTAAAACTTCGAGAACTTCAACCATGTAAGAGGAAGATTATTCTACTGTTTCACCGCAAGATAACTTGCTTGTCCTTGGAGGAGCTGCCTTAGATGATAGTCACTGCAAAACCCTAGCCTTAGGTCCTAAATACTGTTTTAAGCCGAACCTGAAACCAATCGACGTTTTAAGTTTGCCGCGTACAATCACTAGACTTGTTCCTGAAGAAGAGCGTTCCCACTGCATTTCAGACTGCGTTGCTAGCATCAAGGGTTCTAATATGCTTCTCAAGTGTTCTGATCCTATCCGGCCTTTGGTTAATTACTGTGTCGAGAAGAAACTCAGGCCAGTAATTTCAGATAAGGAAGGGTATTTTGTAATTATGCCGGACAGTTTGTTCTCAGAAAAAGCATTAACAGCCGTAGAAAAGAATTTTAGGACGGTAAAACTTAAGCCATCGGTAGTTAGGCAACGTGCTGTCGACCTTTTGTTAAGACATAATCTTGAGAGAATAGCTTGTAATGTCAAGAAGGCTAAATCACTTACTTTAGAATTGTTTTTTTCAGCCAAAACACATAAAACGAGATCCCATTTCGAGCAATCGTTTCAGAGCAAGGCACCTGGCAAGTCGCTGTATCTAGTTATTTGCAGAACTGCTTAACCCCTTTGAGTTTTTCAGACCCTTTTCGTATGCGTAATTCTCAGGCGCTAGTTCAGTTCCTCTCAGAGGAGAACCCCGGCTGTTGTAAAGCTTTTAGTATGGATATTGAAGACCTGTATTATTCTTTGCCGCATGAGGACTTGTTAAATTGTGTTAATGAATGTATTAAAGAACAAGCGCACCAGACGGTTTTCACCGGTAAATGTGGTATTTCTACCGGGGCATTTCGAGAAATCCTTTCCATGTATTTAAAGTCGACGCTTGTAGGTTGGAAGGAAGGCGTTTATGTGCAGAAATCAGGGATATGTATTGGTTCTAAGGTTGCTCCGGTTCTTAGTGATTTATACCTTAGCAAGATTGACAATCGTTTGGAAGGCGCCTTAGGTAATTCGGTTATTAAGGTTTTTCGTTATGCGGACGATTACTTGATCTTCTGTAGTGGTTAGGACTTTGAAAAGGTGGTAACTTCCGTGAGCAACAAATTTGAATTAAATGGAGGTGGGCTGAGCTTTACTAAGGAGGTGCCTCAGAATAATGGAATACAATTTCTAGACATTTCCTTAACGTTCCAGATGAACCACGTGTGCTGGCAGTATTCTCCTAGATCTTCGAAACCGCTGTTAAAAAAACATCGTCGAAGGGTATTTTCAAGAAATGTCACTCAATATCCTAGATAATAGGCGAAATACGATACTTGCTCGCTGCCTTCGCAATTACTTTTTCTGTGGCGGCAGACGTCTTAAAGGGGCCCGGCAACAATTTTTCAGCATTGTCAGAAAACGTTGCCGATCGTTAGTAGAGGCTCCTGAGAACGCGAGCCAAACGTGATCGCGCAGCACGCGGCCTGCAATTTACAATTCTTAAATTCAGCTAAAAATTGCTCCGTCTTCTCTCAACAATGATGCCATATACCCAAATTACTGCGTCATCTACCTAAGGTCCACGACCGTTAGCTGATTATAGCATCGTGAGCTGCATAGTTACCGTGGCCGCCGCGGGATGTCGCCATGTGCCCGCGCGTGCTCGCGGTCACACTTAAAGTAAGCCGCGCATTCAAGAAAAAATGAAAAGTGCTCAGCGTCACGAAGCGTGCGGACGAAGGGACGCATCTTTTTGCCCTCTCGTCATACCCCTCCCTGCGTAGCTTTCAGATCGCTCGCTTGTACGAGAGGAGCGAGAAAGCGCTTAAAGCGTGTGGCAAATCCCTGTAACTCCGCTCGTACTTGACGGATTCTAAACATTTCTGCGGCAGTCTATTCGTGAGGCGATAAGCTCTTTTAGTGAAGCCATTATACGATTACTTGGAAAAGTGTTGCAGGGGCCCTTTTAAGATGACCAGAGACATCAATTACGGCAGCAATTAAGAAAATTAAATTAACGTCTTAAGTAGTGGAGACAGGAGGTGGCGTCAAATAAAAGAATTGAGCTCTTCCTGCGAAGAGACCCTTGCCGCTTTGAGATTTCCAAAAAGCGGCCGCTCGAAATTTTTCGCAGAGTAATGAGATCTGACCAGTTCGCCTGCGAAACCGAAACGCGTAAGAACGCAACTGTCATATTCTTCTCAGACGTCCAGAGTAAGGAAGTGTCGTTGTATCAACCATCGATCGACTTCGCTTTGTGGGTGTGAGGGCTGCGCTTGCGATTATACAAGCATGGCGCAAATACCTTAATGAATCCAGAACTAACAACACTGCAATCGTTATCATGACCAGTGCCGTCATTCTGGTCGCCTGCAAGTTGCGGTCATCGGCACATCGGGTTTGGTTTCCCTGGTGAACTTTGTCAAATTTCATTACTCCGCTAGAATTACCAGGCGCTTCGTTTTCGACATCTGAAAGCGGCGATGTGCTCTTTGCTAAATGGATTTCAGTTCTCCCATACGAACCCACCGCCTGTCTGCATTAATTAAAAAGGTAATTATATTAATTTCTTCAATTACTGCCGAAACTGATGTATTTAGTCATCTTGAGAACTCTTCCCCTACAAAAAAAGTAATTACGAAGGCAGCGAATAAATATTCCATTTTCTTTATTTTTGAGGACTTCCAAACGCATTTCTTGAAACACCCGGTATATCGTGCGCCTGCAGTTGTACAATAGCGTCATCAGAATAAGCTTTAGCGCTGTCGTTAATTGCACTGCCTCCGGGAGCAACCTGTTCTACACTAACCACACCAACACCTATGCGTGTACGGATATAACAGCAGTAATGTCATCATCGGCCACCAGGTCGCCGTACATCTTTGACTGCGCAATCTCCGACCCTGGCTCAGTAGTAATCGGCAAAGAAACTCCACGATAGGGCAAAGTTATATAAACAAAGACAGCTTCGGGCAATTGATGTTTGAATACTCCGCGCCAAGAGCCTGCGCAGGCCATGAGACACAGAACGACCGGCTGAAGTGCTAACCGAACGCCTCGTACAGTCGTTCTCTGTGTTCCGTGCCTCGTTGCGCAGTGACCTCGAGCGAAGCACGCGCGGCAGTGTGAAGTGGTACAAAAACCCACGTGACGTTCTCCTAGCTAGAAGCGTGCAGGGGGGTAATGATGACGTCTAGTTATGACGTCATCATGACGCCGCAGATCATCAAATTTGTGACGTCATTTGATGACATTCTCGCTTGGGTCAAAGGTCGGCCAATCTCGGAGGTGTATGCAACACCACGTGAGGGGAGGGTGAGAAACAATGCATTCCCACAACGCCACACTGTGGCTCGTGGTATCTTGCAAGAAGTCTGGTCCCCGATTGTATAACTTAAATGAATCACCAAGCGTGCAGCAGAGTTATGCCTTCGAAGTGTTATAGACGGTGCAACATAGCGTCTAACTTTCTCTTTCCGCCGTTCCGCGCAAGTTTTCGCACTGTGAATTAGTACCATGCTAATTAGCCGGTTTACAACGTTCTCACAAATAAAGACTGAAGGGCACTTGCCTTCCCACTCTGAGTTCGGCCAACACCAGGTCCCGGTGGCGCACCACGTACTCGAAGCGAAGCACCTTGATCACCGAGCGACGCCAGTTGCCCAACACGCAGAACAGCTCAGAGTCCGGGCTCTCGCTCAGCTTGATGCACGCGCGGGCACCGCTGATTGTACAGGGGATAATTAGACACGCAGCGATTGCACCTCGTTCATTGATCGATGTTATGCAAATTATACGAAACGTTTCACAGCCAAGACAAAGCTGTACATTACTGAAACGTTTTACTTTTTTAAACAAAGCAAAGGGCCATATTGTTGCCTTAAGAAAAACTACTTTACACATTTTGCATAAGAGAGCACATGCCCAAGCTTTTGTGAGATATCTATATAAAAGCTATAAAGCGCTTTATAAAAGTGCACGATAGCGCAGCAGCTCTGAGCGGGACAAAAATATACACGAACTACAAAGTTCTTTCAACATAGATGCCACGTCTTTGTCCACACTGGCACATTAAATCGCGCAGCTACGCTCCGATTGATATCTAACATTTCTTATTTCATTTTAGATTCTTGAAGCATCTCTTTCCTCGATAACCCACTGATTCCACGAGAAGTTCACGCACGACTATCCACAACTTATCGTGCTCACAAACGTGAACATCTAATGTTCCCCCGTGGGAAGCGTCTGAGATGCGTTATTTTTCGTGTTCAGTAACGATTATTCATGTTTGATCACATCGACCATACGAGTGTTCCCTGATGAACTTGTCATCTGTAGAAAAATTCGCTCCTCTTCCGACTCTCTGGCACTTCACCAAGATCATGATGTGATTGGAGTTGTTCTCAGCAGATGGCTGCATGTGCGAATATCTATTTTTGTATTTCTTTTTTGTTCGAAGCGAAGTAAACGAATTGTAATTAGCATCGAATAATTTCGAGGGGAATTCAATGTACAGCAGGATTTTAATAGTAGTAGGGTACAAGTTATAAGCGGCAAATTGCGTTTCATTTTTAACTGTGCGATACTTAGACCGCATAACACGACCTTAAATGTAAAACGAAAAATCACAGCATATCCACGGAGTGAATGATGATGAGTGGGCGAAGCTGCGGAGGTTCATCGGTAAACCGTGAATCTTCCGTGAATTCTGCCCAGTACATCATCACCGACGTGAGATCGGGCGCGTTTATACTAAAGGTTCGATGAGTTATGACGACTTGCAGCTCACTTTAATTTTACATGTACGCTGTGAATTTTCATTGTTTAGAAAACCATTGCTTTAGAAAACATCTGGCGTCTTTCGTTAAGCAGCTGGCGTCTTTTCGTTTTGCTTTAGAAACATCTGGCGTTCTTTCGTTTTGCTTTTACAAAACATCTGGCGTCTTTCGTTGGTTTATTTCATCAATCAACGGCGTTTTGAACAAAATTTTTATTGTTTAATCACGCACAGGAGAAATCTCACCAGGCACTACCTTGGAGGTAAACAATGGCTGCTGATGGGAATGAGAGACAGAAGAAGTCGGCTTTTAGCTAACACTTACACTTCTACTTCTACTAAAGTTTCCTACTGGAACATGCCAATGGCTGCTAATGGGGAATGAGAGACAGAAGAATTCGGCTTTTAGTTAACGCGCACGCTGCGAATTTTGTATTGTTCAACAACGCACAGGAAAAATCTCCCACCGGCACCACCTTGGAGGTCAAGATCTGGTACTAGCGTTACGACTGGTTACGCACTACGACTACGACAACTACGAGGGACGAACGGGTGCCGCCTTAAGGAGCTTCGCCGCTAAAAGTAAGCGGGGCGCAGGTAATATACACGCTTAAATATAAAGGGGCTTCGCTTCAGCGTGTATTTCCTTGATAAGGCGGTTTCACGGCATTGGGGGCGCACACTGCAGTGAAAGCACCTTTACAGGTGGGTTAAATGCAGTAAGATACGTTTATTCGTTCGTTTCGAACACTCGGGAATTTATTTCACAAATATTTTTCTTGTCGAAGCGAATTAGAATAATGTAATATTCGTTTGAATATGTAAAAGAGCTTCAAAATGCCCAGAGGCCTACCCTGAACAGTTATGATTTTAAGATAATGACATTCGGCCAGCCTGACACAGAAGAATGAATGAATGAATGAATGAATGAATGAATGAATGAATGAATGAATGAATGAATGAAAAGTGCGTTCACTTACTCAATATTTCGTTAACTCACGTCAGCTGCGATAATTATTTGGGTATCCATCCAACCCACAACCTATCATGGTCGACACCACGCAGAGATAGCCGCCAAACCACCACGTGTTCTGGGCTATAAAAAGCGCAGCCTCCAGGGAGCATCGTTCAGTTATTCGCATACATATTAACCTTGATTTGCTCTCAACCAGAACAGTACACCCGCCGTGTTAGCTGAGCAGGCAAGTTGTCGCACCCTACTGAGCTCCCACTAAGCTCGCCCGCGCCCACTAAGCTCGAGAGCGCGGGCTCGATTCCCAGCCACGGCGGCCACATTTCGATATCGGCGAAATGCAAGGATCCCCGTGCGCTTACTTTTATGCTGAAGTTAGTGAACTTAAAGGTGGTTAGAATTAATTCTGAGTCCCTCCTGGTCACTACGGCGTGCCTCGTATTTTTACCGTGGTTTGGAACGTAAAATCCCAGAATCACATTACAACTACAGCACGCATGCGCCGTGTGACCACCTTCAGGGGTTACCTAATCGCTCCAACGAAGCTCTTCAAAAAATGTATCATGCATTTTACCTCTTGGCCGTAAGCGACATTAGAGAGTAATAGCTAAGCGCCTAAGCGGGCCAGCGGGCCCAGCGCACGAGCGGAGATGCCAACTGCGCATGCGCGGCACGCTGGAGCCATCAGCGTTTTTACGGAGCGGACCGCTCAGCCGCTGGTATCCTCTGCTCAGCGGAGCGTGGCCGGCGGACCAGCGTTTTCGCGAGACAAGAGGGCTACCCCCAACACAAGCGGCAGCGGCATGTTGTCGGCGATACCCGCCAACATAGCGCTCGCTCTGCTCCAGGCGAAAAAGTCCCGGCGCTGATTTTCAACATAAGAAGACCTCTGAAGACGAGGGCATTTGGAGATGACCTAAAGTGGATTCAAATCATCGAAAGCTCGTGTTGATCTTTTATTTCGAAATTCGAGACAAGAAGACACAAAAACTTGAGAAAGTATAGGTGCTACTTTGACATCTTTTTCGTACAGATTACATTTGATCGCGTGTTCACAGACGTGCAGAGAACTGCATACATTTCGCGTTTTTCGCAAGCGCGTCTTGTCGAGACGCGGTCAGCTTGGCTGCAAAACGACGGCGAAACCTAGTGGACGCACCTTCACGCTACGCTCAACTGACTCCACAGCGGAACGCGAGGTGCGTTCTACGTTCAACGAGCGGGGCGACGCTAGGCCGCTTAGCTATTACTCTTCCTTTCTTTTCGCGCTCCGCTGATCGCTCCGCTCTTCCGCTGGGACCGCTGGTCCGCTGAGCCGCTTAGCTATTACTCACTATTTTATAGCGTGTCCGACACAAAGTGACACCTTGTGTCACCTCGTGTGACACAAGGTGACACAAGACACATCCCAATTCTTTGTCTGTCGCATAGGACAGTTCACGGTTAGAATCTGTTTAGACTGTGATCTCAACCCGGCACATATAGCATTTCACGCCACCTACATTATCAGGGCCGTTATCGATACATCTGCGGTCGAACACGAGGTATTCACTTTTCAGCACTGACTGGCGCCATCAAGCTGTGAAATAGCTTACTAAAAAACACAATTATAGATCTGAGATTTCGAAGCATCGCTGTCATGCAATTTTTTAACAGTCATTATGCAGTAATATATCATAAAAAAGTTGTATTAGGTATTTGCGTTGTTCTCCCAAACAAACACATTATTAAACGAATAAAAATATCTTTTTCCTTCGCATAAATTTTGTCTAGTAACCTGTTTTTCTCCTTAATATACGTCGCATTATTCTCAGACGCTCAATGGGATTTTGGCTGTTACAGGAATTATGTGCGACATTTGTTACGTTGTGCAAACTCTCCCAACACTATGACAGTGACAGCGTAATTTCGTCGCTAGTGATTTTCTTAACCGCTCACCGTTATTTTTAGTTTGTCATCATTAACATCATCAGCTTATTTTTTGTGCGTTGCAGAATGAAGGCCTCTCCCAATGATCTCCAATGTACCCGACCTTGAGCGCGCTGATTCCACTTTGTGCCTGCGGAGTGTTACTTTTCGAAGGGGTTTTATTGACGTCAGGTAGCAGGCGGAAAACCGGCACAGCGATGACATTCTCACACCAACAGCTTGCGATAGGCGCTCGCGCATCGTGCTCAGATCGTGTCCCACTGCTCCACTTGCTTTTCTTCTTGTTCGCTACAATGTGATCAGTCCACATAAATCTATGCCACCCTCGGCTGCGTTTCCCGTCCCCCGGTATGCATTCCGTTAAAATATTCTCCGAATACTTTCAGTTTTCGTTTCCTCCAAGAACACTCACGTTACAGAAATCACGTCTAACGCGACGTGCATCAAAATAAATAAAAGCGGCAAAGAATGTCACATTTACTACCAACGCTATCTCCCACTTCATGTAGCAGGTAGGAACTATAGAATCGCTGGAAATAAATCTTCTGCCGACTGCGCGCGAAGTTTCCATACCCTGAAGAGTCCAGCAGCAAAACTTCCCGTTAAAGGGAGGCTGAAGAGGTTTTAGAATTCGATAGAACTTCGTGGTTAGCAAGAACCGACATTATTGTCGAGGATGTCGTAATTTTTTCCGCAGTTGTTGCAGCAGGAGCTTCAGAATACGCGAAAGAAAAGAAAAGTGTCTTGCTCCGCCCACGCGAGCGCGTCGAAAGTGTGGGCATGGAAACCTACGTCATCCTCGGTTCCTTTGGCGAAGCCATGCTGCACTCCGACGGAATGTTCCGGCCGCTCACTCATTCGAACGGCACTAGCGTTGTTTATGTGACGAAGGCTCAAGTAAGCATAGCGAAGCTGAATGTTCTGACGCTGGATAAATGTATCTGGAATAACGACAAACAGTCGAGCGCTACGTGAACAAGCGTCTCTCGTAACTTCAACCGTGGCCTCCGTGACTAACTCGTGACGCGCCGTCGCGTAGCTAATCGAGGAGGCCACGCTTCAGCAGCGCTGCTGTTGCAGATAACGCGGCGTACCGAGGATGACGCCGCCGCATTCGCTCAGCATCTCAAGAAGCCCTGCGACCACAGCATGTTTTTTTTTTTCCCAAAAAGTGGTATTTGCGTTCACTTTCGAGAACGCCCACATCACTTTTCGAATTCAGCAGGGTCCAAACTGTCGTGACACGCTCCAAAGTCTTTTTTTTAAGCGCTTCAGCTACTCTTTAAGCAGAAACCTCACGGAAGACGTCAACGTAACAGAGACGCGTCGCTGTCGAGTCTGGTTCTGGCAGTGCAAGAACCGTGAAACGGCACGGCATACGTTGCTGCCTCCCCCCCCCCCCCTTCGTGACACGGGTTAACCAGTGACACTGGCAAAATAGCGATGCTCACTCCACGCCAGGATAACCTTGCCCTATAGTAATACTCGCTGTTGGACTAGTTGGTGCATGTTTAGTATCAGTAGTGAACTTGGCGCCAACAACACGATGAAGAGAAAGGAACACAAAGACAGGAAGGGCGCCCGTTCTGTGTGTGTGTTTTCTTGTGTTCATACGTGGTCGTGTTTTTGGCGCCAAGTTTACTACAAAGACTACTTTACGGATGGGTTTCGGTGTCGCCATGTTGGACTGTAGCCTCGCCGTTTTATATTTATCAAGTAAACAAACAGTGATACGGTGGACGCATACGCATCAAAACGGTTGGGGTTGGTGCATTCGCCGTTTCCAGACCTTATCCATTCACGTCGCGATACACAAAAATAAGAAAACATTCGTTTAACAGCCCAAGACGGCGGCGCCCATGTGTCCTATGTAAAATCGTGTACAGAACAATTCCCTTTCATTCAAATTTTACAGCGCTGGAGGCGAAAATGCCTGAGCCTCGAGTACTTAGATTTAGCTACACGTTAAAGAACCCCAAGTGGTCGAAATTTCCGGAGCCTCCACTTCGGGGTCTCTCATAATCACATCGTGGTTTTGGGACGTTAAATCCCAACAGTTAATATTATAAATTTTACAGCAGTGGTACGATGTCAAGCGTGACGTTTTTGTTCAACCGTAAGTTTTGCTGCTACGCTTTTTAAGATACACCAAACACGCTTCGCGGGCTTCTTTCTCGCTTATTCAACAGCGCTGCTTGCGCTAAGCGTCCGTGGCTTATCCTTAATCTTCACGTATTAACCAGAAACGCTTAACGGTGTTACAGTAATAAGATTCATGGTGACATAAGTCCTTTTTTTTCCTAACGACGCCACGCTCTACAAAGAGGCATCAGCGTTTTTCCCGCGCTCTTACATTTCCTTGAGCACGAGGTCGAAGGTGACAGACGTCCCGTGCCTGCACTCCTGGAGCAGCTCCCCGAAGACCCACTTGGAGGCCGGCGCCAGGTGGGGAAGGCCGAAGGGCCCCGGGCGCGACTCGGGTCCTAGTCTCCTCGAAGGAGGCCACGAATGCGACGAGCAGCCGCTCAGCCTGCGAGCACATTTCGCTCTTCGTGGGAGAGGAGCGATCACAGTGCGCAAGCTGGCGTAGTCGCGCCGGTGGGGCGGGCCGGCGACCATGAGATGGCGTCAAGTGTGTCTCTGAAGACGTCACTCGTCGCTATGGGATAGCGATTCCTTAAAAGGGTTAATAATCTATCCATGCGGTTTACGGGTAAAACAACGACATGATTATGAGAGCACCTGTAGTGCAGAACTCCAGAAATTTCGAACGCGTCGGTGTTCATGTCATTGAAAATTACAGAGAACAAATGCCTATGCGCAGCTCGCTTGCACGAAAAGCGACGCAACGGCCGGATCGAACCGTACTTTCGAGTCAGTAGCCGGTCGCCGGCGGGTTGCCAGATCAAAAGGACAAAAATAGCAAGAAATTGAAAAAAAATCTTGCCAAAAAACTTCACACCATCTCCGCTAAAGGGGACCATGAGGCGATGCGAAGCAGTGTTCTTGAGTTGTTCTTGAGGGAAAAGGAAAAGGCGCATTTCTGTCTGCGTCTGCGACACGGCTAAGCGCCCTGGTAGGGGTGGGGGTAAGGAGGGAATAAAAGAATAGTAGGAAATAGAGAGAAAATAGTTAGAGAGCCATCATATACAACGCAAGAAAGAGGACAGGAAAGATGTGGAAAACGGTCCAGGGAGTTCAGGACGGGTCCGCGAAACACAGCTAGAGGCACGGTGCACAACATCGGCGAAGCGGCGAAGGCCCCGGACGATGAGTCGGCGCAACGGCATAGCGGCGAGGAGTCCGCCGGGGCACGGTCAGCGGAGTACGAGGTTAATCCAGGACATGCGGTAGGCACGTCCGTCTTGCTTGAAATCCAGCAGTGTTTCGGCATGTAGAGCCCGCGTTTCAGAGGTGGGTGTGGTCGGGGAAAAGGGAGAGGGGAAGTGGAGAGGGGAGGCGAGATGGGAAGGGGAGGGGAGAGGGAGAGGATATGAGGGGAGAGTGGGAGTGGAAGAGGGAGATGAGTGGAGGAAAGGGGAGAGGAAGGAGGAAAGGGAGATGAGAGGAGGAAAGGGGAGGAGGAGGAGAGTGTGATGGGAGAGAGAAGTGGAGAGGGGGTGGAAAGAGAGTGAGTGGAGGGTAAAGGGAAGGGGGAAATGGAATGGGAGGGTGATTGGGACGAGGGGGAAGTGGAGAGGGGGTGGAGAGAGGGAGTGGAGAGGGGAAGTGGAAGGTATGCGCATGCGCAGTAAGGGTGGTCACGCCGCACACCACCACCACCACACCACCACCGGATTGAACTCCGCTATAAGATGCTTCACATCTAAAAAGTAGCCAACTTGAACCAAGGACAATAAAAGTGGCAGAAAGTAGCCACGCGCGGGTGTGAAAACAACTGCGACGTTTTTACTTAATAACTAAATGCAACAGCCTTTCGCTGGAAATGTAAATAAGTACAGCAGAACCCTTCAAAGTCATATTAGCTGAGATTAGAGCATAAATTGTTGACTTTAGCAACTTATCGTGCGTCATGACGAAGTTTCTTGCGCTGTTGCAGAAATGACACACTCATCTCGCGTATAGCGTGACTACAAGGAGTAGGAGTACCACCCTTGTGGAGGAAATAAAAAATGAGCACTGCACGAATGGCTGAAAATCACAGTTGCTGGATTTTAAGCATAAATTGTAGTCACTTTCGCAATCGTTGCTCGTGTGATGACGAAGTCCGCGCATTTATTATTTCCTAGTTGTAGTCCCGACCTAATTCTATGAAATCAGACGGATAGATCATCGGATATCTGATTTCCATTGTCGTTAACGCAGAGCTTCCCAGATGCAGACCGCTTTCGATTGTCCTGTTCACTTCCAAATCACAGTGGAAAGTCACGTTCAGAATAGGTGGTCTGCAAAATGAGGCCCCACGCAAGAGTTTTCGCCCTGTGTCTCAACCACATATCCAAATATATTTTCTTTTGTGTTATTCTAGTTCAAAATTCAAATTTCGGGAGCTGGAAACACGGACGCACTGTTCTGAAACTGCACACTCGAAACCAGCGGCAGCGACATCACAACATATTGATCATTCAGTTCAATCGAGGGAATAAGAAAGTAGCCAAAATATAGCCAAGCAGTCAAGACGTTTCCTCGCCGCCGCGGCCATTAAAAGATAGCCAAATTGGGGGAAAGTAGCAAGCCTTGCAACCCTGGATGTATGCTTCGAAGCTGAGGGTAAGAGTATTGGCGGACGCACGCAAATTCACGAAATGCGCAAGGGGGTCGTCATTGACAAATGCAAAGGTGTATTAGCCGTAAGGCTAACATTGCCGGGCGGGCTGCATGGTTCAAATAAGATGAAACCAGCAAACGAGACGCATAGGCAAGAAATGCGCA
Organism: Rhipicephalus sanguineus; assembly: GCF_013339695.2. NCBI lineage: Eukaryota > Metazoa > Arthropoda > Arachnida > Ixodida > Ixodidae > Rhipicephalus > Rhipicephalus sanguineus. The sequence continues at coordinate 207,807,721 of NC_051177.1, forward strand.
GGAGGACCGAGAATCAACCCGCGAGAAGTTCCTGCTATTCGCCTTATACTTGACTATGTTAGCAGTGGATATATAATTGATCGGGTTTAACGCCCAGGACCACGGCATGATTATGAGAGACGCCGTAGTGGGGGGCTCCGAACCTCGACCACCTGGGGTTCCTTAACGTGCACCTAAATCTAGGTACAGCCTCCAGCATTTTTAATAATATCGCGCGAGCGTCGACCGCACGCAGTATCAGCGCCTTACAACGGCGATAATCTGCGAGACTTGCAGGAGTACGCGCAGGCGCACGAAGCAGCGCAAGCGTCGTCTGCCAGACTCTTCCTTTCATGATGAAACACTCCCCTTTCTTCGTTAAAGGCGCCCGGAGTGCGCACAATCGCAGATAGAAACGTCACGAACGTTTTGCATTTTTTTTATTCCACGTTTGTGTTCAACCGCTTTTGTTTTCCGTTTTTTTTATCTAAGGAGACTAATGCAGAAAATTGTGGTCGTGCATCGTCTGAAAGGAACAGCGTGGCAGATGACGCTTGCGCTAGCGCTGTTTTGTCCGCCTGCGCGTACTGTTGCCAGGTCTCGCAGATTATCGCCGTTGTAAGGCGCTGATACTGCGTGCAGGTCGACGCTCCGCGCGATAATACTAAAAATGCTGGAGGCTGTACACGGGTGTCGAGCATTTTCGCCTCCATCGAAAATGCGGCCGCGTGGCCGGGATTCGATCCCACGACCTGCGGGTCAGCAGTCGAGCAGCAGTGGATGAAAATATTTAAACAATAACTTTTATACTATCCCTTTAAGAAGTGAGCAAAGTTCAAGCCCGGGCCGACCCGAGCCCGCACCTCAAACCCGGGCCCGGCTTAAGCCCGGAGCTTCAGGCCCGAACCCGGCCCGGGCCCGCCGTGAAAGTTACTTTACCCGGCCCGGCCCGGCTTCACCGGGCCGGGCCGGGCCGGGCCCGGGTTTTCGGGTAGGCCCGAGCCCGCGCAGTGCTCTAGTCTGCACAACTAGCATACACATACTGAAGAAATAATGCACATTGCATATACTTGTTTGTCTGGGTATACGTCTTGTGCAGACGGCCCTCTAGCACTGTTATGGCACTGTGTGCCAACGACGCCATAGGCGCCTCCCGTTCGCTCTCCTCTCCAACGCTGCCTCCCTTTCGCCCGCCTGACGACCGCGTTCCCCGCACGCCCTGTGAGAATAAACGGCCAGGCTAGAGGGAAGAGACGACGCGCGTAGTGTTCCACTTCGCGTTCCACGACGCGAGGTTGGTAGCATGTGTAGCATGCCAACGAACGCCAACGGAACGCGATCGTGCAAGCGCTCCGGCTTCGCATCGCCTCATGGTCCCCTTTAGCGGGAGATCGTGTAATTTTCTTGGGGAACATAAACGCAGAAATTTTGGTCTGTCTGTCTTCCTGTTGTCGGCACGTCACTCGATTCAGCCACCCGGCCAAAGTTGAGCCACTTGCTTACAGCCCACCCATCTTGAACAAAAAGTAAATATTACGCATATCTGAGGCACAGCATCATTAGGGAAGTATTAGGTGGTGCGTTCCTTTAATAGAAAATACATAGATACGCAATTTTAAAGACCCTAGTTTCTTAAGCTGCGCTGAAAATGCCACTGCGCTGAAACTTGTCTTCCTCCGTGGCTTTGCACAAGCTCATGTTGTTGTTTCGATTTCGGTTCAGTATTGCATTGTACGAATGACAGGGGGTGCCGCTCTGGCATTCCTGTTTTACGCAGTCGACGTGTATATAAGAGAGTTTGTGGAGAGTACTCGATGAGTGCGGACGTTTCTTCTCCTTCGGCGCATCGCGCCAAACCGCGTGTTCGGGCAGGCCGGCGTCCCCGCCGGAAGCGTTGGTCACCGCCGATCTTCGCCTGCCGCTGCGCCTGGACCACGGTGTTAGAAGTATTATAGGTGGACCGACGGCGCCTCCGGAAGCGGCGAACTTCTGTCCGCGGTTTGTGGCGTCTTGTTCACAGGGGCCCTAAGTGGCGCTACACTACTGGTGGCTCAAGAGCGGTATCAGGCGTGGTCGCTTCGGAGCCGCGACCGCCCCTCGAAATGAATAAAAAACTGTGCGTTCGCGCTATAACGAGCGCAAAAATAAATAAATAAATAATAGCTTCGAATAAATCGAAATTTGGACGATACAGCCGCTACCTGTTGAATATGTTGAATTTGCCACCGCGAAGGTTGGAGGTGGTAAATTCAAGACATGCTTTCCTCATTCGGACAATTAAAGATATGACAGTGACGTCACGCTGAAATATGACAAAAATTAGTTCTGTTTGTAGAAGTATAGTTTAGATAGTTAGAAAAAATACCGCATTAGGCGTAGTATTACAACAGAAAACGCATACTGTCTTTGCTGTCGGGAACATTCGAAGTAATTTGCGGTCGTTGATCGCGGATAAAAAAATGTGGTCACGAATACGACTTTTTAGCTGGTCGTGCATAAAATAGTGAATTTTAGCGAATGCCAGCAGCTAAGTTTGAGGCACCGACGAAGGATATGAAAAAGCATCCTGGTTTGGCACTGCGAGAAGGGGAGACATTATGAATGGTGGATATGTTTCCGATTCTTCTCTGTTGCCAACTGAGGAATATATTTCACTGTTTATGTCTCGCATAGTCACCCGAAGACAGCATCACTACTTCGTCCTTCAAGGAACACGTCGATCGCGGTGTGCGGAGTCTTTACGAGCGTAGCCAGTCAACCGCGATGGTACACCGGTTACGGTACTCGGCTGCTGACCGAAGTTCCCTAGTTCGATGCCAGCCGCGGCGGTCGCATTTTGATGGAGGCGGCATGCTAGAGACCCGTGTTCTCTACGATGTCAGTGCATGTTAAATAACACCACATTGCCGAAATTTGTGGGGCTCTGCTACGGCGTGCCTCATAATCATAACGTGGTTTCAGCACGTAAAACCCAGATATTCTCATTGTTAACAAGCGTAGCTTTCGCACGGAGAGAGAAAGACTGCACACGCACGTAGGTGTTAAAAAAACGGGCCAACTCACGGCGTGGATGAACTCAAGACGATGAACTCAAAAGGAACTCAATACTTCGTCGGCACGGCGTCATTAGCCAGAGCCGCCTTTCGTGATGTGCTCACAAGAACGTGCCCTTTGTACACTGCTTCCCACGTCTTCGTTATGTACCTCGGCTCGAAGTGCTTCTCGCACGCGTAATCAGTCGACTGCAGCACGCGGTCCTTGCGCGGAATCGCATGGCGCCAAACATTCAGGCGTTCCCCATCTCGGGGTGCAGAAAAATCGACTTTTCAGTGCAGGTCTTGTACACAGAGTTGCACCGCGGCACAAAACACTTTTTGCCCATTTCACGGCTTTCTCACTCGAATAGCATGACCTGCCATCGCACAAAAAGAATTAAACGAGGAAGCAATGTGGCGGCAACTGCTTCGTCACCGTGGCTTTGTCGGAAGAGAGGCCGGCGCGCGCCGCTGTGAGCCTCTTGACTGCTCCTGCCATCTGGCGGCATGACGGCGCGGAGGAACCGAAGTTCGACACAGCGAGCGCATGGCGCCGGTGCTGCGTCGTTCCACCTGTACTTCTAACACCGTGGCCTGGACTACCAGCGCGCAACATAGCACTCATGTTTCCCGACATATTGCCAGATGGCGTCCATATTTCACGCAGCGCCTCTTCTATCGTCTTCAGACGACATTTGCAGCGAAGCACGCAGATACGCGGCCAATTTTTTTAATTTCTCGCCTATGTTTGCTGGGGTACCCTCTACATGCAGGAGAATGGATCATTCTAAACATTCGATTAAGAAGTTTTAGTGCCGGGATCCTATGTGATTCAAGCCAAAAGCAACCAATTTACGATAATAATATTATGAATTGAAGTTATTCAGTTTAGCCAGTTCATTACACCACAAGCATTCAAAAGAAGAAGAGGAACGCTAGTGGGTCGTCATCACCATGCAGCGCGTGGCTTCGCAGCGCTGCTCGTGCTCCGGTCTCGTGCTTCGCTCTCACAGTCCGCACCGGCACTAGTCGGAACTCAAGCAAATAAACATCTTTTCATAATAATCACCTCCTTTTATTTCATCGCCTTCTCACAAGTTTCATTACGCCACATTTGATAATATTTACTGTCACTTTATTCGACATGTTCGTCTAAATTTTTTTTCTCAATTCCGCCCGGATCGCGCCACATATAGTGCACGTGTGCCATTGTTGAAGGGATAATTATCATCATCGTCTTTATTCTTCTGTCGAATGACACGTCAAGGCGTCGGAGCTACACTCGGCGAGCGACCCAAGGCGCACTACCGTCATCGGTGAAACACACGGGTGAGTCGAAATTTTCGGAGTGATTTGCATGAAGATAGAGCTTCCCACAAGCTAAAGTACGACTTGTCGGTAGTATAACATCATTGCCCAGCTATCATACGACACAGTTCGATCAAATGGGCCTACGGCATTCAGCCTTGTAGGTTCATTCAAGTGACTCCCATAGCGGTGTCAAGTCGATCCGTATCTTTCGGGGGCGGATTTTATGCCGTTTGTACGAAGAAGACACCAGCGACGTGAAGTAAGCGTTGAGAGCGGCCCGCCAGGGTGTTCTAGGGGTTATGGCGCTCGACTGCTGACCCGAAGGTCGCGGAATCGAATCCCGGCCGCGGCGGCTGCATTTTCGATGGAGGCAAAAATGTTTGAGGCCCGTGTACTTAGATTTAAGTGCACGTTAAAGAACCCTAGGTGGTCGAAATTTCCGGAGCCCTCCACTACGGCGTCTCTCATAACCATATCGTGGTTTCTGGACGTTAAACGCCAGATATCATCATCATCATCGCGTTGAGAGCACATCAAGTTTACGAGCCGTCTTCTGATGCCTGTCGAGATCGCGTGTGCGCCAGCGACCGCGCCCTTCGAGCGACGCAGCTCCTCCCTTCCCTCCTCTCCCCTGGCATCCCTTTATGCTCCTTACGAAAGACGGCCGGAACGTTTCCTCTCCGCTTGATGAGCAATCGACGGCCGGCCTCGCACGCGCGGTGATCTCGCAATCGCCCTCTATGCCACGGAGACGGCCACCTCGTTTCATCTCCGCTTCAGCCGCGCTCGTCGCCAGCGCTCACGAGCTTTTAGATGCGAAGCAGCTCTTTGACTCACGTGTGTAACGCCGTACGTTACGTGCGTCCGTACGAATGCGTCGCAACGCGTTTCCCACGCCATAGGTGTTGGAGCGTTGCCAAGTAGGTCACGCCACAGCTTTGCGTTGACGTCACGCTCCCCTCGCACGCTTCCCTCGCAGGTGCGCGCTGTCGTCACTCTCTCCCTCACCCGCAGCATGCTCGCCGTAGCGCCCGCAGCTGCCGGCTGCTCCGCCCGCTCGCAACACCTCTGTACGTGTCACTTCTCTCTCGCCTCACCCGTGGTAGTCAAGGCGAAACGCGCGCCTGCTCCGGTCCAACACCCGTGTCTCGACTCTGAAGAAACAACGACTACGAATTCTTGCCAAACGCTTTAATGAAACTTACACGAAACTCAACCCGCCTCCCGTGTCCTTGCGTTTCAAACAAACGTTTACTCGAGTAAACGCTACACCGAGTTTCGCTTCAAACCGTTCTTCCAGCACCCGCGTCGACGCCCGTTTCAACCGGGTCAACGCCGTGAGCACCGCTGCTGCTTCGCATCCCATCAGGGTTCCCTTAGGGGAGATGGTCCAAGTTTTTACTTGCGGGTAGAACATACGATGCCCGGGGTGATGTTATCAATTTGGACTGTACGGAAATTGACGGCGACGGCAAAGACCGTTCGAGAGTGTCCGTATAATTGCTATCGCAATTAAAAACATAAAGATGTGACCTAACCTAGCACGACGCGCGGAACGTTGCTTGGGGCCATTGTATAGATAAGAGCCGTACGTGGTGACTTCGTGACATTTTGGGCGACTGACTGCAGGATTTACTGAAAGTTTTCAGAGGCCTAAGGGTAACTTCAAGATATTTACTGGATGCGCATTAACGCATGGCAAGCAGTTGCGTAGCCGAAAAGTTATTTCGAGGGTGGGGGGTGTCGACCCCCTTTATGATCTGTGTGTTTGTATGTGTGCATACCAACCAACTTACTTACCTACATACATACGGTAAAACTGAGAGCTGGGCGAGTTGGTATGAATTCATGTTGAAACTTTTTTAGCGCGCACAAAAGACAGAGGACACAGAAAGAAGGTACAACTCGAGCGCTTACTCACAACTGATTTATTTTTGAAAGCGACTAAACATATAAGCACAAATAATCATCACAAAGCATGCGCGGAGCAAGCCATGAGGCATATAAGCAGATTACCGATAGGTAAATAATCTGCTTGTATGAGGCATATAAGCAAATTGTACCTTCTTTCTGTGTCCTCCGTCTTTGTGCGCGCTCAAAAAGTTTCAACATGAACTACATACATACATACGTACATACCAGGGGCGTAGCCAAGGGGTTTCACCCCCCCCCCCTACCGGACATTTTTCAATTTTGCATGTGTGTATTACACGCACACATACAGACGCACGCACTAACGTACATAAGGTATAGTTGAACCCCCCCCTCCCTCAAAAAAATTTTCTGGCTACGCCCCTGGCACATACATACGTACCTACGTACAGCCGCCAAACCTTTCACTTTTGTGCCCTTCGGCAACGTTTTGGTGTGTCAGCGCCATATGATTGAGCGAAGTAGCTAAAAATTGTTTTGTGGGCATGTGCTTTGTGCGTATGCACTTTCCCTCACCCTTTCTGGAACTTAATTCAGTCATATGGCGAAGATATGCAGAAAAAATTGCCGCTCGCGCACGATAGGTAAATATTCGGGCGACTGTACGTACGTACGTACAACGCGCGCACACACACATACATGCACATACATGCATACATACACACATACATACACACATACATACATACATACATACATACACACATACATACATACATACATACATACATACATACATACATACATACATACATACATACATACGTACGTACGTACGTACGTACACACACACACATACATACATACATACATACATACATACATACATACATACATACATACATACATACATTTAAATGTGACAATCTCGGGGGCTGAATCCCTGAAAGCCCCCTTTCTGGCAAAGCCTCCCCCCCCAACCGCACCACGAAAGCACGGACAATAGAGTAGCTCCTGTTAGCGCGCCAGCAAAGGGTTGTGGTCCACAGACCGAGTCAGAGTCAAGAGTTCATAACACAAATTGCGCATTGCGAGAACAGACTTGATACCCATGCGGCACCCACACGACGGCGGAGTTGAACGCGGTGTTGGGTGGTAGACCTGACAAACAGCGTGAACTCACATGAGAGGTGGAGGGCCGCCATATACCAGCCGGCTTAAGAGATCCGAGTTCTTATGTTGTGCTGGCTAATTAAAGCGCACATTCTAAGCACACAATGCACTTTATATGTTCATAGTTGCCCAGCTAAGTATAAGACGCTCGCTATGACGTTTATGGCCGAACCATATAGAGCGTCTTTGCCGGCGTTTTCCCGGCGTTTCGTACGCCGGCGTCCCTCGACGTCGACGCTACCGGTGACGGTGGCCGAAACGTCCACCTCTGGACGGTCCAGACATCACGGGCGGCAGCGTCGACGCCGGAAGCAGTTCGATGGACGCAGAACCAATCAGCGTGCGTCTGGAAGTGACTTCCGCTACGTAACGGCGTCGTTACTGCAGCCAAAATGGCTGCCGCCCGCCTCGAATCTAATAAGTCGTCGCCGTGCGCTGTGTGGCCCTTCAGTTCTCAACTGATGCTTGTATTTGACTTAGCATGTTCCCTAGAAGCTTCGACAGCAAAGCGCTCGTGATATCTTTGAACTCTTTCCGAGCGCCGTACTCAAGTTCATCGGTAGGCTTAGCAGGAATGAGTGTATTGGCCGAATACGTGGCCTCAAAGATGTGCGGCAGCTTCAAGCTCAGAGGCCATATATTACGAGTTTGTGGTTCTTCTCACTGCCAATAGCTGGCGCTACAAGTCAAATAAAAAAAAAGACTTTTCGGCGGCACTGTGAGTCTTTTTTTTGCACCACAGAACTGCAAATGAGACATAAAAGCTATAATCAGGAATATATCTTGTTGGTCCATTGACGGAAACTGTACACTGCTTTACGAGGTGTCAGGCAACGTTTATAGAACCAGGTTTGGTGTCAGGTTCATTCCATCTGGTCACACTCTGCGACGCTGAGTTAACGCTCCTGATATGGTTTGCCGCCCTCTCTGACGGTGTTGATGCGACGACGCCGAGGGACGCAACGTCAGAAAACGCCGGCCAAAACGCTCTATATGGTTCGGCCTTTAGAGTTCCGCTCAAGTGCTTCTTGGCCACGAGTCTCTCACTCATCACCGTGGGAGGAGGGGCTTTACAAGGAGGACGTGCGGCAGCACTATGACCATACGCAACCTTTGAGCCTGAAATAAATTATTCGACGCGGTCACGTATGGATAGCGAAGTCGGTTCTAATTTAAAACGCAGTTAAACAAATTGAGACCAAAATGATTATGTTGATAAAGGCGATGAAATTTCTGCATAAGCGCGTGTTACAACCCCTTCAATGGGAGACAGTCGCCGAGCAGATTCGAAAGAGTGAGGCAACGTATTCCCCCCCAACCGCACCACGAAAGCACGGAGAATAGAGTAGCTCCTGTTAGAGAGCCAGCGAGCGGTTGTGGTCCACAGACCGAGTCAGAGCCAAGAGTTCATAACACAAAAAAAGTATACTCTCTGTTAAGGCAGTACAAACTTGCAATAATAGAGAGCTGAGCTAGTTGGACACAAGAGAGAAGTCGCGACACCACAAAGGTCGACTAACAACTCATACGTTGTTAGTCGGCCTTTGTGGTGTCTCGACCAGTGTTGCGGAGTTGCCACTCCGGAATTGGAATGACTCTGGAATCATTCCACATTTTCGCGACCCCGGAATGGAATGGGGACAACGCTTGGAGGAATGGAATTGGAATGGAATTAAGCGCCTTTTGCACGGAATGGAATGGGAACGGAATTACGTCTTTTTCCGAAAATAGAGCACGTTTTCGTCTACGCGCTGTTTTTCAAACATTAGTAAGTCAGAGCCTCGAATTTAACAGTAAAGCGGTACATGTAGTTTAAAAAATGGCTTGGCTGATTATAAGCACGGTACATTTATAGCAACACGCTTAGTACAATTATGTCCGTATATCGACTGTGTTGCTCCGAAGTTTGTCTCTATTCTTCGCGTAACCGCGGTTCTATGCCGTTGGTATTCGTCGTGCGCAACTATGGCAGCAGCATACCCCCCTTAAGCCTTGTGACCTTTATTGCAGCATTTAAATATCACGAGGACACCTAAGCATTTTTTATGACGTAGTCATTGCCAAAGAACTAGTGACCATTTGCCGGACGTGTTGTTGTAGAAACGTTTGTTTGAGCTGATAAAAATAAAACGAAGGTGGGGGGCCTCTTCTAAGTTCAGAAAGCTGCGAGCGACCGCTGCTGCTCAAGCCCGGTAGATCGGGTGTTCCTGAGTCTCGAGCTGAGAGCTGGTCAGCCCGCACTCCCACTGTTCCGGGGTGGGAAATTGAGACCACCACACGATAATTGCCAATACTGTATGCAAAGCCTGATCTTTATCTCACGAGCAGTTTAGTACCTGACACAAGTAAATAACCTTTGCGACAGCGGTTGGTGTCCGACAGCGGTTGGTGTTGTCTATGAGATTCCGCTTTCATGTGGAAAGCCTTATGTCGGGCAGACCGGAAGGTGCATCAACGTTCGTGCAAGGGAACATGAATTGACCACAATTAATAAAGAGAACGCGCATTTACCAGCGCATGTCCGACATTGCATGTGCGCACCGAATTTCTGAGCGATCAGAGTTTTGGGCCGAAGCCAAGATAGCACCGCACGGGAACTTTTGGAAGCCTATTTTATCTCAACTAGAGGAAACGCGTGTGGTAGCCAGCCTACTGTTTCCTTATTGCATGGTGAAAAGAGATTCCTGCGTGGCTTGTTGTGATCTGACAGTGAAAAGCGATTAGCGTTGTGACCACGTGACTGATGCCATATATTGTTGACGACGAAAAAAATAAAGTTAGTTGAAAGTTTGCGCTCGTCCGAGTCGCCTGAGTCCGTGCTTTTATGTGTGTACGCATCAGTATTCTTTCCTTGCAAACCTTTGCGACAAGGAAGACATTCATCTTCACAGTAAGTGCGCGCTATCCTGTGTAGTAAGTGAAGATGAATACCTACCAACTCGCCCAGTTCTCTGCTTTCTTGAAGGAAGACATTGCATACCTGCGCACAGGCGAACACAGAAAGTTCTCCTCATCCCATCCATGCTTGCGAGGCGCGCTTGAGATGCGTGAGAGCTGACCAGCAGTGCGGCCCTGTGTTCCGTATTCTATGCGAAGGCACAGGGTGCCCGAGCGGTAGAGTTCCAACTAATACCAGCAGATCTAGAGGGTTTTGTTCCCTATTAACCAAATCGTAGTTTTCTCCATATTCACGACTGCTCCAGACGCGTCGAAACTGCTTAATCTTCTTGAATACTACTTTTGTCAGTATAAAAATACGCTATGTCGTCATTTAAGCACTAACACACTTAACCTTAAACAATATTAAAACATCACCATTCGTTCAAACATGCTGACCATGCAAATACTATAGGTAGCGGGAGAACTGCCCCTATCGGAATTAGTAGGGTGGTTGTACTGCACGAGATATGTCACCAAGCTACTATTCCTCGATGTTGGTAACGTGTTTTGCGTACTTTTGCAGTTCTTAATGCATCTGATGACATCAGCTTTATGTGGCGTTCATTCTTAACGCGATAAAACTATCAAGATGCATTTCCTACGTTGAAGAACTGCAGGAATGGAATTGAGCTACCCGGGCATTCCCGGAGTGGGAATGTGCTAAGTTTTTTCATTCCGAGGAATTTGAAGGAATGGAATTGCGGCAAGTTCTAATTCCCCGGAATGGAATGGAGGCGCCTATTCCGCAACAGTGGGCCCAACAAACGAAGGAGGGGGGGGGAGTGGCATGCCATGGTAGTTTGCCCCCATGCCCTCCTAATGGGGAACCCTTCGCACACCTGTGCTTCGAAGCGAAATTACAGAAAAGAAGTTGCAGAGGATTCCTACGCATATTCTGAATTACATTCTAAAAACATTATAGCTCCGAAATGGCGCAACCAACCTAACCTAGTAACGTTGGGCGCAACCGGGCGCCGCCAATTTGGGCTCTTCGGGAACAGCATGTATCCGTCTTCAAATGTCCAGCTTCAGCTAGGCCCTCCATTGCGAAACACTCTTACAAAAAACAAATGTTTTAAGTTCACTTTGAGGCCTCCGATTGGCTGTGTTTGCCATGTTGCTCCAGCATGCTTCGCCCTGGCGCGCGCCCAATCCGCGCCGTGATTTGACACTATTTCGAATGCGGTTTAAGCGCTCGTTTGTGACACCGCGGAAGCATTGCCTTTGATCCTAGCTCGCCCGAAGTCAAACTTCATATTCCTTGACAAGATTGAACTCAATTACTTATGCAAATGAAGAGGCACATGGTCGGTATTTGTTATTTATGCTTAATTAGGTTATTTGCGATTGAAATCTAGAGTGGTGGCACTTCGTTTATCTTTCGCAGGAAGAAAAACAATGGATAGCAACGCTGACATGCCACAAATTGAAGGAGCACCTATGTCTTACGCTAACCAGTCGGCGTACCTAGAAGTTGCAACCGGCTGCTTCAGGGCCGCCGTCGGTGACCACAGCAGTCCATGCTCGGGGACACAAGCAAGACCTTGCCACATCGTCCGACAGCTCACAGCTTCCAACGAGCTGCTATTTCCAGCGAGGATGCAACTCCAAGAAATACCGGGAGCGCGCGGAAAGCTTGCTCTGGTCAGCGTCGACAACGAGTGCCTGTCACTGCCGGAACCGCAGGATTACCAGTTGCGGCAGAGCGCAGGCTTTATGCATTGCCTGTTGAAGCACCATAAATGCGTGGCATCTCTTGACCTCAGGCGCTCTCATTTCGACAAGTACTCGTCGCCTCTTTGCGACGCATTACCGCACTCGTGTTTGAAGAAACTGAGGCTCACTTGTGGTTTCCCAATGCCTGAAGGTATATGCGCCGCCATACCGTCTTTAACCAGCCTCGAGGAACTGGAGTGCTCGTTCAATGAAATGAACTGCGCGTCTTATAGCGACTCCTGCGCGGAGTTTCCGACTGCACTCTCAGCGCTTGTGCGAGCATCGCCCTTCCTCGTCGGTCTCAGCCTCTCAGGCATAAGCATGGAAGAGCAGGCGACCAAGCACTTGCTCACGTGTCTCACGGAAAGTGGAATTTTGAAGGACCTATCACTCGGGAGACAGGTGCTTCCCGAAACTTGCCGTGAAGAACTTGCCCAGTACTTGATGTCCTCTCCTTCGTTGACTTCCTTCAGGTTCACGGATGACAGCGTAAAGTCCGAAATTGCAGTTCTTGAAGGCATCTTGTACAACAGAAGAATATCCAAGGTAGGCATCTCTGCATTTACGGGCAACGCAGAGAGTATACAGCTTGTTGCCAGGATCCTCGGCGAGAACACTGTCGTCAAAAGCTTTGCCATACTTTACATCCGCGAAGAAATTTCCCCAGGTCATCACGTCACTTATGATGCCTGGCTCCAGGCGCTTCAAGAAAACGTGGCACTCGAAGAGCTGTCGATTCCTTACCAGATATGGAATCTACAGCAGTGGATTCGCTTCACCAACATACTTGATTCGAAGCAACATCTAAAGAAGGTTAATATACTCTCTGACGGGAAAAATTGTAACCATTTTACGCACGTGTGCCGCGCGCTAGAAGACAACGGTGTGCACGAAAAGGTGTCATGCGGGCTCTACTTCGTCAAGGACAACGCAGACCTCTTGAAGTGCAAGATGTTTTCAGGACTATACTTTGGCTTAGGCGTGCGCGAAGACGTGAAAGCCACCGCACTGCGTCAGCTGCTGGATTGCAGTCACGTGACTTGTCTGACCCTAGATATACCGAGAGGTAACCTAGCCGTGTCCTCGGCTCTGGCAGAGTACGTGCAGTCTACGTCGGTGCTGCGGAAGCTCGAAGTGAGCACTGGATTTGCTGTCGTGTCGGACGTATCGGACGCGTGGTGGACGCTCATCGTGCAGTCTCTGTCGAGGAACAACAGCATAAAGGATCTCAACATCTGCGTAAGCGACATGAGCGACAGGGACGCGGAGAGCATAGTGGAAGCAGTGAGTGAGAACACGAACATCAGGAAGCTCACCTTCGGAGCCTGCGGCTTGATGACCCTGAACGCTTTCGTCAACCGCTTATCCGTCGGCATCATGGGCAACCACACACTTCTCCGTGTCGTCCTCTACGGCGGGCTGGACCAAGAAGGGCAGGACGTATCGAGGAAGCTGTTCGACATCTACGAGGCAACGCGCAGAAACTCGGGCCTCCTGGCGGCTGCGGCTGCGTTCCCGAAGGCTACTGACGTGCACAGGTACGATCCATGCGTTTAAACAGTGTTAGCGGGAACATTTTACTTTTTTTTCTGTAACTTAGCAGGGTACTCGTTACCATTTCGGCACTCTACTGCGTAACGTACTTACGTTGTCACTTTTAGGTAACGTGGTGTGTAAGGCTCTTAGTTAATTCATACTACACCACTTTGCACGCATGCGTTCACCAGCTCTTCCTGAAAGCGAACACAGGAGTACCTCATCGTGCATGCCGCCAAGACGGCCCGAGCGTTTCCTCCCCGCTTGAGTCGCGATCGTCGAGTGCCCTCGCGAGCTTTCACCCGCACGTAGAGCACAAGACGCGTGTGGGGAGGTTATCACTCTTGGACATTACATACAACCCAACGGCGACGCCAAAAATGCGCCTGAAATGTCCACATGATTGCTACTACAATAATAGTCATAGTCCCTCAATACTGGTATTGAAGGACTATGGTAGAGTATACCAACCTGCAACTTCGAAGAGTACGGACAAGCTTCTGGTCGAATTGGGCGCGCGCTTGTGAAATTGGTAACTCCATGTATGCGCCGCGTACAACAAATATTCGTTGAGCTGTTCACGGAGAGCAAAGATCCTGGCGCCATTCAACGCACACGTACACAGGTTGAATTGAAATATAGAACATTTTATCTTCACGAATATGCGGTTACATATTACAACAACAACTTACACGGTGTCTCGGCAGGTGAATTCCAAAGTCCTTTCTTCATTCGCAACAGGTATAGCGCCGCAGCCTTGGAGCGCATCTACAAGCTCTATGCCGAGCTGCTGGAAGATCTTGCGGAGCTTGTGGATGTCAACGTGGCTGAAATAGGAGGTATGGCGCATCGCCATCTGAATAGGACAGCCAGCTTGGACGAGTACATGCGCATCACGGGCGTCGTCAAGGAGCGAGTCGAGTGCCATCCACGTGACGACGGACGCATGCAGCTAGACGACCTCAACGAAGACTGCTGGCGGATGGTCCGGCGACACCTGATGCTCGATGACGTAGAAGAGGCCGTCATTCACCCGGAAATCCTTTGAGCCGCTGCAGAAGCAAGCAACGACATGAAAAAATTCTTCTCTGAATAAATAGATGAACCGTTGGCATTACGCGAGTAAAACATTGATAAGAGAAATTCTGGCAGATAAAAGAATTCTGTTAGTGTATTTCCTGCGAAGCAGTCAGCTAGTAGCTGCCGATGCCTCATTTTCGGCTCTGAGCAAAGCGTTACAAGGTGAATCGAAGTCCTTGTGTAAAATGAGTGGTTGTGTGTGCACATCGCAGTTGCCAGGCGCCTCGACAACACTGGCAGTAGATTATGGTCCGATGCAACGTCGCCAGTCATGTTATGAGCATTTGTGTTCGTTTTACCGAAACGAAGGTGCACGCTACGACGTGCTCGTGTGCAAAATCATTGGCAGCATCCGTTGGCGCATTCGTGCGAGGACAAGCAATGCTTGCAGTGTCATAAGAGTACAGCGCTGTTTATTTGTGCACAAAGAGCGCGAGCAGCCGATGGATGGATGGTTGCCATGAGCGTCCCCTTTTTATCGGGGCGGTGACAAGTGTGCCACCAGGCTCGACAAAAAAAAAAGAAAAAAAGAAAAAAGAAATAAATACTTGTTCCTCTTTCCTTCTTTTTTTAACGCTGGCCCAACGTCTCTACTTCAATTACATCTATCTTACTACAGGAAAGAAAACGTAAATTCTCGGCCCAGTTCTCTGCCCTTTACGGCACAATGTCCTTATTTTTTCCAATATTTATTTTTGTCCTTTCTAATTTTCTGCCACCAATACTCTAACCGTCTCTTATTTATTTCAATCGCGGGTGTGTTCAGCTTTCCATTGTGGTCCCTAAAACCCAAGGCTTCATGTAGGCTCGAGCCCAAACGTACACCTGGGTGGATATCTCCACATTCAATCAGAACATGCTCCGCCGTTTCCTTATCTTCCCCGCAGCACATGCATTGTTCTTCTTCTTTAGTGAATCTCGCTTTATAACTACGCGTTCTAAGGCAACCCGATCTCGCTTCAAACAGTAAAGCGCTTCCCCTTGAGCTATCGTAAAATGCATCCCTGCTTATTTCATTTTTGCCCTTTCGGTAGTTACTCAGAGCCGGTTTTTTCTCCATGCATAGCTGCCGTCCAGTGATCCTCTCCGCCTCTCTGACTTTTCGCTTAACGCTCTTTGTTGACATATTGCTTGCACTATCAGCGGTGTATTTACTGGTAAGCCTCCTAGTTCTTTTTCTCCACTCTGTGTCAACGCTCTTTCTATACAAATAACGGAACACCTTCTCTGCCGATCTACTGTCCTTCATATTCCATAGCCTCTCTTCGAACGTTATTTTGATCTGAGCTTCCCTCGCCTCAAAACCCGCCCCTTCCAGATCGCCCTTTACAGCCTCATTTGTCGTCTTCCCCACAAATGAGGCTGACATTGCTCTGCGAGACGGCACCCTGCGGCGTTTGGGGGATCTGACGCAGTCGGCCCGACAGCTTGTGAGGCCTAGTCGTAGACATGCAGACCTGCTTTGCACGAGTGGCAACGTTCAAAAGTGCCCTTGCTTAACAGAATATGCACTCGACGTAGGGTTGTGCAGCATCTCGATGCCAAAGAATGGCGGGTTTAGGCTGATAGCACGCGCCCGACTCTTACACAACGAACGATGTCAGCTTTCTAGCTGTGCGGACTTGTCGTCGCATGAAAAAAAAAATTCAGCAGATCCCACGTACCGTGGGAGCCGATGTTATGTGAAGCATGCGGCGGGAAGGTGCCTGTGGCGTAATTTTTTTTTACTGAGCGAAACGTTATGAAATGACGCTAAAGACTTGTAAAAAATTTATGCGCACACATACATGTTGAAGAGCCGCATATGTGTTATAAACCAGTTGTTTACAGTTGGGTGACGCTGCCAACGGCAACGTGGGTATTACCAACAACAGAATCGGTAAGCTGATATGCAGTGCTTATACTTGTCCCTTATGATGGAGAACGCACG
Source organism: Rhipicephalus sanguineus (assembly GCF_013339695.2). Taxonomy (NCBI): domain Eukaryota; kingdom Metazoa; phylum Arthropoda; class Arachnida; order Ixodida; family Ixodidae; genus Rhipicephalus; species Rhipicephalus sanguineus. The sequence continues at coordinate 207,824,293 of NC_051177.1, forward strand.
CACGTTTCACGAACCTGTGTGCATGTGTAGAAGGGGTTCATGACAGTTCTTGAACAAGGTCATCATCACCGTGGTCAGTGAGCACCAGCAGCTGGTCATGACGTGTTATCGGATCCGGTCGTGATCGCGGGGGTGAGGGGTCTATGTGTAATGAAGTATGAGGTATAGTACAGCTGTTAGAAATCGTGGATGCCTCGGTCATTTCGTCGACAAGTTGTCTGTCTATAGAACCAGCGACATGTCGGAGTGTGAAGTCACTCATCGCGTTGGTGAGGTTTAGGTCGTTGAGGCTGGTAGGCCTGGATAGGGCTACATAGACCAACATCAGTGGATGGCGCTTGTCGTATTCGTAGACTATCTGGGCGTACGTGACCTACGTAGCCTAGTCTACAAAGCGGCTGTCAATCAATGTCATCATCCTCGGTCAGCATGAGGCCATCGCCCAGCCTCGTAAGAAATGAAGAGGACACTGCGTGATTCTGTAGGACTAAGTGCACTTTACGCTGCGATGATGTGAATATCGTACGTAACTTTCGTTAAGGTATTCTTCCAGGGTCAAGCAATGCTTCAATATAGCTTGCTGAATCATAGGAATACAAATGTAATGTTTATTAGACTGCTATAAAAGCGGAGCCAACACTGGAATCACGGACGTTAATCTGATATGACGCCTGTGTCGTAGGGCTACATATGTAGTGTTTATTGCTTTCTTGTAAAATTAGATACCCAGCACCACAACCACAACTGACGCTGCACCGACATTACACCTGCATAGGCTGTTTTTTCGAAACCAGTTTGTAGACCTGGCGTGGCTCTGTGGTAGAATGCCCGATTGCCACGCAGAGTGCTTGGGTTCGATTCCTGCTGGGATCCTGATTTTTATTCTTTCCATTCGTCGGGGTCAACGCTGCTGATGTCGGTTTTTCTTAACGCTCTCGCATTTAAACTACCAATATCTGTTCTCGCCGTTCCCGGGTAGATATAAACTGTCAATCACTTGTGGCGCATACCCGTCCACCGCGGCCGGTGGTAAACGGGTATGTGCCACACGCGTCTGGAGGAAAGAGTTTTACGACGTACGCGACAGGGATTTTCACGTTATTCATGTCATGACCTGACAGTCATATTCGTCAAGTCCTCTTACCCTTCCATGCCCATTTTGGTCTACACCAAGTTAAAGAGGCGGTCATGAGAGCACCCAGACGTAGGCGGCTAGATAGATACGTAGATAGAAATGCTCAAAGTGCCAAAGGTTCGCTAAGAAATGCTTCGCATTTAATAACATCGGACACAGCCGGCAAAGCGAAGGCGCTTACCAACATCATTTCTGGTTCAAAGCAGCGTGCACAGCTCTTCATGTCAGCCCCCGCGCGAGAGGGCGGCGCGATAGCGTCACAGAGAAAATGCGGTTTTCGCTGCAGTACGACAGATAACGCTTTCGGCATGTTGCCAGCGTTTACATGCTCTTGTATGGACGCGACGCATAAAAAATCGCGATTCCGTCTCGCAGATTGCAAATTTTCCCATGTTGTCCTCTGTAGCGTCATTAACTAAAGGTGATAGACATTTTAGCTGCAGTTATCAATGGATATTGCCCTAATTATACGCCGTACAGCGATTGAAGCGAGCTATTAGTAGTGGCTTTAACAGAAGATGTCTGCCGCATCCACAGGTCTCTCGCTCTCATTTTGGGCACATGCGTGCCATAGGTGGCCTTGGAGGGCAAGCTTTCGCGATCTTCCGGGCTTTCTGTCTCTCTTAAAGGGACACTAAAGGCAAGTAACAATTTATGTCATAATGAAAGGTCAATATTTGAGAACGTCTACAACGTCAATATTATCAACAACAGTGCTCTACTAATAGAGGAATTAAGGTAAATGTGGCACACGATCTTTCCGTCCCTCCGACTCTTCCCTCACCGAGAACACTGCCGACGCCTGCACCAAATTTTGGGCGACACAAGCTCCATAACGCGATCACGTAAAGATTTTTGAAAGTCAGTATCCGCGTTCCTGGGTTGATACAAAGTGTGAATAACCTGCGGCTCATACCTGCATTCCATGGGCCGTGGTATGCGGGAATGGCCACGCGTGACTGAAGGAAACGGTTTCATGACGTACGCTAAAAATATCTCACGCTACTCATGTACTTACCTGTTCATCGTGTTCGTCATACACTAATGCCTTTTCACGCCGAATTTGCTGTGTCAAGTAGAGGAGACGACCACAAGAGCGCCCATACGTAGGCGGCTAGATAGATAGATAGATAGATAGATAGATAGATAGATAGATAGATAGATAGATAGATAGATAGATAGATAGATAGATAGATAGATAGATAGATAGATAGATAGATAGATAGATAGATAGATAGATAGATAGATAGATAGATAGATAGATAGATAGATAGATAGATAGATAGATAGATAGATAGATAGACACACAGACAGACAGACAGACAGACAGACAGACAGACAGACAGATAGATAGATAGATAGATAGATAGATAGATAGATAGATAGATAGATAGATAGATAGATAGATAGATAGATAGATAGATAGATAGATAGATAGATAGATAGATAGATAGATAGATAAATGGAAACGGGCAAAGTGCGTTTGGTTAAAACAAAATATTGACGCTCTGGAGCCGCTCAGCTGGTAAAACAGTGGCACGGGGAAACACTATACAGATGGAAATCGTAGAGAGGCCGTCACAGCTAAACACAGAAGTTCGTGATTTAATTACGCAGTAATATGTTGCACCTTGCCTAATTCACTTGATCTGAGAAGCGCTGGCACGGCGCAAGAGCAAAGCTAAAGCGTGAGGCCCGCGCGCTCTTCGGGGGCTGCTGCAACGTACACGCTTTTTCCATGAGCGCTTGCGCTCCCGTCGGTGTCTCTCGTGTACATGAAAAATGTCTATTAAGAAACACAAAAACTAGTGTGACCTTGTCAGAAACGAGCGCTTAACCAAGCGCACGCTGCAGCAGTCAAATGACAGCACGAAATCACGGCGTAAACGTTTGCCTCGACAGAGCACGCGCATCGAGAATACACTTGTCAAGAGGCTCCGAAAGCGCGCTCCCTCATCCCCCTCCGCAGAGAACGCCCGCCAGTACGCTCCAACTTAGCGCTTGCCCCGAGCCTGGAAAAATCGAGAATCGAGACACGATTCCCTGTCGAGCGAAGCCGCCGCCGCGAGACGTATAGTAAATCTGGGAACCTTTAGGCGCGAAGCATCCTAGGGTCTCGGCTTGTCGGCGTGTCATGTCGTCGTCACGGTCCATCATAAACGGGTATGCGCTACAAAAATTGGGTAAATCCCACTACTCGCTACCGGTCCATAACATGCATATTACGAGTTAAATGTTCGCCGTTACTGCATAAAACATTATGTTTGGCTTAGCAGCGGTGTCAGAATCACCGACGACATTTACCAAGGCGCTCAAGTTTCTTACCTAAAACAAAAGAGACAAATTTGAATCTCTACGGTAAAGTCATCCATTTGAAACACCACTTCTTGAAACATATCTGCAAAGTGATGGTGCTTTACTCACCACCGGTCCACTAAAATTGAAGAAGGCAACAGTTAGCCCAACAAATAGCCGACGAAGTTGGTGGGGCTGAAACACACTTCCCTACATGCCCGGTTTCAGGCTCGGGACCACTAGTGCCTCATCAAAGAAATTTATCTCAAAACAATGTAGCGAATTTCCACGGTCAGGCCCTTCTTCTTCTGTCTCTCATTGTCAATTTGCAGTGATTTTGCTGTGGGAAACACCGGCGCACACTGCATGCTTCACCACTCCCCAGGTTTCACGTTTGTGGAGCTGTAACACCCTTCCCAGTTGACATCACCACAACCAATATCAATATAAAGAAGAGGAAAGCTAGTGGGTTGTCATCACCATGCAGCGTTTGGCTTCGCAGCGCTGCACGTGCTCCGGTCTCGCGCTTCGCTCTCGCAGTCCGCACTGGCGCTGGTCAGAACTCGAGCGAATAAGTATCTTCACTTAATTATCAGTTTCTTATTTCATCGCCTTCTCACAAGTCTGATTACGCCACATTTGATATTATTTACCGACACTTTGTTTGACATGTTTGTCTAAATTTTTTTTCTCAATACCACCCGGACTGTGCCACATATAGTGCGTTTGTGTCATTGTTGAAGCGATAATTATCATCATCGTCTTCATTCTTCTGTCGAATGACTCGTCAAGGCGTCGGAGCTGCACTCGGTGAGCTACCCAAGCCTCACTACTGTCATCGATGAAACATACCGTGAGTCGAAATTTGCAGAGTGACTCGTGGGAAAATAGAGCTTCCGGCAAGCTAAAGTAGGACTTGTCGGTAATATATCATTGCCCAGCTATCATGTGACATGGTTCGATCAAATGGGCCTACGGCATTGCGAGCCGTGCGTTTTCAGCTTTGTAGGTTCCGTCAAGGGACTCTCATAGCGGTGTCAAGTCGATCCGTATCTTTCGGGGGCAGAACTTACGTCGTTTGTACGAAGAATTCACCATCGACGCGAAGTAAGCATTAAGAGCACATCAAGTGAACGAGCGATCTCCTGATGCCTGTCGAGATAGCATGTGCGCCGGCGACCGCGCTCTTCAAGCGACGCAGCCCCTCCCTCCCCTCCTCTCCTCTGGCATCCCTTTGTGCTCCTTACGAAAGACGGGTGGGGCGTTTCCTTTCCGCTTGAATAGAAATCGACGGCCGGTTTCACGCGCGGTGATGTTATTGCTATCGCCCTCTATGCGACGGAGACGGCCAGCTCGTTTCATCTCAGCTTCAGCCGCGTCATCTCGCGCCATCTCGCTGGTGACCAACAAAACACGCTAAAGCGGTTCCGAGCTCCGCGTACCGCGCCAGCGGTAAATGGTGTCTATAAATAGCTGGCCGTTAGCATGCCGAAAGACGTACGCCGTGTGGCTTAGCCGTCTAACGCAGCACGCTGCGTAGCGAGAGGTCGCCCATTCGATTCCGCGCTTCGGAAAAATTTTTCTGAGTTATTTTTCTTTGTGGCTTTTTATATACGTACATACATATACATTTACGAGACATGACGGCGACGGCAATAGCGACGGCAAAAACTAGCGGAGAGTGTCCATATAATTGCTATCACAATAAATATATATTCTCAGGTAAGGCAGTACAAACTTCGAGTTATTGGAAGCTGAACTAGTTGGCAAGTATTCATGCTAAAAGACAGGGCGTGCAAACCTGGACACGAGAGAAGTCGACACCACAAACATCGACTAACAACTCATAAGTTGCTAGTCGGCGTTTGTGGTGTCTCGACTTATCTCTAGTGTCCCCGTTTGCCCGCCCCATAATTTAGGAGTAGAAACATCTCACGTACATGCGCACTTGGCTGGTTCAATCACAGTAAAACTCAGATGGGTTTAACAACAACGGGGGAACAATCAGTTGCAATAAAATACAAGCCATAGATAATATTCGAGAACACTGAGTGCACAACACTTCTCTGGCCGACAGAACCACACTCTACCTTGTACGACATAACTTCTTCCTTCATTGACGCCGAACTACTCACGCTACCGTTGCCGCACGCTTATTCGCCCCCAGGTTCGCGAAACTTCGGCATGCCTCATCCGCTCACAGCACAGTGTACATTATGGAAAGAAAAAAAGTTCCCGGATGGGCTTCTCATGTAGGCAGACGCGCCCGTGGTAGCCGCGTTGTTTTTAGACTTCTGTCGATCTTGAGCGGGAGCTAGGCTGTCTCGGCCGTCGTCTGCTCCGGAGGGTGTAAGGAAGGTGCGCTTTGGAGAGGCGAAAGTTGTTGGCGCCTTGTGTCGTGGCGCGCGCCCAATGGGCGCCGTGCCTTGGCTATGTCGAATGCGGTTTAAACGCTCGTTTGTGACACCGCATTTACTCCTAGTTCCCCGACGTGAAACCTCATAAACACTTGACAAGTTTGAACTCAATTACTTATGCAAATGAAGAGATACATGGTCGGTATTTCTTATTTAAGCTTAACTAGATTATTCGCTATTGAAATCTAGAGTAGTGGCAATTCATTTATCTTTCGCAGGCCGAAAAATAATGAATGACAACGCTGACATGCCACAACATGAAGGCGCACCGGTGTCTTACGCTAACCAGTCGGCGTGCCTAGATGTCGCTACCGGCTGCTTCAGGGCCGCTGTCGGTGACCGCAGCGGTCCATGCTCGGGGACACACGAAAGACCTTGCCACATCATCCGACAGCTCACAGCGTGCAACGAGCTGCTATTTCCAGCGAGGATGCAGCTCCGAGAAATACCGGGAGCGCGCGGACAGCTTGCTCTGGTCAGCATCGACGGTTCCTGCCGGTTATTGCCGGAACCACAGGATTTCCACTTGCGGCAGAGTGCTGGCTTTATGCACAGCCTGTTGAAACACCATAAATGCGTGGCATCTCTTGACGTCACGCGCTCTCATTTCGACAAGTACTCGTCGCCTCTTTGCGATGCATTACCGCTCTCGTGTTTGAAGAAACTGACCCTGAGTTGTGGTTTCCCGATGTCCCGAGGTATATGCGCGGTCATACCGTCTTTAACCAGCCTCGAGGAACTGGAACTGGATTGCGCGTCTTCCAGTGACTCCTGTGCCGAGTTTCCAACGGCACTCGCAGCTCTCGTGCGAGCATCGCCCTTCCTGGTCGCCCTCAGCCTCGCAGGCATAAGCATGGAAGAGCAGGCGACCAAGCACTTACTGGCCTCTCTCACGGAAAGTGGCGTTTTGAAGGACCTAACGCTCGATGGACGGGTGGTTCCCGAATGTTGCCGTGGAGAACTCTCCCAGTACTTGATGTCCTCTTCTTCGCTGACATCATTGAGGTTCACGGACGAGAGCGAGAAGACCGAAATTGCAGTCCTTGAAGGCATCTTGCACAGCAGAACAATATCCAAGGTATGCATCTCTGCGTATACGGGCAACGCAGAGATTATACAGCTCGTTGCCAGGATCCTCAGCAAGAACACCGTCGTCAAAAGCTTTGCTATAAGTTCCACCCGCGAAGAAGTCTTCCTAGCTGATCGCGTCGCTTATGACACCTGGCTCGATGCGCTCGGGGAAAACGAGACACTCGAAAAACTATGGATTTTTTATCGAATATGGAATCGGCAGCAGTGGATTCGCTTCACCCATATACTTTCGTCGAAGCAACGTTTGAAGGTTTACATTTTCTGTTGCAACAAAAATGATCACCTTTTTACGCACGTATGCCGCACGCTAGAAGACAGCGGTGTGCACGATAACGCGTCATGCGGGCTCTACTTGGTGAAGGACAACGCAGACCTCTTGAAGTGCAAGGTGTTTTCGGGACTGTTTTTCGACTGGGACGCACACGAAGGTGTGCAAGTCACCGCACTGCGTCAGATGCTGGATTGCAGTCACTTGAAATCTCTGATCATAGACATTCGTAGGGGTAACCTAGCCGTGTCCTCGGCTCTGGCAGAGTATGTGCAGTCTACGCCAGTGCTGCGGGAGCTCCAGATTGAAGTTAGGACTGCATTGGCTGACGAACTGAACTTAGTTGGCGGAGCATGGTGGAGGCTCATTGTGAACTCTCTTTCGAGGAACAACAGCATAAAAGATCTCAACATCTCCGGAAGCGACATGAGCGACGGGGACGTGGAGAGCCTAGCGGACGCAGTGAGTGCGAAGACAAACATCAGGAAGCTCAGCTTCGCAGCCTGCGGCATGATGACCCTGAACGCTTTCGTCAACCGCCTATCCGTCGGCATCGTAGGCAACCACACACTCCTCGATGTCGCCCTCTGTGGCCGGCTGGACCAAGAAGGGCAAGACGCATCGAGGAAGCTGTTCGCCATCTATGAGGCAGCTCGCATAAACTCGAGCCTCCTGGCGGCTGCGGCTGCGTTCCCGAAGGCTACTGACGCGCACAGGTACGCTCCATACGTTTAAGCAGTGTTGGAGGGAACATTTAACTTTTTTTTCGGTAACTTAGCAACGTACTTGTTACCATTTAAGAGCTGTAATGGGTACTGTAATTATGTTATGATTTTACGGTAACGTGATGTGTAGCGTTACTAGTTTATTCGAATTATTCCACTTCACACGCGTTCACCAGCTCTTCCTGAAAGTCAGTAGAAGGAGTACCATAGTGCGTTAATCGAGCGCTTATTCGCATAGGTGCAGACCTATACATTAAAAATGGAGGCAAGCACTTCGATGACAGCATTTAAGTACGCCAGTTGCTTAAATTCAACGAGTTGCAGTTGTTAAAAACTCGTCTTTAGTTTGAACTTTAGTTTGAAAATAAATCTTGATTCTTCCTATCTGCAATTGCAGCTATGTTTATGCCTGTAGTAATCCTCAGTGACTGAGGCTGACCATGAACCTCTTTACATAAACACTCGCAGGTTCCCCGTAATTGTACAGGTTAAAGTAAAAAGGGAACGGTTTATGCGCGCTATTTTTTACGGAAATATGCCATATACGGATTTCTCTAATGCTACAAAATATATCCATCTATTTTGTTAGGTGAAGCATGCTGTCCGAATTACTGTAAATTTGTTGAGGGTTCAGTGAAGTTTTTTTTGCGGAGAGCGTTCATGATAAATTCTGATTTTGCGCTTAATATCTCATTGAGAAAAATGCCTTCACCAAGTGCCACAGAGGAAGAAGCCACCATATGTAACTCTGGACACTTTAGGCCACTGTAATATTGTTAAGATCAGGCACATTAAGGCAAGATATTCTCGTTATAATGAGCACTTCGGGTAAAATTGTTCTTTGAGATAGAAGTTATATTTCGAACACAGATATAAGCTTAATAAAACTGTTACTGTCGGTTCCTGCAGCGATGACGACTTCTTACAATGGAGGAACGGCAGAAGTAACGTGCCCTACTTTTTTATGGTAGTGGTATCGCGTTACCGTTTTTTTGTGGGTAACGTACAAGGGGTGTTCAAAGGAAAAGGTACGAAACGGTGTAACAACATGACCGTTTACATAAATGCCTATGCCGCTATGGGAGAATGCAGCGAGACATCTAGGGATGCGATTGGAGTTCCTGCCCTTTTTCGGGCTTGGGGGGTGGGGTGCGCGCATGCCCAGTAGAGAGCACAGCCTTTTATAAAGAGCGCCGTCCAATTGACGCGGCGGTGCGTGTGAGGACAGGACGGCGTTCATATTGGAGAATTTGGTGATTGAGGAGTAGCGGGTCGTTATACGACTTCTGACAGCAGCAGGTGTTAAACAAGCCACCATTAATCGCCTGAAATGTTCACGTGTTTGGTCCCCTGATGAGAGACCTGAAAGGGAAGCGCTTGAACTCGGACGACGAACTTAAGGACGCTGTTAAGGACTGGGTCTCGTCACGACCACAGGAATTCTGGGAACAAGGAATCGTTCGGCTCGTTCATCAATGGGATCGTTGTGTTAAGGGACATAGTGCATACTTTGAATAATATCTCCATTTATACCCACAGTGTCGTTTCAACCTTTTCATTTGAACACCTCTTGTATGTTGGTAACGTGTTCTCTTCTTTTCAGCTTAACGAGAAACGTATCCCATTACTCTGCAATCAGTGGCGTAGCCAAAGGCGGTACACCAGGCCCGTGCCCCCCACCCCCTCCCCCTCCCACCCCAAATTTTTTCCGTGGGATACCGAGCGCTAAATGACACTCGACCACACTCACCTACCCGTACCCTAAGACGGACCAGGACGTATGTTTTATGTTGGCGCATTCATGTAACTACGACTAACGAACAAAGACACCGAAAAAAGCAAAGGGAATATTATGATTTGATTTACTTACTGAAATATAGAAATGACTATGTGAAGGGAAGTTGTGCAATAAACAACGTGCCGAAAGTGGTATCCGAATCCACGTGGCCACAGAACGCGAAGAACTACCGGAGTCCTTCAATACTTTTACGAAGGACTCTGGAACTACTGATCCTACCACTTCACTACTGCGCCGCCCTATTTGCCGTCCACTGTCTTAGGTGCTTACGCAAACTGCATTGCTGTGAAGATGAGGGTATGCCCCCCTCCCCCTTTCACCCCCTGCCCTTCATCGCAGAACTTTCCTGACAATCAAGACCCACTATCGCAACAAAATATTGTTACGTGGAAATTACAACACCGAGTCAGTAGCAAGCCACAGCACAGCTCACAACAGAACGTCGACCTCTTCACCTGTTTTTTCTGATGCCTCTTCAGGGTATGTCCCACTATGCACTGTTAACGTCGGTCAAAACCACGCAACACAAGAACCGGCGGCAAAAGCGCCGACCCGGAGCGTCTATGGGGCCGCAGCAGAAGGAAGGTAGTAACGCTTGAGCATTGATACGTGGACGACGTCTTGGGATAACAGAGCAGAAGAGTTTGCGGGATTATCCGGGACAGTTTCGTACATAACGCCTGTCACTTGTCGAAGCACGCGGTATGGGCCCGTGTAACGAGAAAGTAGCTGCTCAGAGAGGCCGGCACGTCGCGTTGGGGAATATAGAAGAACGAGGGAACCCGTTGTAAAACGTTGGTCACGATGCCGCTCGTCGTAGCGGTGCTTCTGTGTTTCACGAAAGATAAAACGGCGAGTATCCAGCTGTGTCGTGCCGGAAGGAGTTCTACGCGAACGTCACATATGACAGTGCAAGGTCCCAGTCACGACGGTCGGTCGACACGTATTTCAAAAGCAGGTCTGCGAGGTTCTCGTTTAAGCGCTCTGTAAGCCAGTTTGTCTGGGGGTGGTACGAGGTCGTGCGCTTATGCTGGGTGGAACAGGAACGCAGGATATCATTAAGCAATTGAGAAATTAAACTACGGCCTCGGTCTGTCAGCCATTGTCGTGGGACACCCTGCACTAAATTATGATCCCGAAGTAAAAAAATCAGCGACGTCTGTAGCACAGCTGGTTGGCAGGGTTCGAGTGATTGCGTAGCGGGTCGCGTGATCGGCAGCTGCGGCAACCCACTTGTTTCCTGAAGTGGATGTTGCGAAGGAACCGAGAAGCTCCAAACCGACTCGGAAGAAGGGCTCCGGTGGGATGCCGATAGGCTGAAGATACCCGGCAGGAAGTCCCGACGGCTTCTTGCGACGTTGACAAACCTCGCAGGCGTTGAAATAACGCCGGACGGAGCGTACAAGGCCAGGCCAGTAGGAGCGGCGGCGCACATGATCATACGTGCGAGAAACGCCAAGGTGACCAGCGGTTGGGGCGTCGTGAAGCTCGCGGAGGACTGTGGAGCGCAGGTGCTTTGGTACGACCGGCAGTAGATCGGGACCGGTGGGTGACGAATTGCGCCGATATAAGGTATCTTTGAAGGCAAACATGCGTGCAGAGGCGTCGTGTGGGGAGGATTACAGCCGTTGCATTATTCGACTTATGCGAATCCCGGCGCTGCTCATCGCCGAGGCGAAGCAGCTGGGAGAGGAAAAATACGCAGTCGATGGAGTCAGTGCTCGTAGATTCCCAGTCAGCCACAGGGTAGCGTGATAAGCAATTCGCATCTTGGTGCTGTTTTCCACTCTTGTACACTACCGCGTAGGTATACTCCTGCAAGCGAAGTGCCCAGCGAGCGACACGACCTGTGGGATCTTTCAAAGAGGCGAGACAACAAAGGGCCATGATGGTCGGTGAGCGCTGTAAATGGTCGGCCGTATAAGTAAGGGTGAAATTCCGCAACTGCGCACACGAGATCGAGGCATTCGCGCTCTTTGATTGAATAATTTCGCTCCGAGGTGGACAGCAGCCTGCTGGCATAAGCTATCACGTAATTTTGCCCATGTTGTCCATGGGCCAACACAGCGCCGATTCCGTAACCACTGGCGTCAGTGCGGACTGCGGTTGGTGCTGAAGGGTCGATGTGGCCAGAACAGGGGAAGATGTGAGCAGTGTGACGAGCTTGGAGAAAGCTGCTGCTTGCGAGGGACCCTAGTTAAAGGGCGTGCCTTCTTTGAGCAGGTCCTTGAGAGGTCTAGCAATTTCGGCGAAGTCTTTGACAAACCGCCGAAAGTAGGAACAGATCCCCACAAAGTTGCGAACATCTTTGGCGTTTGTTCGCACAGGGAATTCCTTCACGGCTCTATCTTTTCCGGATTAGGTTGTACACCGGAGGCATCAACAATATGCCAACGAACGTAATGAGGCGGCGGCCGAACCAACCACCGGTGTAACCTGCTGCCTTTGGACGAATTCAGATGAGGTCCGGTGAGACGGAACACTTCAAGAATTGCTGAGGGTCTCTCAAGGTGAGTTTCGAACGGGGACGAAAACACAATTACGTCATCTAAATAACAAACACGTAGACCACTTGAATCCGTGAAGCAGGGAGCCAATCATTCGTTCGAATGTGGCTGGGGCATTAGATAGGCCGAAAGGCATGACCTTGAACTGATAGAGGCCATCAGGTGTTACAAACGCCGTCTTCTCTCGGTCAACGGGATCCACAGCGATCTGCCAACATCCAGAACGAAGGTCGATGGAAGAGGAGTATGTGGCACCATGTAGACGATGAAGGGCGTCGTCAATTAGCGGTAAAGGGTAGGCGTCTTTCCTTGTGATGTTGTTGAGGTGGCGATCCACAAAAAAGCGCCACGATTCGTCCATCTTTTAACTAACACTACTGGAGACGCCCAGGGACTGGAGGACGGTTATATAATGTCCTTCGCTAGCATCTTGTTTACTTCCTGTTGGATAACGCTCCGCTCAGACGCAGACACTCTGTAGGGGCGGCGGTGAACAGGGTTGGTATCACCTCTGTGTGTGCAATGCTGGACAACGGACGTCTGTACTAGAGGTCGGTCGCCGAAATCAAAAATGTCCTGGTAGGACCCGAGAACGCGCTGGAGGGCTTCAACGTGTTCAGGCGGAAGGTCAGCGGAGATTACGTCTAAAATTTGACGGCTGCCACAATTTGCTATCGATGGTGTCTGCTGCGTAGGAACAGCGGCATCCAAGGCGAAAGCTTCGACCTGTGAATCTAGTAGCGTACAAAGGTGGGCTACGGATATTCCTTGTGGGAGCACTTGATTTGAGAAGCCGAAATTTACAACTGGTAGCCAAGATCTGTTAGCCGTGATGCTGATAACCGTATAAGGAACAGCAGCACAATGCGTGAGCAGCAAGTCGGGAAGAGGCGCAGCGTAGTACTCACCGTCTGGCACAGCTGGTGAGCATAACATATCGAGGTACGTAACAGTTGCGGTGGCAGATGAATAAAGTCGCTGCAATGTAGTCGGCACGAGGGTTGGTACGTGGAGTCACTGAGTTGCGGCAGTTCACTGCGGAGCACACCGGCGGAGCAATCAATAAGCGCGGAATGGGCGGCCAGAAAATCCAGCCCAAGTAGGAGGTCGTAGGGGCATGTGGCAAGAAGAGTAAAAAGGACGACAGCTTGATGACCGGCAAAGGTAAGCTGAGCTGTACACATCCTGACGACAGGAACTGTGCCGCCATCCACGACTTGTACCACACTGGTCAAGGGTGGCTTGAGAATCTTCTTCATGCGACGACGAAAATCTGGCTAGATAGAGTAGAGGGCCGTGGCTGCGAACGAGCAATGTGGCCTGCACGACCACAGCGAAAGCAGATCGACATGTCAACTGCTGTTCGCCATTCAGACGATTTCCTGGAACGAATAGGGTACTGACGGCGGCATCTTGTCTCTACAGAGGCTATGGAGGCATCAGTATTGTTCATGGCACATACAGTGGAACACAGACCCAGGTGAGCGAATTCCTGGCGGACAACGGCCTGCATCAGGGAGACAGCGGGGGCCGGTGTCTCGGACAACGTCGGTTTATTGGCAGCCGGGCACACGGCCTCGAGTTCGCGTCGGACGATGCGCGTCACATCTTCAGTTGTGGGCGACTGAAAAAGGGTTCCTTCGCAAGACGACGTTGCAGCGGTGTTGGGGAGACGAGTGGAGTGCGTCCACTCTTCGCTTGCTCCAGACGGCTACATTCCTTAATTGAGGCGTCGATGATCGTGACGCTGGTAAAGACGCGGCGTGTACAAAGCTGACGTGTCCGCTGATCCCTATCGAGCGCGGTCGCACTATCTAGATAGTGTGACCGCGCTCGGCAGCTCAAAGTACGCAGTTTCTGCGGGAGCCACGCAGCCTTCCCACTGGGGCTTCCCATGGGCTTTTGTCGTGAGCACACCGTGGACGCAACGGAAGGTGGCCTGCGCGTTTCTTTCCCCGCTTGAGTCGCGATCGCCGGCTGCCCTCGCAAGCTTTCACTCGCACATACAACATAAGACGTGTGTGGAGATGTTATCGCCCTACACAATCTAACGGCGGCGCTAAAGATTCGCCTGGATTGCTAGCGCAATAATAGATTAGAAGCCTGCAGCTTCGAAAAATGAGGACGGGCTTCTGCACAAAGTGGCGGCGATTGTGAAAGTGGTAACTCCTCGCTAAATATGTGCCGCGTACGACAACAAAACTTCGTTGAGCTGTTCACAGAAAGCAAAAAATACTGGCGCCACTCGACGTAACGCTATTGGTCTCGAGATCGAAGAGAGTCGGCACCTAGCGGGGAAAGGACGAAACCCGGTAGTGTGGGTGCTGGTAGCCCGTCGCCGCTCCAGCAGCAGTGTGCGTTGCGTTTGTTGTTCGAAAATTCGCGATGGAAAGTAACGAGTGCACCAAGACGTCGAAGTACTTGTATAGTCTGAAGTATCGTCGAAGAAGGTTCGCGCTATGTCGTAGACGGCGTATTGGCGTCCAGACCCACATACGGTCGCCGGGTTGGTATTCCATGTGACGCCGTCGGAGATTGCAGTGACAGCTGTCGTTATTTTGCTGGTTCTTGATGCGGACACGGGCGAGCTGTCTGGCTTCTTCGGTGCACTGAAGGTAGACGCTGACGTCAAGGTTTTCTTCGTCGATGATGTTGGGTAGCATGGCGTCGAGCGTCATTGCCGGGTTCCTTCCGTAGATCAACTTGCAAGGCGTCATTTCCGTCGTTTCTTGCACGGCCGTGTTGTATGCGAAAGTCACGTACGGAAGGATGGCACCCCACGTCTTGTGCGTGGCCTCTCGGTTCTCGAACTACGTTCGAGCGGTGTTTTCCAAGGCGAAATTAGCGTGCCGTAGCTTGTCCTCATCGGTCCAGATGTGAAAAATGGCGACGTGATCTTGGCTTTCAAGCCAGCTTTCCGGGTTTTCGAGTGATGACCGCGGAAGGTTGGTGGCTCCCTGGGTTGACGTAGCCGGATCGATGTAGGGGCCACTGGGGGGGGGGGGGGTAGGGGTCATCGTTGATTACCCCAGTGGTCAAATGTGACATCGACCTCGGATAGTCCGAGGTCGATGTCACGGTCTTGGGATGCTTGGTGGTTTCGGAAAGCATCCCGTACACTGGCTGCAGAACCTTCTGCCTGCGGCTAGTTCGACTATCCGGGTTAGCGTTTGCCTCTTCGAGGCTTGGGCTTGAGTCAACGCTTCGCGGGCGCTTTTCGCAACGAACGCTCAGCACTTTTCGTCAACGAACGCTCAAACCCACCGTGGTCGGCGTGATCGCTGCGCACCATCGTAGGCGCCTTTCGGTACCGACACCCGACAAGCCACTCTCTTGCGATCTTCCGCGTCGCCGGGATAGGAATGAAAGCTTATCTCTGGGCCTGTACAGTGCGTTTGGCCCTGCGGAAACGAACGAAACCTCCCCGTGGAAATTCAAACTTTTCCTACAGCTACGGAGCGCAGAATGGCGATATACAGGCATCGGCCCCGTACTCTTCCACACACCGCGCGGGTGACGCATCCACACTAACGGGACGACCGTGCTGCCCCGTATAGGTCGATCTCGGGGGCAATATGCGCAGCACACGTGCACATGTTGAATTGAAAGATAAACTTTATCTAACTATAGACTCACGAATATGTGGTAAACAGGTTGCACGGTGTGCTCGGCAGGTTAATTCCAGATTCCTTTCTTTCACTTCCAACAGGTACAGCGACACAGCTTTGGAGCGCATCTGCAAGCGCCATGCCGAGCTCCTCGAAGACCTTGCGGAGCTCGTGGAGGTCAGCGTCGCTGAAATCGGTGGTATGGCGCATCGCCATCTGCGAAGAACCGCCAGCTTGGACGCGTACATATGCATCACGGGCGTCGTCAAGGAGCGAGTCGTGTGCCATCCTCGTGACGACGGACGCATCCAGCTGGACGACCTGGGAGAAGACTGCTGGGAGATGGTCAGGCGGTTCCTGATGCTTGATGACGTCGAAGAGGCCGTCATTCACCCGGAAAACCGTTCAGCCATTCCAGCAGCAACGACATGAACAAATTTTTTATCCGAATAAATAGATGAACCGTTGGCATCACGCGAGTAAAGTATGGAAAATAAATCCTCCAGAAATACGCGTTCTGGGAATCAATTGGCTGCAATGCAGTCACCCAGTAGCTGCCGTTGACGCATTTTCGGCTCTCAGCAAAGCGTTACAAGTTGGATAGAAGTCCTCGTGTAAAGTGAGTAGTTGAGTGCACATCGTGGGCTTACCAGTCACATCGACCACACTGGCAGTAGCTTATGGTCCGATGCAACGTCGCCACTCAAGTTATGGGCACATGTGTTAGTTTTACCGAAACAAAGTGCACACTACGATGTGCGTATGTGCAAAATCGTAAGCAGTATCCGTTGGCTTATTCCTGCAAGGACGAGCAACGCTTGCAGAGTCATAAAAGTGCAGTGCCGTCCATTCCCAGGCAGCACAGCACATTGGTCCAATATTGTTTATACGTTGGCAAACGATGGCCTAATGATGGCCCATACAAACCACTATAAAACCAATGTTGGCAAGCCAGCCTACAAGGATGCCAATAATGGTCCATCTTTGCCAGCCAACATACAATATTGGTCGTGCTATTCTTTGAGGTTGGCAACAACGGCCCATGGTTCCCGATGTAAATACGATATTGGCAGAACCAGGCCGTATGGATGGCAATATTGGGCCAGCTTATCCGTTGGTAACACAATATTGGTTAAGTAATGGCAGTAGATTGGATATATTGTCCAGTCAATCTGACTGGTTAAACAATATTGGACGGCCAATGCTTCGCGCCGGACAATATTGTCCAGACTTACACGTTGTCGCTCCAATGTCTTAAACACTGGCACGCATATGCATGATTAATCGGCAAGAATGTTTTTCCCCCTTTTACCATCACTGAGGGAAGGTTAGCCCGAATCTAGCCACAACCTACATGCACGCTATTATGAAAATCACTTTGTCCAGCATCCAGCGCACCTCAAAGAAGATTTCTGGTTACTTATCACCATAGGCGTGCGCAGGGTTCCCCACTAGGGGGGGGGGGCAAAGGTTCGTCGCAGCGTCCCCCACCCTACTAAGAGGTTCGTCCGAATTAACCGGGTTGCGGACAGGTATGGCCGAATTAACGAGAGTGTGATGCCGTTAAACAATAAACATGCTTGCAGGGACCAGAGAACGCGTCCTAATTATCCGACTTTCCGAATTAATAAGTGTGGAATTAACGAGCTTTTACTGTATAAAGATGGCAAAAACAGTCCATCGTTGTCAGCCAACAAACAAAACTGCAAATTCCAATCTATAAGAAAGGGAACAATGGCGCACACAGGGTCTTGATTTTTAGGTTGGCATTTAGTGTGGCACAAAATATATGCAAAATAGTTGGGCAAAATTCGTTTTACAGATGTTGAGCAATGTAAAATAAGTACCAAGTTCTCAACTGAGTTTTGCGCGCTGTTGGAAATACATCTATGAGAAAGGAAACACAAACAAAATCTCACTTTGCAATGCTTGTTGAAAGTTAACGTTAATTGTGTGATACAGCCAGCGTATACATCGCAACTGTATAAAAACAACCCAAAAACCCTACTTTTACATTGATTGAAGCTGTACATAGCGTTGACGAGTTAATGGAGTAGAATAGATGTCATCTGCTTCGCAATGGGCCTCTGCGCTGGTGCGCCTTCTGCGCACCGCACACGCACCGAAATTATTCTCACGGCTTTATTAGCGGCAAACAATCAAAACATTTCATGTGACTTCAACCACGCTGTGTATTTTCGTGTTTGCTACACGACTGGTTGGATTACAGGATTATAACTTCCTTGTGTGCGCGCTACAGCGACGTGCTGTCCAAGACTACGGTATCGCCCGCGGAATCTTTAAATGATCGATGAGTTATGTTTGCACTTTCAACGCTTCACACAACCAGACGTGTCCACTTTGAATAAATGTTCTCGGTGATCGGGAGGCCGGAGAAGCAGCGCGGCGCCATGTTTTGCTTCGGAATTTCACGTCCTCTCCTCGCGGCAGTGGGGCAGCGCGGTGGTCGCTGGTCATAAAACACTTGTCACTTGACGGCTGCTCCGCCCACGACGGTTCGCTTTCAATGCCTGTGAAAACGAGGGGGGGGTGTGAGGGAGATGGCGGGAGACGACGGCACCTCGGAAGATGCGTACGCGTTTCGGCCCCTTCTGGCCGGCGGCTATTCTTCGTCAGTCAGTGGCGGTTACTTTCCCTCGTTCGGGCTCCCAGCATCGGCGGGCGCGCGCCCCTCAGTATTGAGTCGAGAGTCATCGGGAAAAAACGGAGTCGGATACCGAGACAGGATGCCACGATTCCACGGATACCGAGATTCGACGGCGATGCCACAGTGAGAAGGCAGCTGCCCTGTTCTTCATCGGACCTGACTGTTTTGACTTTTGAAGAGCGATCCGCAGATGAGCGCCGATGTGTTCTGACAACTCGCAAACTTTACGCCGGATTTTTGTGTTCGTATCGCGTTCAGTAAGTCGTTTTTCTCCTTCGTCGCATGTTACTTTCCGTGTTGTTCGTAAGTGAAATGTGTGCTGCGTTTATTATTGTCTACATTACCGCGTAAGTTTTTTTAAATTTGCTAGTTTGTGAATACCGATGTGGGGGGCTTTATTGTGCGCTTCAAGTAGATTGGTTAAGTTCTCGCCCTCAGCGATGTTGTCAGAATTTGCGTGTGCTATTTTGTTCTTTTCTCGCGTTGTAGTGCGTCAGCTTAACACCCTTTTTCATTTGCCCTTCGCCGCTGGATTCGCGCAAAGAAATGATGGATTTGTAACACACAAATTTTTATTAGTTGTGAAGTTGTCGCAGACTTTCAAGCTCTTGCCGCAGTCACCTTTTAATTAATAAATAGGCGATGAACCTTCTGGTAGTTCAAGGTGGTTATGGATCTCGGCTGTATCGAATGTCTGTTCACGTGTACATGTTCATTTATTTCATTTTGTATCACGCTTCGCTTTTTACTGACTTCCTTTTGAACCTTCGGTGAACTGACAAATCAAATAAGCACTAACACCTAGAGAGGCTGTGTGTGTTTGTGAGTGGTCCCGTTTCCCCGATTTCTAATATAAGGACGTTATTGAAGGTAATTAGTGTAGGTTCTGTGCAGCTGTTATCTGCCAGCAAGCGGTCAGCAGAACAAAGCGCGAAATGCGAAATTATTTTCAAAACTTGCAGTATCTTTGCCATATGTATACATGCAGAATAAACTTGTGTGTACTCTCAGCTTTTGTACGCTGTATCCCTGCTGCTTGTCTAAAAGCAATAGAGTGGGCAACATGCATTTATTTACGTGCACAAAAATCTACCTCACGTTCAGCTACACATTCAGTGGAAAATGTTTTCATTTCCAGCGTTAAACGCTGGAAATGAAAGAACGATGGTGCAGCCAACGATAAAGGCTGGCAAAAAATATTGGAGCTGCCAATATTTATACAATGTTGGCGATACGTACGACGAACAATGTTGGCTACAGCCATCCTTGCCATTATTGGCGATATGTTGGACGGACAATGTTGGCTACAGCCATCCTTGCCATTATTGGAAAATCATTGGCATCCAATATTGGACCAATGCACATTTAGGTGTAGCAAACCCCCAAAAGCCAACGCAGGACCAATATTTCTGCCAATGTTTACCAACATTGTTCCGAGATTGGTCCAATGCCGGCGTGCTGCCTGGGTTCTTGCGCAGAGCGCGCGAGCAGCCGACAATGATCTGGAAAGCGACACATTGCGGCGTTTGTGAGATCTCACGCAGTGTACCCAAGAGATTATGCGGAATAGTAATAGACATGCAGACTTACTTTGCACGCGTGGCAATGTTCAAAAGTGTTCTCGTTTAACCAAATATGCACTCGACCTCGGAACGCTTGCAGCATATCGATGCCAAAGAATGGCGCGTATAGGCTGACAACACGTGCACGACTCTGTGACAATATACGATGCTATAGCTTTCTGGCTGTTCGGAGATACGTGGTCACATGGAAAAATGATAGCATTGCGCAGAGCCCACAAAACAAAGGTGTTTACCAACTTCATCACTGTTTTAAATCAGCGTGCACAGATCATCTCAATTAGGCAGCGCATGTTCCTGAGCGCACCCTCTCAGATCCCGCAACCGCTGCATTGCGTCGCCCGCAAAGGAAAGCCATCGAGGGGTAGCTCACCTGTGGAAGGGAAATAACTACCGGTTAAAGAATCGGAAGATAGTGAATTGCATAAGCGCGGATATTACTGAATTTGGTAATGGGGCCCTAATCACCCCATTAGGGTACATGAAGGCCCATAGACATGACCCTGAAAGACATACAGACACAAATGAGAAGTTAGTGCTGGATCTCTGCTACCGACATAGACTTGAGACAGTAAACCCGGGGCACAAGTCTGATGGACGGATCACGTGGGAAGTCGAAAAGAGGCAATGGAACATTGATTATTGTCTCACGACAGAGGGAATTTATGACATACTGAGAGAGATCAGAATACACGAGCAAGGGATTAGCAGTTTGGGCAGTGATCTTAAGCACATCAGAAAAAAATGGGATCCAAAACTTGAAAAAGTAACACGGAATAAGCATAAAAATGGGCTGCAGAACTGGAAAAGATAGCATAAAATCCAAGTTCAGAAGCTCGTATTTAAATAAAAACAAATGACAAATATAGCCGCAAGAGCCGCGGAAGTAGGTATAATACTACACTGGGAGCAATTACATGTCATGACCAGTGAACTAAGCAGGGAGAAGCTAAAAATTTGCTGGGAAGGGAGGAGAACGCGAAAAACCTCGTGGAACAAGGAAATTCGGGAAGCGATCGAAAAGTGACGTGAAGCATCACGGGAGTGTAGACAAGCAAAAAAGGCAAAGCTGCCGCAGGCCGAAATCATAAAAAAGATGGGAAATATATTTAGCGAAAGAAATCTATTGCACAGATATTTCTCGAAGCAAAGAATAAAGGTGAAAGTAATCGTTGGGTGAAAGGGATCCACGAGTAAATAAAGGCCGCGCCTTGGGTATTTTGAAGCCACGTAAGAGGTAGCACACATCGTTGGAAAGATAACGACGCTCGTTATCAATGGAAAACAACACGCAGTGAACGCTTACGTCACGGCTGGCAAAGATACAAAAAACGCGTAGTGCATGGTCTTGCACCGCACACGAGTCCGGAAACGCTCCTAGCCAACCTGCGCATCAGAACGCGGGGGGTGGAGATCCTATGAACGCGCATGCTCGGAGAAACAAAGACAGCGGTCATTACTTTCTATGGCACAATAATAACACGCTTTGTGTACTACATGGGGGGAGAAATGCCCTCTTACCGATTCAAGCATACTGTGTAGTTCTGCAACGCATGCGTACAAACAGGCCACAGGACAGACGTGTGCCCTCAACCACATTCTTCAGTGTGCAACCGGTGCGGCACTAAGGAACAAGAGACGGAGCACGAATGTAAGCCAATCTGCCCCACCTATGGGGAAGAGCACCTTGCCGGTTCGAAGGACTGCAAGAAGCGATACAAACAGGTGCGGCAGAACAAGAAAACCACTATGAAGTCACCGGGACTAGCCAGAGCTCCCATCAAGGATTCTCCACCGAAGCCGTGTTGGTACGACACGGACGACGACGCGTGGCCACCATTAAGGCAACAGGAAGACTTACAAGCGGCATCGCCACGACGACAGCGATCGAGATCACGACAATGACGAAGTGAAGATAACGGCTCCGACTCTTCAAACCACCGCCCGTCCAAGCACCAGCGCACCCCCACAGGGTCCAAGCAAAGATCTGCCACCCCAACAAGGAAGAAGGAGCCCATCAACAAGGTGAGCTGGGCGGAGGAGCTTCACACCACGGCTCCCATAACGTCTAATCCAGAATACTAAAAATTGTATACGAAAACAAACAACTTAAACAAAGCTAGGAAGAGCTTAAGCTGGAAATCGCAGCACTCAAAAGCCAACTCACAGCTACTGTCGTACAAGCGAAACCCACACATGCGACACAACAAGTACGCATGCAAGACGCGCAATCTACAGAGAAAACTCTATAAGTCCTAGTACAACAGATGCAAGACATCCAAAACTTTCAGCAACACTTGTATGCAGATTTACAAGGACTTAAAGGGTACGTGGAAGACCCGCTTGCCCGACAAAGGCCACTGCGTAATAGAGCAAACAGCAATCTTAGCGCACCATCACCGAGCAAGGCTAAAAATGGCGCATTATCAGACTCGACGGACGTCGGAAGCAGGATCAACAATGGCTCCTAAACTGTCAAGACCCGCAGACACCGCTGAGATATGGCATTGGAACTGCCGTTCTTTGCAAAGAAGAGCGGCGGCATTACAGAAATACATCGATTTGGAAACAAGTAAATGTGATATTATATGCCTCCAAGAAATAGGGAAGGGTGTAGCCAAGCTGAGGGATTACTACACAGTCACGAATCACCAATACCCGCGTGTTGCTACATTAGTGCACAAAGGAACAGCAGTGAGTGTGCATTACGCCCCTCAATGCACTACAGAGCATCCAATTATTCAAATACATACGACAAAAATGGAGAGCGGAGATCTTTATTTGTAACATATACAGCCCTCCCTAGGAACGTCATCCCGGCTTTTCGGCAATTCTTGAGTATGCGCCGGGCCACCTAGAGAGAAAAGGCAAATTCATACTCCTACGTGGCTTTCACGCTCCGCACACCAATTGGGGATACAGACGAAATACTCCCAAAGGCAGAAACCTGGTAGAAATTACAAAAAACATGGCTGATCCCTCTGTCATAGGAATCGGTATAACACGAAAGTGAAACGTATCTTCACGGACGTAGCTGAGCGTTTGTTGTGTGTTCTTTCGCCTCAAGGGCGAAGGAATGAATGCTACAGCAACTAATTGTAATGTCACGCGAAGAGCGCCAAGCAGCTCGAAATTTGCAACGCGCTGCTTAAGCAGAAAGGACGCACGGAACGAACATACACAGGATGAGCGCGAACTGTCACATTTGTAACTTATTTCTGCGTGAGCACGGCGCTCCTTTCGCAAAAGCGGCCGCTGAAGTGAGCCAAGTGACCTTCGTGCTCTCAACGCATGAAGTACAAACCACCGCGATCACGAGATAAGCGCGCGCACTAGCCACCACGCCCTGTAGAGGCGGCCGCTCGTCGCAACGGCGACGACCTTTAAAGCGCGCTATTCGAGCCCTTCGCGCCACCTGGCTAGTGATGACGAAAACACGCTATGTAACACAGATCTCTGAGTACGGCCACCGGCAAATGATGTATATAAATAGCTCGCCGTTAACATGGCGAACAACATGCCGTACGTGGCCGAATCGTTTCGCCCTGCGCGCTGGGGAGCGAGGGGTCGTAATTTCGATTCCCAGTGGCGGAACTTTTTCTTCTGGTTGTTTTCTTTGCCAACTGTTAGTCTTTATGTTTTACAACGTCATATCCGTGACGGATATACGTCAGAGGAGCCGTGGTGGACCCCGGCATAAAACACTTTCGTGTTAAAAAATATGATATGGGACTCGAAAATGTCCCATTAACCCCCACTAGACTAGGGAACAGTGTCTGTGGGGACACCTGCCCCGACCTTACGTTCGCGCTAAACATAGCGGAAGGACATTGGAGGAATCTAGACGAAAATTTGGGCAGTGACCACTATGTTATTCAAACTGGAACGAGTACACAAAATATCCATTGTGCGCAACCCCTCCCAACACAGCCGAAGGCTGGGCGAAAGCACTCAAGGACGCTCAGGCAGCCACAACACAACAAAAAAACATATCTATTACCGCGAAAACACCTGCAGTTGACCCACACCTATTGCACCTATGGGAGGCGCGGCGCAGCTTAACGAAGCGTTGGAAAACGCAGAGGCTCAACAGAAAACTAAAGGCAAGAATAGCAACTGTAACGTAACAAGCCAATGAGTATTCTAGGCAGCTGCAAACGGAGAACTGGCGCCAATTTTGCGATTCGCTGACGGGGACGCTGTCCACCGCTAAAACATGGGCTATCTTACGCAGCATGATGGACCCGGACTCTACGAAGACGACAACAGCCAGAACGATACGTACCCTCGTGGGTGAATACAAAGGTGACAGCCAAGCGTGGATCGAAGCTCTCAGAGACAAATATATAAAAACAGGGGGCGATAGCGTCGTAGCGCTCAGCTACGAAGGACCAACAAACGACTCTCTGGATGAACCCATCACAGTAGCGGAATTATACGCTTCGGCAAAGGACATCAGACAAAATACAGCACCCGGAGAGGATGGCATCACCAACGCAATACTGCGCAACCTCAGCAATGAACAAGTGGGACGACTGGTCGACTTCTTCAACACGGACATATGGGAAGCTGGTACAATTCCATAACAATGGAACGAAGCCACCATGATTCTAATTCCCAAACCAGGAAAACAGAAAACACTTCAAAACTTGAGGCCAATCTCACTTACGTCATGTCTCGGGAAGCTGTTTGAAAAAGTGATACTGGTCAGGTTAACTGATTACATCGAAACTCACAACCTTCTATCCGTTTACATGTATGGCTTCCGTAAACATATGACGACACAGGATGTTTTCCTCAGACTCCGAGACGAAGTAATTAACGTGCCGACTGGAGAGGAGAATATTGTGGTGGCGTTGGACCGAAAGAGCGCATTTCCCGTTAGCTTATCATGGAGGAACTACAACAAATGGGCTGTGGAAAGAGAATTTTTGTCTATATGAAATCTTTCCAAACTGGCAGGAGTGCCACGATAGGATTAGAAGACATACGATCGCAGAAGATAAACCTCGCTAGCAATGGAACTCTACAGGGAGCTATACTCTCCCCATTTTTGTTCAACATTGGCATGAACAATCTAGCACGAAGGTTAAATCAAATCCAAGACCTCAAATTTGCAATCTATGCGGACGACATCACTTTATGCATGCACAATGGCTCGTTAGGCCACAAAGAAAGTACCCTGCAAGAGGCCATCAGCACTGCTGAACACTGCGGCAGAACACGGCATGGCCTGTGCGCCCGTAAAGTCCGAATGGATCAGAGTTCACGGAAGAAACTACTGCAACAAGCCAAACCTGCATTTCCAATTAGAAAACAGCACGCTTCCAGAGAGAACCAAGATGCGTGTATTAGGCCTCTGGATCCAATGTAACAGGCGAGCGGATTACACTATCGCAACTCTGAAAACGACAATGAAGCAAATAGCGAGGCTAATTGGAAGACTCACAAAGGAAGGGCGAGGCCTGCACGAAAGCGAAACAATGCGACTTGTTCAAGCTTTTTTTTTATTATCAGCAGAATAACATACGCTCTACGCTATCAAAACCTAAGCTGTTCAGAAATCAAGATGGTGGATCAAACCATACGGGGCGCCTACAAAGCGGCACTAGGACTGTCTGTGAACACCGCGAATGAAAGACTCCACGACACAGGAATTTACATCACATTTGAAGAGCTCATGGCAGCGGTTTCGATAACTGAGAGGGAACGACTACATCTACCACAAGCCGGAAAACAACAATTATTTGAACTAAGATGCCAGGCCAGACCGCAATACTGAAGTGACAAAATTCATCAAAATTCCAAGCCAAATCAGGAAGCAAATACAAGCGACACCAATACCAAAAAAAATGAATGCCAAATACCACAAATGCAGAAGGCTGGCCCAAGCCAAGCAACTCATCAAAAGCTTCCAAGCAGTGTTGTACATGGACGCCGCTCGGACCGTCAGAGGACACGTCATAGTAGCCGTTCGCAACACACAACGTAATAACAGTGACTTAACGGCCTCAGTACACACAAAAGGCGCAGCCACTGCCGAAGCCTCAGCAATAGCGGTGGCAGTCAAACATTGCGACAGCGCCGGGCAGTCGGCACTGGTTATCTCCGACTCCCAAGCAGCGTGCAGACTGTACGTACTAGGTAGATTGCCACGAATCGTGCTAAGAATATTAGGCGACTCACTCCACGAAGACCATACGATCATATCCAGCTCATGAGGGCATCCCAGGCAACGAGAGGGCGCACTCGTTAGCTCGAGAACTTACAAACCGAGCTGGGAGCCACAGCCCGCGTGCCAAGATAGTCTGCTTAGGACCCAAGACGTCCTCGAACACCAACGTCGCACGAGAGAACGTCTCGCCCCGCCGTATCGGCAGCTGGGAGTAGCAGAAGCTCGCGCATATAGAAGAATTCAAACGCACACCTATCCCCGCTTGGAAAGGGCCCATCACATAAATCCCACATTACATGGCGGCGCTTGTCCATGGTGTGGTGCACGGCCGTCACTGTCACATGTGACGTGGGAATCCGCAGCAAGACAACGGGAGGCAAACTTGCCTATGTTAGGTATGTAGTGTAGGGAGCCGTGGGAGATCCTCCTCGCTCGGCCAGGGCTGGAGGTCCAGAGAGGCCTCTTGGACCAGGCGAAGCGTGTAGCTCGGATCACTGGAGTCCTGGAATAGCGACCCACCTACTCGTTCTTTCCAATTCTACCCCTTCCCCTGAACAATGAAAAAAATTTTTCCACCACCAGGACACATCAGTAAAGAAGCTCATTTGAAAGCCGTAAAAAATGCTTACAGGACATGCAAATACCGGACAGTTGGCGAGGAAGTAGGATGAAGTTGATCCACAAAGGCAAGGCAGAGGAACGCAACATTCTCTCTTACAGACCGCTGACCGTTTCATCGGTACTATACAGGTTGACAATGCAGGCAATAAAATTAAAAATAGAAGAATGGGCATACTTCACAATATTTCGGGGGAAGTCAAGAATTGATTTCGAACCGTCAGGTGGTTAGGCGACAACCTCTTGGTTCTTACACAGTATAGAAATATCTAAAATAAAAAGAAATGGCGTTCATACGTGGCTTCTCTCGACATCACTGGGGCGTATGATAACGTTAATCAGGAAATTTCATGAGATATATTGAAGGAAGTTGGCATAGGTGAGGGAAAGCGCCCCATCTGACCACGTGGCCACACAAAATGGTGACGCGAGTTTCAGCTGCCATTCCGTCTGCTGGGCGTGCACGTGTAGTCATGTCTTCGTCATCACCATCGTCGTCACCGCCGTCATCAGTGCCGACAAGTGACGACGAAAATACTGAGGTATTGGAAATCACTGCGATTCGCGACGTCGCGAATCATTCTCACTTCGATCCTCTGCAAAGAAGCAATTCTGAAGTACTACACTGTACTTCTCCCAAATTAAATTTCAACAAATAAATTCAGATTCATTTTCGTCCTCCCGATATGAAATTGACTAATTAAATTCGGATGATGTCTCTTCGTCTTCTTCCTGACATAGCGTACAACTCTTTTACAGAGGTCTTATGCTCAGTATATAAAAAATACTTCTCGTACAAAAACCTTGAAAAAACCTAAACGTGCCCGTAAATCATGGATAACGACTTCCATCCCTAAAATGATAAAGGAAAAAAATAGACTTTATAAAGTATTCCTTACAAGACACGACCCAGCTGCTTCCAAGGCTTTCAGAGTATACCGAAATAATTTGACGAAGCTGCAGAGACAATCGAAACGCAACTACTATTTCACTATGTTCGATGGCGTGATAAACGCGAAAGAGATGTGGAACAGATTAAATGCTGTAATATCTGCAAGGCAACCGGAGAACTGCAATGATGAACTTACAGTTTGCAATAATGTGCACAAAGGAACAGCATTGGCTAATAAATTTAATGAGCATTTTGCTATTAAAGTCTGAACTGTATACCTGCCCCTGTCTGCACAGACTTCTCCATTTGCCACGCCAACAAAAGGGCATGAGGTAATTAGTATATTTAGACGAATCAAAGTAAGAGTGACGACATTGAAGGCGTAAAACTACAACCTAATATATATATATATATATATATATATATCAGGGGGAGAGAAAAATAATTTCGGTAATTACAGGCCACTCCCAATATTGCCAGTGTTCTGAAAGGTTCTAGAAAAGATTATTTGTATAAGGCAGTTGAGGGTTTTAGACGAACATCGAATTATAGCACCATCACAGTTCGGTTTCGAACCCGGCCTCTCAACCTAATGTGTGCTGCTTCACCAAAAGTAATTAATATTAAAAAACAAAGAAACAAAAATATTAACGTTGGGTGTTTTTATAGATTTCTCCAAGGCCTTCGATACCATAAACCATGTAATATTACTGAAAACATTAAAATGTTATGGGATTCGCGGTGTCGTGTTAAATTTAAATGAAAGTTATTTGACTGATCGGCACCAGTGTGTGTCAATAATGATGGAACTACCCGCACAATAAAAAATAAGACATGGCGCACCACAGTGTAGCATACTCGGGCCACTTCTGTTTATTAAATACAATATGTTATTTATGCAGATGACGCAAGCTTGTTTTTTTTCTGGAACAAATATTGATATCACATCATCGGCATATGATACATGAGGCAGATTGTACGCTTGGGCAGTAAAAAACTATTTCGAATAAACTGTTCTAAATCTAAAGCTGTTATTTTCTGAGCCAAATCTAGACCATGTCCTATGCTTAATTCAGTATACTTAAATAATGTCAAAATAGAATTCTCCCCCTTCGCAAAGACGCTAGGAGTTGTGTTTCACAAACACATGTCTTGGAAGCATTACACCAATTACATAAGGAATAGACTTTGTAGAGTAGTGGGAATCCTAAGAAAATGTCAAAGAATATTGCGAGACCTGCAAAAACTTAAGATATATAATGCTCTATTCACTCCCCATTTCTGCTACTGCCTGAATGAGTTGAGCGAACACGAGGACACGGACAGAAGGAATAGACGTACACACACTGGCGCTACTAACAACAATGGTTTATTTCATTCTCCTGCCGATTCATATACCAGTTTTGTGCACGACAGTCACGTGAACACTCTTTCATAAAAAACAACAATTTGATAACATCAAGGAAATTCATCTCACGAGATAGATAAACAGGGTGCACAGGCAATGACAGCCAATTTAATGATTCATGCGCAGAAAATGTAATTCTTTAGCACTCAGGGACATTGAGGGATTGCTAACACAAGCGTCTCCAAGATAATCGATTTGTTCGGCTTCAATGATCAGCCTAGTAATTTCGGACCGGTTCCTGCTGACGACAACGGTTGCTTGAAAGTTCGGTTTGCACGCACAACCATGGCAGTGTTGCGCCAGGAAGCCGTCAGGTGGGAGGTTGCCCACTTTATTACAGTGCTCTCCGAGCCGGACATTTAGGCAGCGGCAGCAAAACTGGTATATGAATCGGCAGGAGAATGAAATAAACCATTGTTGTTAGTAGCGCCAGTGTGTGTACGTCTCTTCCTTCTGTCCGTGTCCTTGTATGCGCTCAACTCTTCAAGTATGACCAACCAACAAGCCCGCATCGCCACCCTCGTCTGCTACTGCCATTTAGTTTGGGGTACCGGAACTAAAAAATCATTAGATACCTTAGTCATACCGGAAATAAAAAAGCAATACGTTCCGTTTCAGGTATTCCATACAATGCACATAGTCTGAATCTTTTGCAAGATTTAAGATCTTAAAAGTTGAAATTTCCTTGAATACTGTCTCCTAACAACATTCCGATCAGAACTAATTCGTAACAGCCGCTACATACGTACATTAGCAAACTTGACTCTAAATCCTTTTACACGTTTAACGAAACACACTGTTCACTGGTACACTCGACGGCCGCGTAAAAACTGTGGAACAGAGCTACTACAGTACAACACAAATTGAAACTAACAGATTGCAATATACCTTTAATGCCTAAATATTCAATTTTAAATATGGTGTCTTTGAATGTATCGCTTTCTGGTGGAAATACCACATCTTGAGTGTTTGTTTTTGATTTTGGCATTGTGAGTTTCAAATTCTTGCCTTGACTAAAATTCTTTCTGTACCGCATGTTACTACCATTGTGACGGGATCGCGGGTTTAGTCAAGCTGCAGATATTGCAGCTATTACCCTGCTGTACTCACCATAAATGGTACAATTTTTCCTTCTTCTTCTTAGTCTTGCTATGATTATCGATTATGGTGAAATAAACCAAATCTCAAACCTCAAAACCTCGACGCCGGTCCGAGTAACGACGAGTAGGTGCCTGTAGACGCACGCTTGGCCCATGCTAGCTGGCAAGCCCACAGAACAGTAGGAAACGTTGTGAACAGGACAGGGGCTCCTATCGTACATAAAAGTAAGCGGTCCGGTGGCTAACAACAACACACGATTGATTCAACGATTTATTCAAGGTGAAAGACGTCCGCACTTCTCAAAACACCATACGCGTCTGCCCTCGCCTTCTTTTATCCCTCCCCCAACACACACACACACGCACGCACGCACACACACACACACACACACACACACACACACACACACACACACACACACACAAAACACACACACACACACACGCTGTCGACACTCACCGGTCTCGTCCCTAACCAGGCATCCATGCTGACGCGTTTCGCCTTGTCACCATCAAGCTCTAACATGACATGACAAGAACTTTATTGGAGTCCTGAGGAACTGATATTTAGGGGAGCCGGATGCCCCCCATATCGAGTGGGTGGCTCCCCCCCCGATGGGACCGGCAGTCGAAGTCCCGTCGCGATGTCGTGGGCCCTCTGGACGGCCTGTTGGCCTGTTGAGTGTGAAGACTGCTCCTCTTCAGGGATTCCTCCCATTGTTCCTTCGTGATGGGTGGAGAGGCATTAAGGGCTGGGCACAGCCAGAGCATGTGATCCAAAGAACATTAGTCATGGCCCAAAGAACAGCACATTTTCCGGGTGTGTAAGGCCAGCGCCCGAGGAGGCGTTGGTAAGACCAACGTTCAATGGATCGCGGAGACACGTGGAGACGCAAATTGCATGCGCAGTCCTACCTGGAAGCTTTTATAAACCAACTTTGCAGCTGTCCGCGACAAAGACATTCCTTCTTGAGGTTCTTCAAATGCCACTGGTGCAAGTCGCGCACGACTGTTTCACGACATGCTGGCACGTAACGCAGTTGAGATCGTCGCTCCCAATTATCACGGGCTGACGAGCACACGACCATTAATTCGAAGCGGCGCGGCAAAGACGCGGGACTTGAGACAACCAACCCAGACAATCGAAGTGAAGCCGCTGCCAGGCATCGCTGCTAGTCGGCACCACGATGACAACACCGAGATCGCTGACGTTATCGTTACTAGTGCATCGTGACTCAGCGCCTGGAGTCCACTGACCACGTCATAATACTATCGATGTCGCAGGGTGCTGAACGCACCGTCGAGCTTTCGTACGCTTTTCGCCTCGAAATAAAATAACTTCTACGTAACGCACGCAATTCATACTACGCTCAAAAAACTTTTGCATACCAAGCTATCGAATGAAGGCTGCTTCTCGAGCTTGAAATTTTACCTAATCGCTCCTTTAACTGGCAAATAAGGAACAAATCGCAAATCAAACGGACTCGCGCAGGAACGAAAAGCCAGAAGGGAACTACCAAGAACAAGTAAACAACAAACGAAAGTGTCAGGTAAAGATTTCTAGTACCGTTGTTTGAATTAGCTCTGGAAAAATTATAGAGAAAGATATGGCAAACTCTTACTCATTTCTACCTTTCTCGGTGGAGCAGAACTCCCGAAGCTGACGCAGCGGCTTACACTTGGAGAAGAGAAGAAAATGTCTTGCACTGCCTCGCCGTGATTGTGCTTCTGCTCAAGGATGGAGTCCCCTTGGGTAGTTCAACAACTAGACTTTACGTACCCGCATAAACATGGTTATAGGCAGTTACTTATTTACAATGGAACTGTCGCAATGTAACTTCGCAGAACCATGCGACCAAAGCGTTAGCGAGGAGCCAGGTTTCGACCTCTTGGTCGTTCGTCCCCGATCTCATGGCAAATCATGTCATCCTAGAGCCAATGGGGCCAACTGGAACTTGGCCCTTTTTGCTGACAATATTTTGCTTTTTGCTTGGCTCTTTTTGCTGACAAGCGACGAGAAGATGATGGTGATAAATGAACTTTTATTGAGACCAAACTATATTGGTGGTGCACGCATGCACCAGACGGGGTGGTTCCCTAGTTACGGGAAGCATATGAGAAGACTGGCATCACACACCAAGAGATGCCGATAGCCTCGGCCATCCAGGGAAAGGAAGGAAAACAAGAAAGAGGAAGTTTTGACCAGTTTAGCATAACCGTTAGGCTACCCTGCACAGGGGAGAGGGATTGGGCATATTAAAAGAAGAGTAAAGAAAGAGAGAGGGAGCACGCACACACACCATGTCACAGAGCAGAGCGGCAGTCTTGTGCGGCATGCGGCATCACTACGAGTCTATAGCCGCTCGTGGAAATCTGCTGTCCTTAGAAATTTTGACAATGCCTTGGTTGCTTGAATTCTCGACGACTTTTCGGGAAGACATTGGACGATAGTTACCAGCGGCATCGGTCTGTTGCCAATGCGAGCTAGAGCAATTGCGAGTGATTGTCTCTGGACAGCGTGGACAGGGCAGTCGCAGAAGATATGCTGCAAAGTCTCCTCGGTACCGCAGATCTCGCAACGAGCGTTGTCGGCCAACCGTACACGAAACGAAAATGACTTTGTGAAAGCCACGCTTAACCATAACCGGCATAGCAGAGTGGCTTCTCTTCGGCGGAGTCCAGTTGATATTTGAAACCGTATCAACGCGTTCAGGTAGTGTTGCCGATAGTTTTGGCTACTAGCTGTATTCAGTGTGCCGTGCGCAATGTCCTTTGCGATCATTCGAGGCATGGCAGCAGCATCAGACCTTGAAAGGCGTATAGCCTTTTTCTTGTCGCCTTGCAAAGCTGACCGAGCAGCATTCTCGGCATGTTCGTTGCCTATCACGCCGCAGTGACTTGGCAACCACTGAAATGTCAATTTGTGCCCTTTCTCACATTACGTATGCCCTTTCTCAGATTACGCTGCGTCTGATATCGAATGAGAGTTGTTCGTACGGTCCATGCCGCATGGCTCATAACAGTGGTTGTAGGGCTGCTTTGAAGCCGCTGAATATCAACCATCGCTGCGGTTGTTCGCGATTGACAACACGAAGTGCAGCACGAAGAAATGGTGTGAAAAAGGCAGCGGAGTGCACAGACTCTGCATAGCCTCTGCAATATTCTGCCGAGGAATTTAACAGGAACAGGCAAGAATCTGCCGCATACGAAGTTTCAAGCTCAGAAACCGTTGAACGCAACATCGTCGTTTACACACTGCACTAAATTACGAAGAAAAAGAATCATTGGGCTAATTGACAAACTTGGACTGCGAAGAAATGGTTGGTTGATCCCTCCGTCACAGGAATTGGTATAACACGAAAGTGAAACTTGTCGTCACAGAAGTAGTTTATTATTTCTAGTGTATTGGTACATGAGAGCTTGTACAATGTCTACTGTTGTTTGGCAGATAAAGCACCGCTTGATGTGGACGCATTGCACTCACGTTGACGCCTATAGTGGCACATCTCCGTAACGACGACTAACGCCCATGATCATGATTTAACCCTTGCGGTAGCTGAAGTTCTCAACGTGGACACAGCATGTGGTGAATCCCGCGCAAAGATGACATCGACAAGCACATAATAAACACTGACACTCGATATGCACTCCTTCAAAGCGTCGTGAAATGCAAAGAGAAACGCTACGCGCGTCGTGTTTCCCTCGAGCTGACCGTTACTTCTCACATAGCGAGCGGGGAACGCGCTGCGACCGCCATGCGAGTGTCGGAGAGTATTTTTCGATATGGATGGATGCTATGAGCGAGGCATTGGCTAAAGCCGCCACCTCACGGTGTTTTAAAACGTTGACGAACTTAAAATTGTATCGGAAACGGGCCAAATGGGACGGTCGTAGCAACGGCACGTTTGTTTTTCGAGACTAGTGGTACAGATGTCACCACCCCGTTTTTAAAGGGGATGCTCATAGAAACCATCCATCCATCGAATAGCACCACGAGAGGAAAGTGTGAAAGATAAAAGGCGCGTTCACTTACCCTCCGTAATGTGTTTGGCGGTAGCTCAGTGGGTTAAACGCCCGCCAGCCATCGTTGCGGACCGAGAAGTCATGGGTTCGACTCCCGTGAACGCAACGTTTTCTTAGTTTTTTTACTTTGCCCTCTGGTGGCATTCATTTTGCTGACGTACTTCCGTGACGGAAATACGTCATGAAAGTCTTGGTGCGCCCCGGCATAAAGCACTTTCGCGTTAAAAAACCTTTCTACGATATATTTCACGCAAGATCGTAAGAAAACTCCTCAATGAAGCGAGCATGAAGACCATATAGGAATAAACTAAAAATTTCGCAGAAGCTAAATGCAGGGCCTCGTTATTGTGTGACACAGTAACCACCATCTTTACAACATACGCTCGTTACAGAGATGAAGCCGGTGCGAATAATACGCACCAAGAGAGCCGCACACACGCATATTCAGTCGAGACAGTATATCGCTGCGTGACCGTGCTACGCAATTCCTCGGGTTTCTCAGCAGTGGAGCTGCATTGTTTTTTTTTCTTTTCATATTTGTTCGCGAAATGCCAACGTTTGATCTATTGAGTCACATGACAATTTTGTCGACGTCGATGCTTATGGAACAGCTAAAAGGTTGTCCGGGTGAGTGGCGGCCTCTTCGACGTCGTCGAGCATCATGAACCACCTGACCATCTGCCAGCAGACTTCGCCCAGATCGTCCAGCTGCATGCATCCGTCGTCACGTGGATAGCACACGACCCGCTCCTTGACGACGCCCGTGATACGCATGAACTCGTCCAAGCTGGCGGTTCTTCGCAGATGGCGATGCGCAATACCACCAATTTCATCCACGCTGACCTCCACGAGCTCCGCAAGATCTTCCAGCAGCTCGGCATGGCGCTTGCAGATGCGCTCCAAGGCTGCGGCGCTGTACCTGTCGAGAGTGAAAGAAATGAATCTGCAGTTCACTTGCCGAGACGCCATGTTACTTTTTTAGCACATATTCGCGAGTCTACTTTTCTATTTTTCAATTGGTCATGCGCGCGTAGCGTGCCCTGCATATATCTTTGAACCTGCAACCTTCAGATCCGAAGGTTGCAGGTGCAGTCCCTGCCGGCGGCAAGTTGTCTTTTCGTCCACTTTACTTCCTTCACATCTATATCACAATTATTGCAATACACTTCAAAAAGTACAATTAACGTCCTCTATGCCTGACTTGGCTTCATTATCTGCTGGTTTTCATTAACGCTTTGTCCATGTGTTTGATACGCGCTGCCATATGCCAGCATGAAATATTTAACACGCCAGTACGTGTTAATGAATTAATTTTGGTTGCCGCAAGTGGTCCCAAACCGTGCGAAGTTCGTGTGAAGCGCTGAGTTCTAACACCGCAGATCTCGCGCTCATCAGTGCGCGCGACGAGTTGCATACGCGTTCTTAATAACGAGGACGGCGAACTGCACCTCGTCAAACAAAGGAATTAGATTAAACCGGGCGGTTGAAAAAAATCCACGCATATCCCCGAATTGAAGGATTATGAGTGGGCGAAACTCTGGGGATCGTTCGGTAACCGTGAATTTCCCGTTTGTCGTTTTTGCCGTTGAGCCGCCGCATACCGCGCCCTAAGGGGCATTCAACGGGGGAGAAATGCTCGGGGGATAAAGGCGGAGCCTAGTGATGTCAGCTCGCGAGGAGAAGTCTCCACAAATGCCCCCCACTCACACGGACGAGGCGAACGGAGGGGGAGACCAGTGTTACTAGACTACTCTGGTGGCTTGCACCACCTGTTTGACGAGCTGCTGACGACCATGTAGCTGCAGACTGTACACCCGCTGCCGCTCTTTGCAGGAGCAAGTGCAACAATGTGGCCAAACAAGAGCTCGAAATTTCGCTATATCCCCCACCGCCGGGGGATTGTTTGTCCTTTCCGGGAAAAGGTCCCCGCCTCCCCCGAGGAGGCGCGGGGGGGGGGTCACGCCCACTCGCTAATCCGTGACGTCGCGGTCATGTGATCCGCAAAGCCCTCGACTCCCCCGAGCATTTCTCCCTCGTCTAAATACCCCTTTGCGTTCGCTTTCATCCGTGACAGAAAGAAAATGTATGGTCTGGAACGCACTTACATACGCATTTGCACCGCAGCGTCCTCTCGTGTATTCCAAGTTGCATAAAGAGTCGATGAAAAAGCTCGGTCCCAAAGTCCACAATGCGTGCAAGTCGCCGACTAGTAAAGAGGGTTTTTGCTTTTAGGTGTTGTGTCAAAACTACGATTGCTGTTCGTCTACTGCAAACCTTTTTTTGATTCACCTACACACATGTGTTTGGTTTCGACTATAGCAATGGTTTTTTAACCACCATGACAGCGGACAGTGAGCGTCGACGACAAAGCTACGTCCTAAGGTCTATAATTTCTACGTTCAAATCGCAGACTAGTACAAAGGTTTTGTGCTTCTAGGTGTTTTATAGTGTTCGGTAACAATTATGATACGCAATTGTGCACCGCAGCGCCCCTAGCACACTCCATGCAAAGCTGAGACACGCCGTCACCTCGCCGGAGACGGGACATGCCTCGACCCTAAGGTGCTTTGCCTCTAAAACAACTTTTAGGGCAGAGAACGCACAAGGCCATTAAAACATTTTTAAAGTTTGAATAATATACTTCCCACCACGGACTCCGATCTTGCGCCTATAGGATAATATTCAACGGTGAGGTTGAACCACAACCCGCAGTCGCGACCAGAGTTTCCAGATGCTACCGAGCTGACAAGCAAATAATTATCACAAATGAAGCAAAAAAAAGCGGCGCGACTTTCACGAAGAAGCCCAAAAGAGGCGAAAATGTAATGCAATTTCCCATTCATAAAAATATTTTCACTTATAAAAAAATCCGGCAGATCCGACGCACTGTGGGAATAGATGTAATGCGAAGAAGCCAGCAAAGAGCTGCATAGATCGCCTTGTTTGTCTTTGGGGCAAATGAAGTCATTCACGTCATGACATCTAGTTCACTGTATTTCGCATGTTTGTCATGCACTCATGCATGTACAGTCTTTAATATAATGAACCGTATATTCTGGTATATGCAGTGCATGATCTGTCGTTTTATGTTCGTCACGCACTCATGCCATGCCATACCAATTTTGTGTATATCCAGTTAACAAAACGGCTGGAAGCACACCAAGACAGTATCATATTAATCGTGCCGTACATGACATGCTGTTATGATTTGCGTGTTAGGATCGGTCATCGATGTTCGTCATACAGTCGCGTCACGCAAGACCGGTTTGGTGTATATTAAGCTAGAGAACCGGTCGTGAGGGCACCATGAGAGTGGCATGTAAATATGCTGCTATGAAATGCATGTCATGACTGTCATGTCACCACCTGCCATTAGTGTTGATCAAGCTAGGGAAACTGCTGCGAGCGCGCCATAAGCGTGGCATGTAAATAATGGTGTACATGAAATGCATGTCATGATTGTCGTGTTACCAGCTGCCATTTGTGTTCATCATACAGTCGCGTCGCGCAATGCCAATGCTGGTGTATGTCAAGCTAGCGAAACGGCCGCGCAGTCAGGCCATGCAATCCCAATTTTGGTGTATAGCAAGCTAGCGAAACCGCCGCTAACGTGCCATGAGCATGGCATGTAAATCATGCCCTACACGACATGCATGTCATGATTTTCATGTTACCACTTCTCATTTATATTCGTGATACAGTCACGTCATCAAATACCAGTTTAGGGGTATACCAAGCTAGTGAACCGGCCACGAGCGCACCATGAGCGTGGCATGTAAATCATGCTGCACATGAAACACTTCTCATGATTGGGATGTCACCACCTATCCCTTATGCCCATCGTACAGCCACATCACGGGATACCAATTTCTGTGTGTACCAAGCTAGCGAAACGGCCGCGAGCGCACCATGTTCTACATGACATGCATGTCATGATTTTCATGTTCTTTTACAGTCACGTCACGCAATGCCAGACTTCAAGATAGCGAAACGGCCGCAAGCGCATCATGAGTGGGATATGCATGTCATAGCGTACATGTCATGCATGTCCTGATTTTCATTTTACCACCTGTCATTTATGTTCGCCATACAGAAATGCTTCGTCGTACCAGTTTTGGTATATATCCATATAACTAAACGGTCGCGAGCGCCCCGAGACCATGTCAAGTAATTCATCGTGTACATGACATGCGTGTCCTGATTTGCACGATAGAAGCTGGCGCTTGTGTTTGTCATACAATACTGTCACGCCATACCAATGTGGGTATATATCAAGCTAACGAAACGGCCGCAAGAGTACTAAGACCGTGGCATGTAAATCATGCCGTTCATGACATGCAGGTCATGATTTTCAGGTTATGACCTATGGTTTATGTTCGTCATACGGTCATGTTGTGCCATACCAATTTTGGTATACGTCCCATTAACGAAACGGCCAGGAGAGCACAAAATCGTAGGCGGCAAGATAGATAGATAGATAGATAGATAGATAGATAGATAGATAGATAGATAGATAGATAGATAGATAGATAGATAGATAGATAGATAGATAGATAGATAGATAGATAGATAGATAGATACGCTCAAAGTCGTAGAAGTTCCCTAAGAAATGCTTCGCATTAAAAAAAAAAACATGTGAAGAGCATTTGCAGAACAACATTTCTAACATAAAGCACATTCAGGGCTGGGCAAAGATACTTTGAAATTGTATCGCGACACGATACAAGATACTCAGGCAAAAAGTATTTAAGATACAGATACGAGATACTGCAACACTGATTGTATCCGATACGATACATTCCAATTGTATCTTAGGATACTTCGATACATTCGCAAATTTGTTATTATAGATCCATATAATGTAGCAGCAAACGCCACTTACACAAAAGTGTCTGCTTGAAATTTATTAACTGTGACCAACGTTGCTTCATTTCAATGAGATATCTGTCAGTATCTTAAAAGTTTTGTCCTTCTTGCTCAAACTACATTAGCTCAATTCTGAAATAACTTACTGTGGTTTGTTTAAGCTGCTTAACAGGACACCTCTTTGTAAACTTCGCTGACAGCGGTTCTTGCTTGTTGTTTTGTAATTGATGGGAGTCGCTGCTCAGCTTGCCGACCAGCTAGCGGGTTGCCATCTAATCACAAGAACTTCAATCAGAAGCCTTGTCACAATGATGCAAATACCGGCGTGGACATTGACCATGCCCGTAAACCACCACTACGCAATACTGGATCTCCGGACAGGTGTACAGCAGCAACAAAGCTGGTAGCGACATTTTTTATGACGCTATAGTGTATACGTAGAGGACATAAAACAGAAATGGTTGTTCATATTCTACGAATCTTCTAGTGTAAAGCGTTCGTTATCATCATCATCATCAGCCTGTCTACGCCCACTGCAGGGCAAAGGCCTCTCCCATGTTCCGCCAATCAACCCGGTCCTGTGCTTTCTGCTGCCACGTTGTACCTGCAAACTTCTTAATCTCATCTACCCACCTAATTTTCTGTCTCCCCCTCACGCGTTTGCCATCTCTTGGAATCCAGTCAGTTACCCTTAATGACCACCGGTTATCCTGCCGACGTGCTACGTGCTCGGCCCATATCCATTTCTTCTTCTTGATTTCAACTATGATGTCCTTAACCCCCGTTTGTTCCCTGACCCACTCTGCTCTCTTCCTGTCTCTTAAGGTTACACCTATCATTTTCCTTTCCATTCGTTATCAATATACTCACTAACGTGCAATTTTCCAACAATTTTTCTTCAACGAAAGAACATGTGCTGCCAGGAAACGTCTCAGACGTATTGTATTGTCACGTGGTATAGTGTCGAATATGAAGGCTGCAGTCAAATTGTAGAAACGAAACTCTTTACTGAGCTAACTTGAGCCAAGAAAACTAAGTAACTGAAAGTACAAGCAAAGCACGCTGCACGGTGATAGCGGCGATCACATTCGTCGGTCGTCGGTAATCTGATCATCGGCGGAACGCGTCGTCTTTCATACATCAGGGACCAAAGATTCCAGCGTTATCACTGGAGCCCGCGCAAGCTCCCGGTTAAACTAGACTACTCGCGTCCTGCGCGTAATTTTAACAGAACAATTGGAAAAAATTGCGAAGCTTCCGAAACATTGCGGCGCGGCTTGAGCTGAGTGGTACTAACAGTTCTTTTGCGGTTTAAACCCAATCACGCCAAAATAAATAAGAGCGCATGGCAGTATAGTTGCACAAAGCGTCGCAGGACACCGCCGCTATTCGCGCTGTTGCCACTTCCAGCTCCGATGATCTGGCGACTAGAAATAGTAAAAAAAAATCAGGGAGGCCTAAAAAGGGGAAAAAAAAGAAATTATACGTAAAATAGACAGGGGGTTCTGTATCAAACATTCACAGTGAATAAGTATAGAAACCCGATGCAGGCGGGACCACAATTAGCTATGACAATTAAGGATCGTCAGCTTACCTGTTAAGGTAAGACAATAGAAAATTAATTGCCTATGCAATATTGCCTGAAAATACTAGTTGGGACGCTCATGAGAAAAACTGTGCACTTGGTATAAACGTTTCGCGAAATCCCCCATATAACAACTATAATATAGCTCCTAATAATTTGCATTATTATAATGCAAACTCAATTTCACGATTTTATTAAGCGGTAAAGTAGATTGGTTTGTATTGTATACTCAAAGCCCGCCGCGGCGGCCTAGTGGTTATGGTGCTCTACTACTGACCCGAAGGTCACAGGAACGAATTCTGGCTGCGGCGGACGAATTTTCGATCGAGGCAAAATCCTTGAGGGCAGTGTATTTAGGTTGAGGTGCACGTTGAAAAACCCCAGGTAGTCAAAATTTCCGACGCCCTCCACCACGGCGTCTCTCATAATCATAACGTGGTTTGGGGACGTTAAACCTGAAATATTATTATTACTGTATACTCAAGGCACATCCACATAACTATATATTTGTTTTCAAAATCTCCTTGTCACTACAATAAATTCAAGTGAAGTATAAATGTGTAAACAGTAGCAAATATAACTCACACATTTAAAAGTAGCAACAAAGCAGAGAGCTTCTTTTGGCAGCCCTTTACAAAAGAGATATTGCAGCGACAACACTGGAAAAAGCAATAGAGACCTAGGTAATATATGATATCCAAAAGAAGAGATAAGAAAGCGTTTGTGCTAACAATGAAATTATGATTTCAAAAACTCTTTGAAAAATGATAGCAGGAAGAAAAACATACGGTGCACTGAGATATCTTTTGCTAGGTAAAGGCTTGTCCTAATAGATCGAGCATCGGTATCGGTGGAGGTATAATTCTGAGAACATTATCTGTATAAATGCCATTGTCATTATACGTAAGGCAAACTTACATCCACGAAGTCCTTCAAGTCGCTGGTGTGTAAAAGCCACGAGACGTGAAGCAACTCCGTTCTTGCATTCTTCAGATTTCGTAACGAAGCACCACGCAAGAGAATCTTCAATAACGACACGAAAGCGGCATAAGAATTTCCTTGACAGACGCTGCGCTCATTAGAGTGCGCGGCGCAGTACCGTGGCTAAGAAAAAGTGTCATGGAACTGACAAAAATAAAACGAAAAAAAATATTCGAGAAAACAAGAACTACGTGGGCTGGGTGTAGGCGTTCGCGCGCGTGTTTGTGTCGAGACTGCGCGAGCGCTGCCACTTGACTCTTCCACCAATAGGGACACGCAGACCTCATCACCTGACCTCACTAGAAGACTCTGGCAGAAAGATAAATTTATGCCGCTTAGAGGTGTGCACGGGCTCCGGGTAGCCCGAAAGCCCGAGCCCGACGCGGCCCGCGGGCCGGGCTCGGGCGGGCCGACGCATTTCCACCTCGGGCCCGGGCCGGGCTCGGGCTACTTGGAGTTTTATCGGGCCGGGCTCGGGCCCGGCGCAAAGCCCGACTCAAGCCCGAAATATATAAAATGAGCGGGAATTGTTTTCCAGCACGCATACAGCGCCTTTTCCGCGACCGCCGTTTACCGCTTTTCCTTTCAATTCGCTACTTTAAACAAAAGGGGAGCTCTCCGATTATCTCTCTTTGGAATCGTCCGCCTGTCTATCTGAAGTTTTAGTCTTCTGGAAAAGCAAGCAGCAGAGATATCCCAAGCTTGCCAGGCTGGCAAAAAAGGCATTAGCAATTTCAGCGACGAGTGCAAGCAGCGAACGCAACTTCAGTTCGGCGGGCTACATAAAGCAAAACCGCCGCACTTCGTTGAAGCCGGAATCGTGGGACTGCTTGCTGTTTTGCACGACAGTTTGTAATCTGTGTAATAGCGACTGTTCGTCGTGTGTCGTTTGGTCATATTCGATATGCTCAATAAAATGCCAAATTACTGGAAAACCATGTTTTGTTTTCGCAGCGAACCTTCGAAAATCCGGGCCGGGCCCGGGATTGTGTTTTCGTTCGTCGGGCCGGGCCGGGCGGGCTCGCAGCCCTTTGCCGTCGGGCTCGGGCGGGCCTTCGACAAAGTCAGCGGGCCCGGGCCGGGCTCGGGCTCGGAAATAC
Organism: Rhipicephalus sanguineus; assembly: GCF_013339695.2. Taxonomy (NCBI): domain Eukaryota; kingdom Metazoa; phylum Arthropoda; class Arachnida; order Ixodida; family Ixodidae; genus Rhipicephalus; species Rhipicephalus sanguineus. The sequence goes on from NC_051177.1 coordinate 207,867,134, forward strand.
GGCCCGTGCACAGCTCTAATGCCGCTGCATGCCCTTAGTTCTATTCAGGTAGCTTAATGGCGCCAGTACCAGCTTCAGAAGCGGAGTTCAGCCAGCGATAATTGCTTCGCACGGTGGTGTTGCGATAGCAGTATCATGTATCTTGAGATACACGATACATTATTGAATGTATCGAAAATACAGATACAGATACTCATTTTGCGAGACGTATCGCGATACAGATACAAGATACCCAAAGAGTATCTAAGATAGTATCTAAGATACATGTATCTTCGATACTGCCCAGCACTGAGCACATTGTATAAGAACACACATACATACATTTTCAACTCATAGCATTTGCAACATAATATTTATAAGGAAACACATTTGCAAGGAAACACAGTTAGGACAGAAACGCTAATAAGCTATACAATTTGAGCAAAATGTGTATCAAGACCAAGCTCAAAATCAAAGTATTCGTTTGCAGCACATCATTAGGTAATTCATTCCACGTTTTAATAGCATCAGGAAAGAAGGAAAAGCGGAAACAGCCTGTTCGAACCATTATTGGTTGTAGGAACGTACTGCGCGTTGTTCTAGGAAACCTTTTGTGAAAGCGTGTCAGATAATCGTCCTTGTTTATTTTCACCTCTGCATGTAATATCTGGAAAAGTAGCTTCAATCGCTTTTTCTGCCTTCTTAATTCCAGTGATTCTAATTTACATACTTTTAACATTTCAGTTACCGAATTTCTTCTTCGATATTTGGAGCAGATAAAGCGAGCTGACAATCTTTGAATTCGTTCTAATTTACTTTTTAAGTCGTTTTGATGTGGGCTCCACACAGCGCTAGCATATTCCAATCGCGGGCGGATATACGTCTTGTAGGCACGCAGCTTGACATCTTTCGTTGCTCGACTTCATTGCCTTCGCAGGAAGCACAACTTTTGATATGGTGATTGATAAATGTTTTCGACATGGGGATGTCAGCTCAATTTATCTGTTATAGTTACGCCGAAGTACTTAAAGCTACATACTTTCACCAGCATGTTATCATCAATAGCATATATAAACGAAATCACGTTCTTGTTCGTTGTCTGTGCGTAAGTGGATTTTTTAAAGTTAATTTCCAAACCCCATTTAGAACACCATGAGCTTAAAGTTTGTAGGCACTGATTGATTTTAAATTGATTGTCTCTGTGTGATACCGGACAATAGATTAGGCAGTCATCTGCAAATAGCCTAATTTTTACAGGTGGTTGGACAACTGCTGAAATATCATCTATGTATAAAAGGAAAAGTAGTGGCCCCAATACGGATCCTTGAGGCACTCCCGAATAAACCTCCCGATTTCCCGACATAGTATCTTCCACTCTAACTGCCTGTTGGCGATTGCTCAGAAAAGCTCCGATCCATTTGAGAACCATCTCACTTATACCGACATTACGAAGCTTTAAAAGCAGTTTACGGTGCGCAATTGTGTCGAAAGCTTTTGCAGAATCGATTCATATAACATGAATTTGCATACAGACAACTACAACAATATACAAGTCATGAAATGTTCGATCAATTGTGTTACAGTTTAAAGGTCACTGCGAAAGCCATGCTGAAAGGGACATAATAATTCATTTTGTTCTAAATAATGCCTAATATTTTTGCCAGTATATGTTCGAATATTTTGCAACACACTGACGTAAGAAACACAGGTCTATAACTGTTCAATGTTGTTCTATCCCCATCTTCAAAAATTGGGACAACAATTGCTCTTCGCGAATCTTGAGGTAACGAGTGGCATTTTAAGGACTTTTCAGAAATATTCACTGGGTAGTACGACAGCCACTCCGCAAATCGTCGCAAAAATTCATTCGGTATACCGTTAGGTGCACATGACTTTTTCGTGTCCAAAATAGGTAGCTGATTGAATATACCTTGTCGGTTAATACTTATATCATGTTCCTGAAGTGTCAATGCAGTAGCGGATTCGTATTGTTCGTTCTCCTGCTTATCCTTACAGCAAACCGACTGGAAAAATATATTGAGTCTTTCAGTTATATCTGATTTCTCCGTGATTACTTCCTTTCGATCCACAATCTGTTCAATTCCTTAATTGGCTTCTTCAAAAAATATCCAGAACTTACGCGGCGAGCTCTTGAGAAAGTTAGTGAGGCTGTTATTAAAGAAACGTTCCTTGGATTGCGCAATCTCTGTTTTCAATTTTTTTTTAGCACGTGATATTTCTATCGAAGCCCTTTTAGGTTTGCGCAATCTTCTTACTTTACGCTTCATGTGAATTATTTTCCTACTTATCCATGGATTTCTTCGTTTTATAACGTTTCCAGAGCTGTTCAACGGACTCAAGTGTTGATGCGATCTGAAATTCGCCGAGTGACATTTCTAAAAAGTCCAGGATTGTCTTATCATCAGCACGACCGTAGTCTTTAACATGTGCATAAACAGGGCGCTTCGCTCGAACGCCGGTATCAAAAAACACGTCAACTGCAACCATTCTGTGGTCTGATATACCGTCCTCAACTGATACGGCATGATCAGCCACTTTACTTGATACGAAAACCAAGTCCAACAGTGACCGTGACGTAGGCATAATTCTTGTACAATCTTTTACGATTTGTGTGAGGTCATGAGAAAACATTGGCTACAATAACTTCTCAGCACTACGGGTCTCCACGTGACCACTTGAAAAGCTTGCCCAGTTCATATGCGCCAAATTAAAGTCACCAGTCATTATCAGCCGTGCGTTTTCATTGACATGATCACATAGAAACATATTTAATTGTTCTAAAAACTCGGGTGGACTTCCAGGAGGTCTGAGACGGCTCCAAAAGGATACGTATAGTTAGCGTAATTCACCCTTCACCACACTGTTTCTGTTAAGTGGCAATTTACTTTTATTGCCGCTATGGTGTTTTTAATTATCACCGCCACACCACCGCCTTCGGTGTCCCTGTTCCATCGAAAAATCCTGCATCCCGGTGGTAAGATGCAGCTATCTGTTATATCATTATTCAGCTATGTCTCCGTTAACACCACCACATGGGGACTGTATGCAATCAACAAGAATTCCAAATCTGTTACTTTATTTACAATGCTTCGCGAATTTATACGGAACATCACGGCGACGGCGAAGGTGTTCCTGGAGTTTCCATCTAGTTGCTATCACAATAAAAACGAAAATAAAAACAGGCGCTAGGCAGTTCGTTAAACACATCATAAATGTTATAACTGCGTCGCATGGCTTCATGTCTTCCACTCTGTGCATGTCGTGTGCTTCTACGTCTTAAGTACCTGAAAGGGTCGGTTGCCGACAGAGCCCGTTCGTAAGGACGAGTCGCGCGAAGAATGTTCGGGATGTAACGTACTTAAGTTATCTGTTGATAACATTGGAATATTGTCGCAGTTAGCTTGGAATATGAACACACTTACGTCATCTACTATAACTTAAGTGCGCTACCCATAGCAGTTCCTTAATGGTAACAAGTACGTTACTAAGTTACCGAACAAAAAGCAAAATGTTACCGCCAACACTGGTTAGATGTATGGAGCGTACCTGTATACGTCAGTAGCCTTCAGGAACACAGCCGCAGCCGCCAGGAGGCCCGAGTTTCTGCCCGTTGCCTCGAAGATGGCGAACAGCTTTCTCGATGCGTTCTTCCCTTCTTCGTCCAGCCGGCCTTGCAGGACGACATCGAGAAGCGTGTGGTTGCCCATGATGCCGATGGATAGGTGGTTGAGAAAAGCGCTTAGGGTCATCATGCCGCAGGCCACGAAGTTGAGCTTCCTGATGTTCGTGTTCGCACTCACTGAGTCCACTAAGCTCTCCGCGTCCCTGTCGCTCATGTCGCTTACGCAGATGTTAAGATCCTTTATGCTGTTGTTCCTCGACAGGGACAGCACGATGAGCGTCCACCACGCGTCCGATACGTCCGATACGACATCGAATGCCGTGGTCAGTTGGAGCTCCCGCAACACTGACGCAGATTGTACATACTCTGCCAGAGCCGACGACACGGCTATGCTGCCTCTCGGAATATCTAGGATCAGACACGTTACGTGACTGCAATCCAGCAGCTGACGCAGTGCAGTCGCTTTCACGTCGTCGCGCACGCCAAAGGCGAAGTATATTCCAGAAAACATCTTGCACTTCAAGAGGTCTGCGTTGTCCTTGACAAAGTAGAGCCCGCATGACACCTTCTCGTGAACACCGCTGTCTGCTAGTGTGCGGCACACGTGAGTGAATCGGTTATAATTTGCTCTGTCAGGGAGTATATAAACCTTCTTCAAACGGTGCTTTGACGAAAGTATGTCGCTGAAGCGAACCCACTGCTGTGTATTCCATATTCGACAAGTAATCGACAGTTCTTCGAGTGCCTCGTTTTTCCTGAGCGCCTCGAGCCAGGTATCATAACCGATGTTATGAACTGGGGCAACTTCTTCGCAGATGGATATTAAGGCAAAGCTCTTTACGACAGTGTTCTCACTGAGGATTCCGGCAACGAGCTGTATACTCTCCGCATTGCCCGTAAACGTAGAGATGGTTACCTTGGATATTGTTCTGTTGTGCAAGATGCCTTCAAGGACTGCAATTTCGGTCTTCTCACTCTTGTCCGTAAACCTCAATGATGTCAGCGAAGAGGAGGACATCAAGTACTGGGAGAGTTCTCCACGGCAAGATTCGGGAACCAACCGTCCATCGAGCGTTAGGTCCTTCAAAATGCCACTTTCCGTGAGAGACGCCAGTAAGTGCTTGGTCGCCTGCTCTTCCATGCTTATGCCTGAGAGGCTGAGGCTGACCAGGAAGGGCGATGCTCGCACGAGAGCTGCGAGTGCAGTTGGAAACTCGGCGCAGGAGTCACTGGATGACGCGCACTCCAGTTCCAGTTCCTCGAGGCTGGTTAAAGATGGTATGACCGCGCATATACCTTGGGGCAGCGGTAAACCACAACTGAGCCTCAGTTTCTTCAGACACGAGTGCGGAAGTGCGTCGCAAAGAGGCGACGTGTAGTTGTCGAAATGAAACAGCGTGACGTGAAGAGATGTCAGGCATTTATGGTGTTTCAGCAGGCTGTGCATAAAGCCGTAAGCTGTGCTCTGCCGCATCTGGAAATCCGGCGCTTCTGGCAGTAAGAGGTACGAATAGTCGATGCTGACGAGAGCGAGCTGTCCAAGGGCTCCTGGTATTTCTTGGAGCTGCATCCTCGCTGGAAATAGCTGTCCGTTTCAAGTCGTGAGCTGTCTGACAACGTGACAAGGTCTTTCGTGTGTCCCCGTGCACGGACTGCTGTGGTCGAGGGCGGCGGCCCTTAAGCAGCTGGTGGTGCCCTCTAAGTACGCCGACTGGTTAGCGTAAGACACCGTTGCACCTTCAACTTGTGGCATGTCAGCGTTACCATCCATTATTTTTCGGCCTGCAAAAGATAAATGAAGGGCCAATGCATAAGTCATTGACTTGGATCTTCCAAAGAATGTGAATTTTCACGTCGGGCGGAACAAGGGCATGGCTTCGCCGGATCAGCCGAAACTTCAATACGTTTAACTAATAATAATAATAATAATAATAATAATAATAATAATAATAATAATAATAATAATAATAATTTTGGTATAAGTTCATTTTACTGCATTTTTTATTTGAACCTACTTCCCTGGTTCTCGACACAGCTATGGGAAACGTGCAGCACCTACAGGTGGCACAACAGTACACCGCACCAAATAAGGTCCCTGTATTTTTGAAAAGTAGCGCTAACCATTGTACAAAAAGGAGAGGGAGAATTTTCTCCCCGCTCTCTACGCCTCTCTTCTCTTCTTCGCCCTTTAGCGCTCCCCTATTGGACCAGGCCCGACACGTGACCAGTTATCCCCGATGAATCCTCCGCCTCTTGCGCTGTCGCCGGAAAACGACGCCATTATTGGGCGTAGAAACCCCACCGCACGTGTGCGCTGTACGTGAGCGCAGGCTTCTCACAGCTTTTTACAGTTTGCAAGACGCCATCGGCTGCAGCGAGATGCCAACTTGTTGCGCTGTTGGCTGCTATAACAGCATTGCCAAGGGTGGCAAGCTTTATTCTGTTCCTTGTTGAAAGAAAAACCTGAAATGGCGAACGATGTGGTCTACATCGTGTCGATAGAAAGAACTTCGATTTGCGCGATTTGTTGCTTATAAAACGCAGATATGATGGCTAAGGTGCCGCCCAACCACAAACTATTTTACTACACACCTTACGTACGAACATCTGTGTGAATCTGCGCCCAAAATGTGTTTCCAAGCAAGTACAAGCAAACGCTTCGACGCGCCGCACGCAGGCCAGGCACGCCTTGTGAGTCTCGCCCGATAATGGCGGCCGAGAGTGACGGGCGAGAAGGAAATGGCGCTGAGAGGAGGAGTTTGCCCTACCTTTAAAGAATGGAGGGACCTTAGCACCAGGGCGCCGCCAGCGCCACGCGTGGCCACTTGCGGCCACTTCCATTGGCACGCTAGGAATCGTTATCTCTCCGTCTGCTACGCCCGCATTGCATGGAATTGTGCGCGAAGGCGACATATTTGATAACACGGGTAGGCTTTCGGAAAGTTAGCAGTGCAGGATTCTTTTGGGGCATCAAACGAAGAGAAAGGACATAAATGATACGGAATCAATCATATTTTCGATGTGACAGAAAGCGGGCATGCGACAGAGTTTTTTGAGAAGGCTATTCGTGCGGCCGGCCCGCGTAAACCTCGAAGCATAGGCCATCACCATCGATGTTTGTATGCGTTCTTTCTTCTAATTTTTCCTGCTTATTGTTGAGTGAACGATGGCATTTGTGTGTGACATGTGTTAGGCAACCCTTAGAAATGGGTGCAAGTAAAACGTACGATCGCCGAACAACACGTGTTGCAATTAGTAATTGGTGCAGTTGCGCGAAGTTTTCTGTGTTGGTGTTCAGCTCCGCTTGTAGACGTTGCTCGGGCTGCATGAGTCCTTGAGTAACTTTGTCACCTGCCAGCTTTGCACGTGATACCTTAGGTGTCCCGTAGCGCAACAGAAGGGCGTGGCGCGGCTTCGCTCGCACGCACAGTGCTCTTAAGGGCAATGACAGTATAAGGGGAATAAAATTTAAAATTCTCGCGGTCCGCGGCGCATTTTGCGAGGCATGCGGGTCTTCCTCCTTACTGCTCCTGTTTACGAACTATGCAGTCTGCGAACTGCGCCGCTAGCAGCCGCAGCGTATGAGGGAGAATTGTTGTATCTGTCGATGGCTTTCCGCCAATGAAATGCAGACTGAAGATTCGAGATCACTTTGCCAGCTGCCACTCGGTTCCGTTAGCACTGTAAAAGTATAAGTTAACTTGCGTGGAGCGTAAATTCACAGCGAACTATAGCTACAGCATGTACTTTACAAATATGTCCGCGGGACCACTTACTGTACGCGGCGTACACTAGTCCAGCGTTCCCGCCGGTTTCTGAAGCATGGTCATGGCGGAAAACTGAAAAACTTAGTTCCAAGTTCGTAGTTCTTATAGTTATTGGTAGAATTTACGACACACCAATTCATACGCGATACTGCGAAGCACCGCTAACAACCTGACACAGTTCGGCTCATGCGTGGGCTGCTGCACGGAGCTCGCCAGTCGCTTTCGTTCACTCCCACACCGCGGCGCCACCGGCTCAGTGCACGTTTCCTATACGCTCGTCCTCCTCCTTCACCTCCTCCTGTCACTGTGATCGGCAACAGAATTGTGGTCAATGAGCATATTAGAGGAATCCTATACGGGAGAGCGTGCTTCCTACTTAGCTGATTAGCTATGAACAAAGAACATTGTGTGCTAAGATGCGCGTATTTGATTTACCCGGTACCATATAAGAACATAGCTTCCCTTAAACTGGACGGTATATGACGGCGCTCCACCTGCGTGCGCCGTCGTCATGCGAGTTCATGCTGCCGGACAGATCTGCGACCCAACGCGACGTGCATGAAGCGAGACAACTGCGCCGTCGTGTGGATGCCGCATGTGTATCAAGTCTGTTCTCGCAAAATGTGGAGCAGCCAGAAAGGGGGAGGAGGTTAAATGTCGGATTAAATTAATGCATTTTTTGTATGTATGTATGTATGTATGTATGTATGTATGTATGTATGTATGTATGTATGTATGTATGTATGTATGCGGTCGACGCGGCCACCTGGGATGCCGAAGAACGAAGCAATGGGTGCAAGCCGGAAAGGTGGCACCGAGGCAGCCGAAAGGACGCAGCCGGGCGCCGAGCGAAGGACCAACTAACTTTGTGACGATGAGTTTCCTTCTAGGGTGCCTCCATGCCAGCGCCACCGCTTACAGGGTGGAGCCTAGTGATGCAGAGCTATCGGTAAATTCACTATCGATAGCGTAAGCAAACTATCGATAATACTACTGTCTACAAGCTATCGATAGTGCAATCCGTAGTACCAGTAATATTACTAGCGATATTACTGCCACGCGTGTTTATTGCTTTGTTTTGATATATTGGGGTTCCACCCACAAAGACTTAGCAACGTTTCACGCAGACCGCGCCGTAATATTTGAGAAGCTTTACGATTGCTTGAGATCATTGTGTTAAGATTACGCGCCGGACGCGAATAGTACAGTTTATTCGAGAGCTTACGCGAGCACAAGTGATAACGCTGGAAGGTTCGAAGACTGATGCGTAAAAGACGACGCGTTCCACCGATTATCAGATTATTCGACGGCCGACGACTGTACTCGCAGCTATCAGTGCAGCTATCAGTATCGTTTGTATCTTGAGTTTTGATTTTCTGGGCACAAGTTCGCCCAAATAAAGAGCTCCGTATTTCTCGGTCTTGCTGCAGCGTTTCTCACCGTCACAAACACATGACAATACTATCGATTGTGGTGTGAACAACGATGATGTTGTGGGCCGGCCATATTGCCAAAATATTTGCGATAGCCTACTATTTATTAGCTTCGCTTAATTTGTGAGCAATTTTCGGCGAGAGACAAATTATTTCCGCAGTACAGTGAAACCTCGGTGATACGATCACAGCTCATACGAATTTCGGGGTGATACGAATTTTTCGTTGGTCCCGGCCAAAGCCCATTGGCCTGCAATGTAATGGATTACGGTTGTTGCGAACCGATTTTCACCCAGCGACGTTTGATACGAACGTACGCTACTCGCCAGGTACGAAGAGGTGCTGTCCGCGCTGTCGCGGAAGACGCGCCAAGCACGTGCGAGCGCGGAAACGCAAGCGTGTGCATGCGCGCCGCACCGCCAAATCGTCAGAATCACGGCGTAAGAAAAACACTTTTCTTACGGTTAGTATAAACCTTCAGAGACGCGTCACGGCCTCCGAGATTGTGTTCGCGAATCCTAGAGGCTCTTATGTGCCTCCGTGTGCCTTCGCGTTTAGATTACAGATGACATTAGCGCCATGCTTTTTTTTTTCTAACGCGTCGACGCGAGCTGCTGTCGTTGTACTGTGTTTATACGTGCCTGCCTCGCGCATCAGACATCATATGAAAGGTGGACGAGGACCGAAAGAAGGCGGGGAAGGTCTTGGCGAAGGAATCAGGCCTCACAACGTCATCATGCGCGACCGTTGAGGTCGAACTTGTGCGAGCAGGCCCGTAAATCTCCCAAAACACATACCCAACATCTCCGCGATAACAAAATCATAACACAGGACCGTGGTTCTGTAATTTTGTGGCCTTGATCCATCGCGTCAAAGCGCTTCTTTTGTTACTTTCGCTGCAGTACTCCGGTGTCATGCAAAAAAAACATACTAAGAATTGGAAGGGGCTAATGCTGATGCAAGTCGCATTTGTTGTCCCTTTGCCTCGGATCGATGACGCCCTCGACTGCCTAAATGGCGCCCAATACTTTTCATCCATCGACCTTCGGTCCGGCTATTGGCAAATTTCCGTCGACCCCATGGACCGCGAAAAAACCGCCTTCGTTACGCCCGATGGTCTCTACCAGTTCAAGGTCATGCCGTTTGGACTTTGCAATGCCCCGGCAACTTTCGAACGCATGATGGACTCTCTGCTCCGAGGATATAAGTGGTCCATCTGTTTATGTTACTTAGACGATGTTATCGTCTATTCGCCTACGTTTGACAGCCACCTCACACGTCTGTCTGCCGTTCTGGATGTTTTTCGACGAGCCGCTCTCCAGCTGAGTTCAGCAAAGTGCCGTTTCGGATGGCGCGAAATCACCATACTCGGTCACCTTGTGAGTGCTGCTGGTGTCCAACCGGACCCCGACAAAGTACGAGCAGTGCAAGAATTCTCTATGCCATGCTCAACCAAGGACGTCCGCAGTTTCGTAGGATTATGCTCCTATTTTCGTCGCTTTGTCCGCAACTTCGCTGACATCGCTCGCCCACTTACTGATCTTTTAAAAAAGGACGTTCCCTTCACATGGGGCGCCGAGCAAGCAAACTCTTTTTCTGCCCTTATCCATCTGCTGACTACACCACCAATACTGGCCCATTTCGACCCTGCGTCGCATACAGAGCTTCGGACCGATGCCAGTGGCCATGGAATCGGGGGGTTCTCGGCCAACGACAGCACGGCAAGGATCGAGTAATTGCTTACGCCAGCCGTCTTCTTTCGCCCGCCGAACGGAAGTTCTCCATCACTGAGCGTGAATGCCTGGCTTTAGTGTGGGCCGTGACCAAATTCAGGCCCTACCTGTATGGCCGAACTTTTTCCGTGGTCACGAACCATCACGCTCTCTGCTGGCTCTCATCACTGAAGGACCCGTCGGGACGTCTCGGTCGCTGGGCACTCCGTCTGCAGGAATATTCGTTTGTGGTTCATTACAAGTCGGGGGCGACTGCACACAGACGCAGACTGTTTCCCCGTCATCCAGTTGAAGCGCCCGACCTAACTGACCTTGACTCGGACCCCTGCGTGCTCTCCATCCGCGCTTTGGTTGAAATCGCCACCGAACAGCGACGGGACCCATCGTTACTGGCCATCATCGCCCGTCTAACGTCCCCATCACCAGACCCTTCTGTTCGCCTGTTCGAACTGCACGACAACATTTTGTACCGCCGTAGCTTCAACGCCGATGGCCCGGAACTACTTCTTGTGCTACCTCGCCATCTACGCGACAGTGTTCTGCAACAACTCCATGATGTATCGACAGCCGGCCACCTTGGTGTCTCTCGTACATACGACCGCGTGCGACGTCGCTTTTTCTGGCCCGGCATGTACCGCACTGTGGTTCGCTACGTCGCTTCTTGTGACCACTGCCAACGCCGAAAGCGCCCCTCTGTGCTGCCTTCTGGCCACCTACACCCCATTGACATACCTACGGAGCCATTCTTCCGTGTTGGACTGACCTACTAGGCCCTTTTCCCACATCTACCTCGGGCAATAAATGGGTTGCTGTCGCCACCGATTACGCCACACGCTTTGCCATCACACGAGCACTACCTACAAGTTGCGCCACCGACGTCGCTGACTTTCTGTTGTACGACGTCATTCTACATCATGGCGCTCCTCTGCAGCAACTTACTGATCGAGGGCGGTACTTCCTGTCACGTGTCATGGATGACATCCTCCGTGCCTGCTCCACACAGCACAAGCTCACCACAGCTTATCATCCACAGACGAACGGATTGACCGAGCGTCTCAACCGCACGCTTACTCAGATGCTCTCTATGTACGTTTCGTCAGATCACCGCGACTGGGACAACGCACTCCCATTTGTCACCTTTGCTTATAACTCTTCACGACATGACACAGCTGGTTATTCCCCGTTCTATTTGCTATTTCGCCGACATCCAGCGTTACCGTTCGACACTCTGCTTCCTTCGTCCAGACCCTCGTCTGCTGCATACGCCGGCGACGTCCTTGTTCGAGACCATGCAGCTCGTCAGCTCGCCCGTCACCGACTGTCTTTGTCGCAAGAACACCAAAAATATCGTTATGATCGCCGACATCGAAGCGTTCACTTCACACCGGGATTTCTGGTACTCCTCTGGTCACCATGCCGTCAGGTCGGCTTATCAGAGAAGCTTCTCTGCCGTTACAATGGCCCCTATAAAGTACTCCGCCAACTCAGCGACGTGAACTATGAGAACGCAACCCTGGACACAGCCTCTTCGACCTCCTCTCTCCAGACGGATGTTGTACACGTTTCCCGACTGAAACCGTATTGCTCTGCTAGCTCTTCGTCGCCATAACAAGCGCCGCGACGGCGCTTCCGCCGCGGGAGAGTGATGTTACGGTGCGACATGGGCTCTCCGAAGATAAAGAAGACGAGAAAACGTCAAGCGCTTGCGCGTGGTGCTCATCAGCCATATTGTATTGGCTGCCGATTCACTGCCATAAATATCTATTAAATCTACATCTCGCCTCCGTCCAATATTTCATTTATTTTCAAATCGTAAAACGCAATAGAAATTTGAAGCTGCGCGGTTCCACCACATGTAACGGCTTCCTTTTCGCTAGAGCTGAACAGTTTGACGTAATGGTCATGTGTTAGCAAAGCACTCTGGTGAACAACACAAGCATGCCAACTTTCTTGCCCTACAGCGTGCGCCTCCAGCTCCACTGTGTACACCAACTTTATTCTAGAACGAGTTCGCGCTGTTGGTTTTATGCTATTGATAGTACCATCGAATTTACAATCAATAGCGCTATCGATAGTATTTTTTACCATCGATAGTTCGATAGTGAGACAGCTATCAATAGTATCGATAGCACCATCGATAGTTCTGCATCGCTAGTGGAGCCACCTTTTGAGCCGCCCCACGGCGCCGCTTCTTCACGGAGAACCACGATGGTTGGAAAGTGTCAGGTGGAGTGCACTGGCTATCGAGGCGACGTTGCTGTAAACGAGTCGGTGTCTCAGTTATTACATCAGTTCGTTGACCAAACGCTACTGCAGGTTTTTTGATCACGTAAATTGTGTTATTCATGTCATGATACACATGACGTGTACGTCATGAGCATTCATGTCGGCACCTGTCGTTCATGTTCGGGACACATTGGTATAATCTGATGTCTATTTTAGTATATATGAATGTAATCAAACGACCAAAACATCATCGCGATGACGTCTTGTCATGTAGGACATGACGTACGTGAGAAGCATCATGTCATTGCATTGGTGTCATGAGTTATATTTAATGTTGGTCATGCGCTAATGTCACGTCATGACAACTTGATTTACATCAAGGTAATGAGAAGTCCGCGAGAGAACGAAGGCCATGCACTTCTTGTATCACCTTTGTCCATGAAGTTCCGAGACTGGTTTATTTTCTTCTCTCGAAATAATTAAAACAACTCTTGGTGCGTATGTGTAGCGCCATCTTCTCGGGCTAACATGAGCTGTTAATTGCTGAGTCAGCTGCTAGATGGCAATACATGTAGAAAAATGCGTTGTCACTAATTGTCTGCGCATTCTGCTGTGAGTGAATATGGAGAGATGGACATACACCTCGAGCAACGTGTAAACATAAAATTCTGTGTGAAGCTTGGCAAGACAGCCACACAGACGTATGAGCTCCTTCATGACGCTTACGGCAACTAGACATCATCGCGGGCGCGAGTTTTCGAGTGGCACAAGGGGTTCCTTTCGGGGAGAACTTCGGTAGAAGACCACACAAGGCAGGGGCGCCCCGCAACCTCACGGAATGAAAAGAACGTGGCTCGGTTCAGGGAGGTCGTACAGCAAGACCGCACCATTACAGTCCGCGTGCCATCGGATGCTCTCGACGTTAGTAAGACTACATGCCGCCAAATTTTGTGTGAGAACTTGGGGAAACGAAAGCTGAATGCCAGACTTGTGCCGCACTCCCTCACATGGGACCAGTAGGACACGCGGGCCTCAGTGAGCGCTGATTTGCTCTCCGAGGCAGAGAAGGATGCTGCTTTCGTCGACAGCACCATTGCCGAAGACGAAACGTGCTGTTTTCAATACGATCCTCAAACAAAGAAGCAGAGCGCCGAATGGGCATCTGGGCAATGGAGCCTTCTCCACGATAACGCAAGGCCACACACTGCTCTCAGCGTGACAAACTTTCTCGCCAAGCACATCATTACTGTACTTCCCCATCCACCATACTCGCCTGACCTCTCCCCATGCAATTTTTTCCTGTTTCCTCGTGTGAAGAGAGCCCTAAAAGGTCTCTGGATGGGGAGGTCATTCAAGACGCCACGACAAAGGAGCGGACAGCCCTGCCAAAAGAAGCGTTTTCCAACTGTTTCCAAGACCCAAAGAAGCGTTGGAAGCTGTGTATAGACTGCAAGCGAGACTACTTCGAAGGGGTGCTGCACAAATGATTTTAATGTTAAACGCATTTTTTTAATGGACACAGCCTCGGAACTTTACGGAGAAAGATTTATCATGACATACATGTCATCCTATACATCTCAAGACCTATAATTTATGTTTGTCACACATATCATGCCATGCCAATCGCGGTGTATATCAAGTGAATTAAACGGCTTAAACGGAATTAAACACACCAAGACCGTGTCAGACACAACAGTAATTAGAACTAGCAGACAAGAAAGCCAAGGAACGTGTAGGGGATGTTATTTGTAGTAATTATGATGTAAATGTGAAGAAACTAAAGTCGAGGAAAAAATAACTTGCTGCCGGCAGGGACCGAACCTGCGACCTTCGAATAACGCGTCCAACGCTCTACCACTGAGCTACGGCGGCGGTCATCCCCCTGCCCACTTTATGGGGTATATATGTGCATTTTAACTTAGGAGTGTTAGTCAGCGCAGCTAGTAGCCATGACGGCGAGTGTGGAACACTTTTTCTGCCTGCTGGCGTCACGAAGTGAGGGACTAGTGGTCAGCTGCCAGCTGGTAAAAGTATCGCGTGCTTCGTGACGCCAGCAGGCAGAAAAAGTGTTCCACACTCGCCGTCATGGCTACTAGTGGCGCTGACTAACACTCCTAGGTTTAAATCCACGTATATAATCCATAAAGTGGACGGGAGGATGACGGCCGCTGTAGCTCAGTAGAGAGCGTCGGACGCGTTATTCGAAGGTCGCAGGTTCAGTCCCTGCCGACAGCAAGTTCTCTTTTCGTCCCCTTTAATTTCTTCACATTCACATCAAAGTTACTACAAAGAACATCCCCTATACGTTCTTCGGCTTTTTTGTCTGTTAGGTCTAATAATGTTGTGTCTAGTATAGAAAAAACACGCCTTTATAATTCCCTTTCTTTCGTTAAGACCGTGTCATGTAATTCATGAAGTACGTGCCATGCTCTTATGTTATGACCTGTCATTTGTGTTCTTTATACACACATGCCATGCGCTGCCCCTTGCTGTGTATACCAATTTAATGAAGCAGCTGCGAGAACACCAAGACCTTGTCGTGTATATGATGAGGTATATGGCACGACAGTCATGTTATATGACCTATCGTATACATTCCTCATAGGCTAATGTCATGTGATGCCAATGACGGCATATATCAAGTTAATGAAACCACCGCTAGAGCACCATGATCGGGTCATGTATATCATGACGTACATGACAAGAATGAAATGATTTTCATGTCAGAATTAATTTTTTATGTTCATCCGACGTTTCTGTAGTACCATGTCAATATTGGAGTACGTCAGGTTAATGAAACGGCCGCGAGAACTCGAAGAGTGGCGGCCATATAGATAGCTAGACAGATACGCGCAAAATGACTTTGGTTCGCCGAGAAATTTGATAATAAAAGCCTCTCATACTGTTTCCCAACCTTATATGTACATGCAGTACCGTGAGGAGGTTGAACGGGAGCCCAATTTTCGAGCATTTTATTGAAAGCGCTCCAATGATGCCGGACAGGGTGAGCGAACGGAAGCGTTCGACCCAAGATGGCGCCCACAAAAACTGTGTTCGCACCACGGTGCGATTGGCACCCTGTAGCGGAGGAGGCGGGCGCACCGAGGAACCCCATTTTATGCAATGCTAATGCGCCCCCTGAAGGCCAGGAAGCTGGTTTCGAAACCAAAACCGAAACCCACCATACAAATCATGCTCGCCTTTCTTTTTTCGGGCTAGGATATATGCGGCAACATTACACAATAGCGGTGAACTGTGATACGCAATGGATAATACAATGTCTAAATTGTACTTGACAATGATGAATTTTTTTGTAGGACAACTTTGTAGGACATTATGCAGCACTGCAGAAATGTGGACAGATTATTTATGATCTTTATACATATAATGGTAGGGATAATAGCATGATACACATTAATGCTTATCTCCCCCTCCCCGTTTGCGAGAAAATTAAGGTAGTCGGCACTTTTTAAAGAAGATACAGGACAAGAAAAAAGCAATGCAACTGCAACCCAAGGAGGATACATAGAACTTGATGGAGTGGAAGCCGCCTATGCGCTCCTATTGGGGAGAATGAAGCCGCGCCGAGCGCGCGGCGGCCATCTTGCGAGTGGCAGAAAATAGCCAAGCGCTGCCGCACGCATGCTTCTTCGGGCTTCGATGAAGTTGCTGGTGTTTGTAAAGCAATGAAATCAAGTAGCTCTGGTTCCAAACATTTATTTCCGACTTGTAAGCAACCAAGTGACATCTATAGAAGTGAATTCACCTGCACAGGCATTAGTTAGCGACGCTTAAATCAGACTCACTGTGAAAAACATGATGAGCGCTGCCCTACTGGTGATTGAAGGTAATCGCCCTTGACTGAGGTGGTCTCACCTTATTATTGATCCATTCTCGGTTTCGTTCTTTCGCCTCCCACCTCTGCACTTCCGTTTAATTAAATGTGCAACTCACCTGAGTGCGGGGCTGTGATGCACTGCTCACATGTAGTTGTACAAACTTTTCGAGCATTGGAGCCTGCTATGTATTATTATTTATTATTTACAGTATACTGCGGTCACGAAGGACCATGCAGGCACCACGAAACCGGCAAAAGCAGAGAGGCTTTCGGGTCAGTATCGGCCTGCAGGGCGGATATCTGCGCATGTCAATGAGCGTTCTTTTTGCGTCTGCTATGGCAACAGTAGTGGCTGCATTCAAGACGGAGACAATGTCTTGGGAGCAGTTTCCTGAACTATAACTTCCGTCTGAACCAATAGGTGCTTGTATACAGCCATAGGCTGTGCTGCAGCTGTTGCAATGTTATGTCCGCCTCATCCACGTATTAACCCAAAGAGGTTTTCTGCATGATTGACTGATTTTGTGTCAGCAAGTACTTCAGCTGATCCTGGCCCAAAACCTCGTCAAGTATTCTTTCGGTGTTTGCCGTATGCATATCAAAAAGCCAATAAATCCAGTTTTGTTTTTTTCAGTTCTTCTGTCACTGCACTTCCTGCCGGATCTGTCCACCCATTTACGTATGCTCGAGTCTCAGAAAAAAAAAAAACGGCTTCTAGCAAGCAGTCAAAGCAATCAGGCGCGAAGTGCACGGAGCATATAGGCGATCTTCGTCTTTCGCATTCCACTTTACAGGGTGAACGGCCCTCTCCCACAGGCTCCGCACTGTGGGATCTTTAGGAAACCTGTCAAAAAAAAAAAAAAAAGACGGCAGATCCCACGCATTGTGGAAATCGATGTAATGCGAAGCAGCCAGCAAAGAGCTGCATACATCGTCTTGTATGTGATGGTTTTCATGTTAACTCCTATTATTTATGTTCGTCACACAGTAAGGTCGCGCAATACCAACTTCGGGGATCAAGCTAGCGAAACGGCCGCCAGCGCACCATGAGCGTGGCACGTAAGTCATGCTGTACATGACATGCGTGTCATGATTTTCATGTTAACTCGAGTTATTTATCGTCGTTACAGTCACGTCGCAAGATACCAATTTTGGTGTATATCAAGCTATCGAAACGGCCGCCAGCGCGCCATGAGCGTGGCACGGAAGTCATGCTGTACATGACATGCGTGTCATGATTTTCCTGTCAACTCGTGTTATTTATGTTCGCTACACAGTCACGTCGCAAGATACCAATTTTGGTGTATACAAAGCTAGCGAAACGGCCGCCAGCGCGCCATGAGCGTGGCACGTAAGTCATGCTGTACATGACATGCGTGTCATGATTTTCATGTTAACTCGTGTGTCATTTATGTTCGTCACACAGTCACGTCGCAAGATACCAATTTTGGTGTGTATCAAGCTAGCGAAACGGCCGCCAGCGCACCATGAGCGTGGCATGTAAATCATGCTGTACATGATATGCATGTCATGATTTTCATGTTAACTCGTGTTTTTATGTTCGTGACACAGGCACGTCGCGCAATACTAATTCCCGGGTAGATCAAGCTAGCGAAACGGCCGCCAGCGCCCCATGAGCGTGGCGCGTAAGTAATGCTGTACATGACATGCATGTCATGATTTTCATGTTAATTCATGTTATTTATGTTCGTTACAGAGTCACGTCGCAAGATACCAACTTTCGTGTATATAAAGCTAGCAAAACGGCCGCCAGCGCACCATGAGCGTGGCGCGTAAGTCATGCTGTGCATGACACGCGTGTCATGATTTTCATGTTAACTCGTGTCATTTATGTTCGTCACACAGTCACGTCGCAAGATACCAATTTTGGTGTATATCAAGCTAGCGAACCGGCCGCCAGCGCACCATGAGTGTGGCACGTAAGTCATGCTGTACATGACATGCATGGCATGATTTTCATGTTAACTCGTGTTATTTATGTTCGTTACAGAGTCACGTCGCAAGATACCAACTTTCGTGTATATAAAGCTAGCAAAACGGCCGCCAGCGCACCATGAGCGTGGCATGTAATTCATGCTGTACATGACATGCGTGTCATGATTTTCATGTTAACTCGTGTCATTTATGTTCGTCACACAGTCACGTCGCAAGATACCAATTTTGGTGTATATCAAGCTAGCAAACTGGCCGCCAGCGCACCATGAGCGTGGCGTGTAAATCATGCTGTACATGACATGCGTGTCATGATTTTCATGTTATGACTTGTCATTTGTGTTCGTCATACAGTCATGTTACACCATACCAATTTTGGTGTACATTCGATTAACCAAGCGACCAGTAGAGCACGAAGTCGTAGGCGGCTAGATAGATAGATAGATAGATAGATAGATAGATAGATAGATAGATAGATAGATAGATAGATAGATAGATAGATAGATAGATAGATAGATAGATAGATAGATAGATAGATAGATAGATAGATAGATAGATACGCTCAAAGTCGCAGAAGTTCGCTAAGAAATGCTTCGTATTGAAAATATCACGGCTATTATTTGTTGCACGCTCATACGCGTCAGTTAGCACCCCCCCAGTAACGCACGCGGAATGGCTCAATCGAAGACGTTTTCGCGCACTTACGGGCAGAATGGGAGGCCACAACCTTTCTTCAGCCTGTTTGCACATCCATAAGCGGCACAACAGGCAACCATCGTCAAAACATTGGTGTTTACATGCCCACAGCGTCAAATAACGAACGCAAACAGCAGCGCGCGACGGCGTGGAGCGCGCTTTCTGCCGCTGGCAAAATGGCGACGGCCGGCTTCACTCGACGAGCGCCCCCTCCACTCCAGCAAATTCTATGTATCCTCCTTGCTGCAACCACAGTGCACCACTTAGGGTGTCGGAACGAAGTGTTCTTGATTTCGATTTAGTTTCGTACTACCGAAGGAAGTTTCGTTTTGTTTCCGTGCCGGAACGAAAAAAAAAAGATGTTCCGTAACGACTCGTAAGAGTTTTCATTTCCATAAAAATATTTGAAATAATGTAACGACAAAAACGTAACATTTAATTTTTCTCACTGGTGAATTTAGAATTCTGAGCAGGCTGAAGGCTTTTCGTCAAGAGAGTGAGCATGGTCGCATGGTCTCATAAGCAGTACGCCATCGAGATCCGATATTCGAGACCGCTGGTCTGATAAAACAAACTTTAGCGCCGAAAATGCTGTTAACACGCTTGCCAGTGTGGCTGGCACACCAACGGTCACTTGCGTTAATACATACAGCACCGGTTGCCGCTCTTTTTGTTGTTCCCAAGATTTCAACACATCTTTACTTTGGAATCACTGTCTGAGGTATGCGCTAATATTCTCTCCTGAGATATGTACTAATGCTCACGTTGCATGATCTCGGTCGTTCTGGACTGCCAACATTTACCTT
This sequence comes from Rhipicephalus sanguineus, assembly GCF_013339695.2. Lineage (NCBI taxonomy): Eukaryota > Metazoa > Arthropoda > Arachnida > Ixodida > Ixodidae > Rhipicephalus > Rhipicephalus sanguineus. Next base: position 207,887,208 of record NC_051177.1, read on the forward strand.
GAATCGAAAAGCGATAAAAAATATTTCGGTTTCACTCCGAAACAAAATGATAGATGACGTTTCGGGTACGATCTTGTTCCTGTCAAAAATATCGTTTCTTTATTTTCGTTTTTCGCGACCTTGCCGTTCCGACCCACTGCACATACACATGCACGGTACAAATTAGCACAGTGCACTAGGACAAATCAGTACTATGAACGCTAACTACACTTCGCTTCGCAACACTTGGCATCAAGGACAACAATCCTTGAACCATGCCATAGTTTCGCGGAATCTCTTTGAACCGCGCAGTACTTGATGCGAAGGAGAAAGTACCCTTTCAGGAGCCCATACTGCCTCAGATAAGGCACTTGAGTCTTCAGGCTCGTTTAAGCGCTCGCTGGGTGCGTAGAGCAAGATATGGACGAGTCCGAGTAGTCACTTAAAGGAGGCCTGCAACACACTTTCAGCATGGTCAGAAAACGCTCCCAATCTTTATAGCCCAGCATGCGGCCTGGAATTTACAATTAATTCTCAAAGTCAGCTAAAAATCGTCCCCTCTTCTCTCGACAGATGATGTCATAGACCCAAATGACCACGACATAAAACAAATGACTAGGATCATTGACTGATTTGAGCATTGTGAACTGCATAATCACTACGGCCGCCGCGGGATGCCGCCACGTGCCTGCGCACGCACTCGCGATCACACTGAAAGCAAGCAGCGCGTTCAAAAAAAAATTACACCATCTCCCGCTGAAGGGGACCATGAGGCGATGCGAAGCCGGAGCACTTGCACGATCGCGTTCCGTTGGCGTTCGTTGGGCATGCTACCGACCTCGCGTCGTCGAACGCGAAGAGGGACGCTACGCGCGTCGTATCTTCCATCTAGCCTGGCCGTTAATTCTCACAGGGCGAGCGGGGAACGCGGTCGACAGGCGGGCGAGAGGGGGGCAGCGTAGGAGAGGAGGGAGAAGGGGAGGGGACGCGCATGCGCTCGAGATCATCGCGGCGTTGCGCAGGAGAGAATTTCGGCATGTGTAGCCCGCGTTTCAGAGGAAGAGTGGAAAGGGGGAGGGGAGAGGGGTATGGGAGAGGAAGAGGGGAGAGGAAAAGTGGAGAGGGGAAGGGGAGAGTGGAGAGGGGGAAGGGAAGAGGAGGTGTGTGGAGAGGGTATGCGCATGCGCAGTAAGGGTGGTCACGCCGCACACCACCACCACCGGATTGAGCTCCGCCTTAAGATACTTGGCATCTAAAAAAAAGAAAAGAAAGTAGTCAAGGTCATGACGGGCGCTGACGAACGGAGGCATCATTTCGCTCCTTTGTCATCCCCCTCACTTCGTAGCTTTCAGCGCGCTCGCTGGCACGAGAGGAGAGAGAAAGCGCTTAAAGCGTGCGACAAATCCGTTTAACTCTGCTCGTATTTGACGGCTTAAATATTTTTGCTGCAGTCGATTCGTGAGGTAAAAAATTGGCCGCGTATCTGCGTGCTTCGCTGCAAATGTCGTGTAAAGACGATAGAAGAGGCGCTGTGTGAGATATGGACGCCATCTGGCAATACGTCGGGAAACATGAGTGCTGTGTTGCGTGCTGGTAGTCCCAGCGCAGCAGCAGGCGAAGACCTTTGCAGAGAAACGTCCGCACTCAACGAGTACTCTCCACACACTCTTTTATTTACACGTCGCATGGGTAAAACAGGAACGCCAGAGCGGCGCCCACAACCGGCAGCCTGAAGGCCGCCCACAACGCTGCTTTTTCATTTTTTAAATATTTTTTTTCACCTTCTTGGCCTTCTCAAAACTAAAGTTTTTCAACACCAACCCATGGCATTCGTACAGTGCAATACAGAACCGAAACCGAAACACAACAATGAGCTCGAGCGAAGGGCACGAAGGAAGGCAAATTTCAGCGCAGTCGCATTTTCAGCTTTGTTGAAACAGCGCTCACTAGACGACGACGAAGTAAAAGAAGGCACACGACAGGCAGCGCCTGTCAACAAAGATGAACGCATACCAACTCGCTCAAGCTTCCATTCTTATGCATTTTCAGCGCAGCTTAAGAAACTAGGGTCCTTAAAATTACGTATGTATGCATTTTCTATTAGAGGAACACGCCACCTAATACTTACCTAGTGATGTTGCACCTCAGATATGCATGATATTTACTTTTTGGTCGACAACGTTCACAAGTATGAACAGCCGTACCAGTTCAAGACGGCTGGCCCTTGGGCAAGTGGTTCAACTTTGGCCGAGTGGCTGAATCGAGGGACGTGCCGACAAACAGAAAGACAGACAGACAGAAAGACGGACCAAAATTTCTGCGTTTAATATCCCCAAGAAAGACTATCGTCTTTAAAAGCTCTTTAAACGAAACCATTCAATGACTACATGGAAAAGTATTGCAGAGCCCCTTAAACACTTCTCCTGAGTATCGCGAAGCGAACACTCATCAGTAGCAGCATTTGAGCACGATGGCTCAGAAACATGTCCAATAATCGTTGACGAAGAAAACACATCTTGACTGGATACAACAGTAAGTTCTTTATAAAATGCGGGCATGGCGCCTTGTGGCTCAGTTAGGCGTCCAATGAACGAAAAAGACCCGGATTTTAGCCGGGCACCGCATCCGGACAGTGAATTAGTGCCAGAACGGCATTTTCACAGCATACGTTTCCACGTTAATTGCGCGCACCTTAAACATTGCAGAATTATTGACATGCTGACAGCACAGGAGTCAAGGGTGTGCTCGTGTTTATCTCGAACAGTGCAGAAAACGAATCATGGTATTGATCGCGCTTTTCTGACTTAGATCCCCGATTATCATGGACAAACCAGTTACTCTACTGTCGGTAATAAAATACTAGCAACTATGGTACAAGACCTGTAAGCTGAGTAACAAAACCGTAGCTAATGTGAGGTAGAACCAGTGCAAGGAGAAACGTTACGGCACGCATTCACCCGAGACCATCTAACACCGTGCCCGAGACACAAGAGTATCGCAGTTCGGACGGCTCACCCTTATGCAGTGCCCAGTAGCCTCTAGCCGGGTAAGTCAATCAGGTATCTCTCGTGCAAGCCGGAACGGGCGCCGACGCAACTTGGTTGTCACTCGTAGAACGCCCGGTCGACGATCACCGTCGATACGCACAGTTTTAAAGACGATAGTCTTTCTTGGGATACTTAAACGGAGAAATTTTGGTCTGTCTTTCTGTCTGTCTGTCTTTCTGTTTGTCGGCACGTCCCTTGATTCAGCCACTCGGCCAAAGTTGAACCACTTGCCCAAGGGCGAGCCTTCTTGAACTGGTACGGCTGTTCATACTTGTGAACGTTGTCGATCAAAAAGTAAATATCATGCATATCTGAGGTGCAAGATCATTAGGTAAGTATTAGATGGCGTGTTCCTTTAATAGAAGATGCATACATACGTAATTTTAAGGACCCAAGTTTCTTAAGCTGCGCTGAAATTTGCCTTCCTCCGTGCCCTCCACACGTCCTCATTGTTGTGTTTCGGTTTCGGTTCTGTATTACACTGTACGAATGCCATGGGTTGGTGTTGAAAAACTTTAGATTTGAGAAGGCCAAGAAGGTGAAAAAAAATATTTAAAAAATGAAAAAGCAGCGTTGTGGGCGACCTTCAGGCTGCCGGTTGTGGGCGCCGCTCTGGCATTCCTGTTTTACCCAGGCGATGTGTAAATAAAAGAGTGTGTGGAGAGTACTCGATGAGTGCGGACGTTTCTTCTGCTTCAGCGTTTCGCGCCAAACCGCGTGTTCGAGCTGGCTGGCGTCCCCGCCGGTCGCGTTGGTCACCGCCGGTCTTCGCCTGCTGCTGCGCCGGGACTACCAGCACGCAACACAGCACTCATGTTTCCCGATGTATTGCCAGATGGCGTCCATATCTCACACAGCGCCTCTTCTATCGTCTTTACACGACATTTGCAGCGAAGCACGCAGATACGCGGCCAATTTTTTTAACCCGACTTAGCTCAGGCCTGGACGGCTGGCTGCATTCAAACGACACGTCAGAAAGCGGTGGAACACTGCAATGTGAGCGCAAGAAAGTGTCTTGCCGATGATGAAATGCACAACGCTTGAATTGCACCCAATCCCAGAAGAGAACTGCCTTCGTTTGTAACAAAAAACTTAACCAGAGTGGACTTGCCTTGGTACTGTAAGGTCGCGTTAAAAAAAAACAAAGTTGCTGATCACTTGCATGCACCTTAAACAGTTCTTAGTGACCTTAAACAATTCTTAAAACGTTGCTAATGCACCTGAAAACAATTCTGAATGACAAGCTGGGACTCATCAACTGCCCTCGGGGAAGTCACAAACATTCAGAAGGGACACGACGGCTTCGGTGTCAATCAGCATGCTAATAACTACTTCGTTGGGGCCAAAGACATGCACACAGGGGAGGCGGGGGGAGGGGGGGGGGGACGGCCGCCCGCGGGACCCTATCGCGGGGTGCGTGAGCAGGCAACGCCCTTTTATTGAAATGTTCTGCTCGAAACATTCCATCGCTATGCTTATTTAATTCAGGGGAACATATGCGTCCGCTTATGAAAAATTACAGGAAAAACGACCTGTATGCACTTTCCGAAGTATTGCGACAGCTCACTCAAAAAAAGTAACTCCTGATTATTAAGAATTATCATAGGTAGATTTGCGTTTCTCTCTTAGGTGAAGCAGTAAGTGACGCAGGCACGTATCTGAGGAGGACGCCCAGAGGTCTTGGGTGTGGCTTGCTCCTAAATACAACTTTTCCTCTATCTATCCGCTCCCCTGCCGGTGTTCCTGATGATAATGTTTTTCATAAAGATCACCTTGCTGCCCTCTCCCCTCTCAAGAGAAAAAGTTCTGACTGCATGCCTGGATGTACATTCTTGTCATGAACTGGAAACAAAATATCAGTATACGTGCTGTTGAAACCTCACAAATGCAAGCGCCTGTGACAAAAGTGTGAAATGATCTGTACAGCGGCTTAACACGTTTATTGCAATTTCATTAGCAAAGAGGAAGGGGTTATTTATAAATGAAGAACCCTCCTTGTGAGAGGTTTACGCGACAACCGACATGCCAGAGACCTGTCGCTTGACTCCCAATTGCCTCCTTTTCCTCCAGCCCTTGGCGAGAGATATTATTTACCCACGCTCCTCAACGCTGTAGGCCGCAGGGAAACTCGTGATATTTCACAATCGCGTATTTTCTCGCATTTGTATTGCAGAGCGATACGCAGCACCGCACCGTAAGAAAGCCTGGCTGCCACACAAGCGCCCACTGAAGAACCCTAGCCAAGCCCCGCCACGGTGGTCTACTGGTTATGGCGCTCGTCTGCTGACCCGAAGGTCGCGGGATCGAATCCCGGCCCCGGCTGGTGCACTTTCGCTGGGGGCGAGTATGTGTGAGGCCCGTGTACTTAGATTTAGGTGCACGTTAAAGAACCCCAGGTGGTTGAAATTTCCAGAGCCCTCCACTACGGCGTCTCTCATAATCATATCGTGGTTTTGGGACGTGAAACCCCAGATATTATTATTATTAAGAACCCTAGACAAGCGCGAGAAACAAGAAGAAAACTTGCTCATGCACACGATCGCAGGAAAAAGCAAACGAACAACCGTAAATCACAAGGCAACCACGTTCTGGCACTAACCGACGCGTATACCTTGTGTCTCCGAACAGTAGCGTCCGCATCAAACACAGCGGCGGTAACTGTCAACCCTGCCGAGACGCACTCGCTAATGGACGGTGACGCGGCGCAGCAGGCCGCACATTTTTTTGTTGTTGTTGAGCGGCCTTGTCTTACACTGGCTCAGGCAACGTTCTCCGCATGGCGCTAGGTTATGTCACCAATATTTTTTTTGTTATGGCATTATCTAATCGACGTGAACACGGAGCATTGTGATGCGCTGCAAAAACTATTGGCTTTATGTTGCAGCAATAAAAGAAAAAAAAATTACTCTATCTCCCGCTAAAGGGGACCATGAGGCGATGCGAAGCCGGAGCACTTGCACGATCGCGTTCCGTTGGCGTTCGTTGGGCATGCTACCGACCTCGCGTCGTGGAACGCGAAGAGGCACGCTACGCGCGTCGTATCTTCCATCTAGCCTGGCCGTTAATTCTCACAGGGCGAGCGGGGAACGCGGCCTACAGGCGGGCGAGAGGGGGGCAGCGTAGGAGAGGAGAAAGAAGGGGAGGGGACGCGCATGCGCTCGAGCTCATCGCGGCGTTGAGCAGGGGAGAATTTCGGCATGTCTAGCCCGCGTTTCAGAGGAAGAGTGGAAAGGGCGAGGGGAGAAGGGGAGAGGGAAAGTGGAGAGGGGAAGGGGGAGAGGGAAAGTGGAGAGGAGGTGTGGAGAGGGGAGAGGAGGTGTGTGGAGAGGGTATGCGCATGCGCAGAAAGGATGGTCAGAACGCACACCACCACCACCACCACCACCACCACCGGATTGAGCTCCGCCTTAAGATACTTCGCATCTAAAAAGGACGCCGAGCATCGCTGGTGCCTTATTCGCGCAAATGATATATGGCCTGCCCTCAAATGATACGGATCGAATTGCCACAGGTATGACAATCACGTGAAGGAACCTACGATGCTGCAAAACATTGCTGGCAATGCCATAGGCCCATTTGATCGAGGCGTGTTACATGATAGCTGGGAACTGCTGTTATATTACCGAAGAGTCGTACTTTATCTTGTGGAAAGCTCGACCTTTATACAAATCACTCCGAAAATGTCGGCTCACCCGTATGCTTCACCGATGACCGTAGTGCGCATCTGGTCGCTTACCGAGTGCAGCTCCAACGTCTTGACGTGTTGATGATGATGAAGACGTGTCATTAGACATAATATTTAAGACGATAATGATAATGATTCGTTCAACAAGGGCACAGACGCACTGCATACGGCATGATCCGAGTGCCATTGTGGAAAAAAAGAATGGTAGACAAAAATATCGATGAAAGTGTCACTAAATAAAATAAAATGTGGTGTAATCAGGCTTGAGAGGAGGTGATGGAATAAGAAAGGATTGATAATTATCCGAAGACATTTATTTATTTGAGTTTTGACCAGCGCCGGTGTCGACTGTGGGAGCAAGGCACGAGGCCGGAGCACGAGCAGAGCTCCGAAGCCACGCGCTGCATTCCTCTTCTCTGAGCGCCTTCATCTGTATAGTATAATAGTACTTGTGGTGTATTCAGTTCGCTAAACTAAAAAAATAGATATTCAAATCCTAATAATATTATCGTGAATTTATTGCTTTCTGTTTGAATTGTACAGGACACATGGCACCGCAATTTCATGTTCGAGATGTTTGTGTTGATCCCTCAGGTTACATGTACAGGGTACACCGTAGGCGTGCGAACAGAGGGGGGGGGCATCCCCCTAGCCATCTAAAGGGGGCGCCAATTCTGCCCCATAACGTTACTCAGTCGGACCTTTCACGCCATTTGTTAATGCGCAGGATTATGGCTACGCATGTTGTTTTACGACAATGGCAACCAAAGACCCTTGATGTTGCGTTCAAAAGAACTGCTTACATCGCACGTTTACCCAGAAAAGCCGGGGACCAATGACAGGCCTTTGTGAAAAGCACGTCATCGCTTCACTCTCATTTTCTTGCGATCGCAATTATATGGACAGTCTCGGCTGGTTTTTGCCGTCGCCGTCGCAGCCGTCAATGTATGTATGTATGTATGTATGTATATATATATATATATATATATGTATATATATATATGTATATATATATATATATATATATATATATATATATATATATATATATATATATATATATACATATACATATATATATGTATATATATTGTAGTGAAGAGTACGAGACGACGACGAAGCAGCCAAGAAAGCAAGCCACATCGTGAGTGGTAGCCACGCGACCCGAGCTTACGCTTGCTTGGATTTTGGACCCTCGACGTTCCTCGACGTTCCTCATCGTTCCTTCACGTTTCTCGGGCTCCGGTGAATCCGACGTGGACGAGTGGCTGTCGAGGTATGACAAAGTCGGCGCCAGCAACAGATGGACGATCCAATGAAGCTTGGGTATGTGCAATTCTACCTTGCCGACATAGCCCAACTGTGGTATCACAATCACGAGGCCGAGCTTCCATCTTGGTCAGCTTTCAAGACTGCTATCAAGGACGTCTTTGGACGGCCTGCGGCTCGCAAGCTTCTCGCCGAGCAGCGCTTGCGTCAGCGTGCACAACAACCGGATGAGACCTACACGGGTTACATCGAGGATGTCCTCCATCTGTGCACCCGCGTCGACCCCGCTATGCCCGAGGAGGCCAAAATCAACCACATCTTGAAGGGCATCGAGGACGGCGCCTTCCAGCTGCTGCTCGCGCGGAATCCCACCACAGTCGCTGCGCTAGTTTCCCTCTGTCAGAGTTCGACGAATTGCGCAGGCAGCGCGCGATCGCCCGTCAGGCCCTCCCGACCCCCGACACGCTCTCCAGCTTGCAGCTAGCTGTCCCTCCGGCCACTCAGCCGACTCTCCAGCCCACGATCAAAGACTTCATCCGTGAAGAAGTCGCACGCCAGCTGTCCTTACTGCCGCTCACTCACGAGCCGGCGCATCCTCTGGCTCCGGGCATTCAACAAGCCATTCGGACGCAAGTTGCTGAGGCTCTCCCACCCATGTTCCAACAACCGCCCGTCACTGCGCCGCTTACCTACGCCGCCGTTGCTGCGCGGCCCCCTCAACAGCCTATGCCCTCTGCTCCACCTCGACCACTGATGCCGTCCCATGCCTTGGCGACCACCGCGTATCACCAATCTATGCCTTACGCTCCACCTCGGCCACTTACGCCGCCCCGTGTCTTGCCAACATCCGCGTATGCTTCGTCGCCGCCCATCCCAACCCCTCGGCTCCGTCTTTCCGCCGCTCCGACGCGTGGCGAACCCCGGACAATCGGCCCATCTGTTTCTCCTGTGGCCTCGCCGGCCACTTCGCTCGCCATTGTCGCCTGGTTCCTCCAACATTCGACGCCGTGGGCATGCCAGTTGCGTCGTCGTCCAGGTCGCCCCCAAACTACGCCCCTCCTCACTTCGACGCCGACGGCAGGCCGATCGCGTCGTCGTCCCGGTCGCCACCGGAGTATGCCCGTGATCAACGACCCAACGACACCCACCGGTCACCGTCCCCTCGACGACGCTCCCTGTCACCTATGCGTCGCCGACCTGCTGCGCAAGAGGGAAACTGATCGCTGCAGTTCCGGAGGCAAGAACTGCATGCGAAGCGAACTGCCCAAGGCCTCCGTCTTTTTCGCCGCAAAACGTTATCGACGTCAATGTTGAAGGGACCACGGCCCAAGCGCTAATTGATACCGGGGCCGCCGTTTCCGTAATCTGCGAGAGCCTCTGCCGCCAGTTAAAAAAAGTGACCACGTCGCTCTCAGGACTCATGCTCCGCACTGCGAACTCGCAGTTCATAGCACCTTCAGCCGTGTGCACTGCGCGCGTTAATATTCAAGGCCAACTTTACGTCATTGAGTTTTTCGTGCTGCCGTCCTGCTCTCACGACGTTATCCTCGGCTGGGACTTCCTTTCACGTCATCGCGCCATCATAGATTGCGCCCGAGCAGAAGTCGCCCTTACGCCGCTGCAATCTTCTGTTTCGGGGCCTACCATATCTGACGCATGTAAACTTGTCATTGCTGCCGACGCTGAGGTAGCCCCAAACACGTCCACCCTTGTCGCCTTGACTTGTCCGGCCGCTCCTGACGGCGCTGTCCTGTTCGCCCCGTCAGAGCTGTTTCTCCGCCGCCACGCCCTACGACTGCCGTTTGCCGTACACACCGTCGAATCCGGCGCTACCATCATGCCGATTGCCAACTTGCGCACCTCGCCCGTTCGTCTACTTCGCGGGGAATGTTTGGGAAGCATACATGCCGTTGACCTGCTTCGCTTTCTGGAGTTCGCTGAAGCCCCACTTCACCACCAGCTGAATGCCATGACAGCCCCTGTCGCGGCACCTCCGAAGTCAGACATTTTTCACCCTTCTGTGTCCCCGGATCTATCATTCGACCATCGACGCGAACTATTGGCCCTTCTAGAAGAGTTCCGCTCATCCTTCGACTGCGGTCAGCCATCTCTGGGTCGCACAACGAGCGTCACGCACCACATCGACACCGGTGGTCATGCCCCTTTACGCCAACGACCATATCGCGTTTCGGCGGAAGAGCGCCGTGTTATCAATGAACAAGTCGATGATATGCTCACGCGCGGAGTCATTCAGCCAACTGAGAGCCCCTGGTCGTCCCCTGTCGTGCTTGTGCGCAAAAAGGATGGCTCTATCAGATTCTGCGTCGACTACCGCCGTCTGAATAAGATAACTTGGAAGGATGTATACCCATTGCCACGCATCGACGATGCCCTCGATTGCTTGCAAGGAGCAGAATATTTCTCGTCCTTGGATTTACGATCGGGCTATTGGCAAGTTCCACTCGCTGACCCTGACCGCCCGAAGACTGCGTTCGTTACTCCCGATGGCTTTATGAGTTCAAGGTGATGCCCTTCGGACTCTGCAACGCCCCAGCTACCTTCGAACGAATGATGGATAACATCCTTCGTGGCCACAAGTGGAATACCTGCCTGTGCTACCTTGACGACATTGTTGTATTTTCCCGCGATTTTCCGACTCATCTTGTTCGTCTTCGCGCTATTCTCACGTGCCTCGCCTCTGCTGGCCTTCAACTTAACATCAAGAAGTGCCATTTTGCTGCGCGCCAACTCACCATACTAGGTCACGTCGTCTGCAAGGAAGGCGTTCTTCCGGATCCCGCTAAACTTCGTGCCGTGGCCGAGTACCCCAAGCCCAATTCCATCAAGACGCTCCGAAGCTTTATTGGGCTGTGCTCATATTTTCGTCGATTTGTGCGCGACTTCGCTTCTATCATCGCACCTCTTACCAACCTACTGACAGCCTCTAACGGCCTGTCGGCTTGGTCACCAGAGTGCGATGAAGCTTTCATGACGCTACGGCGCTTATTAACGTCACCTCCGATACTCCGTCACTTTGACCCTAATGCGCCTACGGAGGTCCATACTGACGCCAGCGGTGTCGGTCTTGGTGCTGTACTGGCTCAACGGAAACCAGGATACGACGAGTACGTTGTTGCTTACGCGAGTCGAACCCTGAAGAAAGCGGAGTGCAACTACTCAGTCACTGAAAAAGAGTGCCTCGCCATAATCTGGGCTTTGACCAAGTTCCGTCCGTACCTTTATGGCCGCCCCTTCGAAGTAATCACGGACCATCACGCGCTCTGTTGGCTCTCATCTCTGAAAGATCCTTCAGGGCCGCCTCGGTCGTTGGGCGCTTCGGCTGCAGGAATACGACATTCGTGTTGTGTACAGATCCGGCCGGAAGCACTCGGACGCTGATGCGCTATCCCGCTAACCGTTACCACCGCCTGACACAGCTTCGCCGTCAGCCACGTCAGCTGTCTTGACGCCCCTTGACTTCGCAGACATGCCGTCGGAGCAAACGCAAGGATGCGGGGATCTCCGAACTCGTCGACTTTCTGACTGGTTCATTGGTTCAGCCAGCGTCAAGAACTCTCCGTCGTCAAGCCACGCATTTCGCACTCCGCGACGGCCTCCTCTATCGGCTCGTAATTACGCACCTGACGGTCGGAGGTGGTTGCTAGTGATCCCGCGCCACATGCGCACAGAAGTCTGCACTGCTTTTCACAACGACCTGCAAAGCGCTCAACGCTGGCGCTCTGAAGACTTACAACCGCTTGCGTCAGCGATACTACTGGCGCGCATGTACACGTTCGTGCGCAAGTACGTACGTGCTTGTACTGCTTGTCAGCCGCGTAAAGCTCCACCTCAACGCCCAGCCGGTCCACTTCAGCCTCTACCTTGTCCGGGACGTCCATTCGACCGCGTCGGCATCGACTTATATGGCCCGCTTCCCCCGACTTCCTCTGGGAATCGGTGGATCATGTTGGCGTGGACCACCTCACCCGTTACGCAGAGACTGCAGCACTTCCAACGGCTACCGCAAGAGAGGTTGCGTTTTTTATCTTACGCAACTTTGTCCTTCGCCACGGTGCTCCCCGTGAACTTTTGAGCGACAGAGGGCGTGTTTTCCTGTCTGACGCTATTCAGGCCTTGCTCGTCCAGTGCAACATCGTTCATCGAATGACCACCGCATATCATCCGCAGACGAATGGCCTCACGGAACGATTTAATCGCACACTCGGTGATATGTTGACAATGTACACGGCATCAGACCAGACCAACTGGGACACCGTCCTGCCGTTCGTCACGTACGCGTACAACACCGCAACGCACGCGACCACCGGTTTCTCACCTTTCTTTCTTTTATACGGACGCGACCCGTCCTGCACGCTGGACACTATGCTTCCCTATACGCCGGACTCGTCTGAATATACTGCGATTTCTGACGTTGCCAGATACGCCGAAGATTGCAGACAATTAGCCCGTTCGCTGACCACCGAGGACCAAGGCCACCAAAAGCTACGGCACGACACCGACCGACCTCTCTCTACTTTCACGACTGGTGACCTCGTTTGGCTCTGGATCCCATCGAGCACTCCTGGCCTTTCCTCGAAATTGCGTGCCCGATATCAGGGGCCCTACCGCATTCTTTCTCGCACGTCTCCTGTCAATTATGAGGTTGAGCCTCTGACAGCATCCCACGATTTACGTCGTCGTGGTCGGGAAATCGTCCATGTCAGCCGCCTGAAGCCCTATTACGACCCCGCTATACTGACAACGCCTTAGGTCGCCAGGATGGCTCCGCTATTCACCAGGGGCCAATGTAGTGAAGAGTACGAGACGACGACGAAGCAGCCAAGAAGCAAGCCACATCGTGAGTGGTAGCCACGCGACCCGAGCTTGCGCTTGCTTGGATTTTGGACCCGCGACGTTCCTCGACGTTCCTCAATCGTTCCTTCACGTTTGTACGTGAATAAACCACGTGACAGACAATATATATATATATATATATATATATATATATATATATGCCACAAAGAAAAATAATTCAGAAATACTTTCCGACGCGCGGAATCTAACGGCCGACCACTCGCTCCGAAGTTAGACGGCTACGCCACGAAGAGTACCGTCTTTCAGCGTGCTAACGGCGAGCTATTTATTTACACCTTTTATTTCAGCGTGCTTTCTTACTCACCAGCGAGATGGCGCGAAGTGCGCGCGAGGCGCGCTTTAAAGGTCGTCGCCCCGGTCCTGCGAACGCCAATGCTCTTCGCCTTACAGAGCGTGGTCGCCTTCGTGCGCTTATCTCGAGGAAAGAAGGGTGGTGGAGTGGGAGGTTGTATGTCTTGTGCTTTCCCCGCGATGTCCGCGCTGAAGTCACTGAGCGTACGAAGGTCACTTCGCTCGCTGCAGCGGCCGTGTCTGCGAAAGGAGCGTCGCTGTTCAAGCAGAAATAAGTAACAACTGCGACATTTAGTTCGCGCTCGTCCTGTGTGTACCTGTTCGTTTGTTTCGTGCGTCCTGCTTTATGTTTCAGCATTGCGCTTCAAGTATCGAGCTGTGACGCATGATAATTCACGTGCCATGCGTGCCATCATTTGTCCTCAAAGAGTATGCATATTATTATCCAGCCCCGCTCAATTCTGTGCTGCTTGGGGGAAAAGGAGCTGCTCGGTGAGAAGCGGCGCTGCCTTCGTGGCCGCCAGTGGCCATGTCGAGCCGCGTCGCATGCGCGCGGTGTGCACGCATGCGCAGTAACTTACCGCGCTCGAACACTACCCGCTCTCGCGCTCACTGTTTGTAGCATATGTTGTCTCGTGCGTACATGACTTCATATTAGCTCCATATGGAAAAATTCAGATTACAAATGTTTCGCGGCGTTTTCCACGTTGCCATTCCGTGATTAGACACTCTGACCGGTGAGCTTTCCGTTGCGCTGAAGAAAATAGGTACCATAAAAATTGGTTGTCGGTCCCTTTAACTCGGTGTGGCGCCTGTTAATGACTGTATACACATGACATATGTTGGCCCGGCACGTGCTTGCCAGACCAATAGATGTCATGTTTATTGCCCGAGTTCTCCGCAGAATGACGAATAATGGCATAGTGGGTGCTGCCCTATATACTCCACAAAAATTACGATGATTTACACGTAGTGGGAGCCTTGCAAGTGTACTTGTATTAGTTGTCCCAACTGAGTTGACAACGGGCTCTAGAGAGGCCGCTCTTCTAGGTTTCGCTGTGACTGTGCTGCGTCTTAGGAGCAGGCCTGGCGATCTTTTTTAGGGGAGAACCTCCTAAAGCCGTGGGTCTGTCCCTCCTAGCTCGTTCGTGACCGCCTATGCCGCGCGTATGTGCCAGCGGTGACGGCAACGAAGCAGCGCGAGTGCTCTTGGCCCAGCGCAGGGACGAAGAAGACGTCGCAGTTCTTTCTCTGATCGATAAAGCGTGTTTGTTTGTCGTGCTCCGTGTCCTCGTCGATCCCACGTCGTTACACTGGTGGAGGTGCGGGGTAAGCTTCATGCATGGCACTCCATCGCGGAGCCGACAATCGAGCCCGGAATCGCCACCCACGCGTCGAAACACCGGTCCACCAATTCAGTCGCCGTCTGCTAGTCGCCGTCATAAACCGTGTACCTCGCACCCTACCTGTCTATCGGGGACGTCAAGTCGTTTATAGACGCTGCGTTACGTGACTACGACAACAAGTACAAGAACCGTCCGTTTGTGCTGGTTGGGGACATCAACGTGGAGCTCATTGCCAATGACTGGATCGTGCAGCACATGCTTTCCAAATACGCACTCAGATGTATCCATATGCAACCTACCACGATCCGAGGGACGTGCATAGACTTAGTTGTTTGCAAACTTCCCACTGCAGCCAGTACAAAACCTCTCTCGCTTCATTTCACGGACCATAGAGCCGTCATAATGAAGGGACCTCGCAATCCAGCCGCCATGACAACGACGAAATGAAAAGAACAAACGAAGAAACGAAACAACAAACGAACAAGAACAAAATAAAAGTTGATTTTGTATAATATTGTCACGTGGTCGTGACGTCGACGAACACAGCAGTCGGCGTTTGTAGGATGAAACTGTTTATTTGGCCGAACTTGTGGCCGGAAAATGAGAACTAGAACTACAGCAATGCACGCTGTACAATGATAGCGGCGAACAGGGCGTCGTCCGTCGATCAACTGACAAGCGATCAAGCGCGTCGGCTTTTATACAGGCGCTATCGAACTTTCCAGCAATATCGCTGGTGGCTGCGTTATCTCTAGACAAAACTGGAACATTCGCGTGCGGGGCGCAATCTTAACAAACCGATCTACTACAATCGCGACGCTTCTAGAACACTACTTCGCGGACAGCGTCGAGCGTTGATAACCGTCCCTGCCGTCAAACCCGAATACATCAAAACAAGACAAGAAGTGGGCGTGGCATTGCCCCCCTCTGAAAAAGCATCGTCCCGATGCTTATGAAAGAACATAGAAGAGAAAAAAACAAAACAAAACAAGTGCTACACAAATAAATTACAATAACGAAGGAAAAAAATAGAGTCCCCAGGCTCGCTAACGCGCAAAAAACGGCTTAAAGGGGTCATGAAGCACCCCTTGGGCTGATTGAAAAAACACATCCTGCGGAAAGCTGACACGGCTATGAACTGCTCTGCCAAATATTACAGTCGTGCGCGCCGCGTAATGGCCACAAGCGGAGCGCGAAGTTGCCGTTTCCCCAGGCACCCTCTTTTCAAACAGAGGCCGGTTCTCACTCTCGTCGGTGGGCGGGGCGTCTGTCCGCTGTACGTCGCAAAGACATAGCATGCTTATTGGCCGATAAGCCGACGTAAATCGAGAGCGGCGTTCGGATCAGATGCGCTTCTTGCCGCGGAATGCCGCCACTTGCCGGCGCCGCACTCGCGCAAGCGAATCACAGCGGGAGAGCGATCGCGTTTCATGACGCGCGCTGGCGTAACTTCTTTCCCCCATGCCATCCCTCCCTGTCTAGCTTCCAGTGCGCTCGTCGGCACGAGAAAAGAGAGAAAGCGCTGGGAGCGTGCGCCAAACCCCCGTAACTCCGCTGATTCTTGACGGATTCGAGAAATTTTTGCGGCAATCGATTCGGGAGGCAGTACACTCCGATACTGAGGCCATTAGATCATTACTTGGAAAAGTGGTTCATGACCCCTTTAAGGCGCACGACATGGACGACTTCAGGTCGCGCACGACGCCGCTGAGAGTTCGTAATGCCGTCAGGGGCAACCTCATAGTCGAGTGCGCCGAGGCGTCGAAGTACCCTGTACGGTCCCGAAGTATCGTCGAAGAAGCTTCTCACTAAGTCCTCGTCGGCGTATTGGCGTCCATACCCATACACGGTCACCGGGTTGGTATTCCATGCGGCGTCGTCGAAGGTTGTAGCGGCGGCTGTCAGTCGTCTGCTGGTTCTTTATCCGTAGGCGGGCGAGCTGTCGTGCTTCTTCGGCGCGCTGTAGGTAGGTGGTCACGTCGATGTTTTCCTCGTCGGTCACGTTTGGTAGCATGGCGTCGAGCGTCGTTGCCGGGCTCCGTCCGTAGACCAACTTGTATGGCGTCATCTGCGTCGTTTCCTGTACGGCGTGTTGTACGCGAAGGTCACGTACGAAGGATGGCGTCCCACGTCTTGTGTTCGACGTCGACGTACATGGCCAGCATGTCGGCGATGGTCTTATTTAGACGCTCGGTGAGGCCGTTGGTCTGTGGGTGGTACGCGGTGGTGCGGCGATGGCTTGTGTGGCTGTATTCCAAGATCGCCTGTGTTAGGTCAGCCGTGAACGCCGTATCTCTGTCGGTGATTGAGAACCTCTGGGGCGCCGTGTCGAAGGACGATGCTCTCAACGAAGAACTTGGCTACCTCAGCGGCACTGCCTTTGGGCAGGGCTTTTGTTTCGGCGTAGCGGGTGAGGTAGTCGGTAGCCACGACGATCCATTTATTTCCGCAAGTCGACGTTGGGAACGGCCCAGGAGGTCCATCCCGATCTGCTGGAATGGTCGCCGAGGAGGTTCGATCGGCTGAAGGAAGCCTGCTGTCTTGTGGGCGGTGTCTTCCGTCGCTGACAGTCTCGGCACGTCCTTACGGAGCGAGTGACGTCGGCGGCAAGGCGCGGCCAGTAGTACTTTTCGTGTACTCGTGCGAGCGTTCGGGAAAGTCCGAGTGTGCCCAGCCGTCGGGTCGTCGTGCAGTGGCAGCAAAATTTCTGGTCGCAGTCCCGAAGGGTACAACGATAAGGTAGCTGGCTCGGGTCCGGAGAGAAGTTCTTTACGAGGACGTTGTTTTTAAAAGAAAATGCTGCCAAACCTCGCCTGAATACTTTTGGGACAACGATGGTCCTGCCCTCTAGGTATTCCACTAGACCCTTCAGTTCAGGGTCGGCTCGCTGTCGTTCGGCGAAGTCTTCGGTACTTATGGCTCCCAAGAAGCGGTCATCATCCTGGTCGTTCGGGCGTTGGTGGGTCGACGGGGGCACGAGACAAGCAGTCGGCGTCGGAGTGTTTCCTTCCGGACTTGTACACGACAGTAAATGTCAAATTCTTGAAGTCTCAGGCTCCACCGTGCGAGGCGACCTGAAGGGTCCTTCAAGTTAGCTAGCCAACACAAGGCGTGATGGTCGCTCACAACTTTGAAGGGCCTGCCGTAGAGATAGGGGCGAAACTTTGACGTAGCCCAGATGATGGCGAGGCACTCCTTTTCTGTTGTGGAATAGTTGACCTCTGCTTTAGACAGCGACCGCTAGCATAACTGATAACCCTTTCCAGTCCGCCCGCCCGCTCCACAAGGACGGCGCCGAGTCCTATGCTGCTTGCATCGGTGTGAATCTCCGTATCGGCGTATTCGTCGAAATGCGCAAGTATCGGAGGTGTCTGCAGGCGTCGGTTTCAGTTCATGAAATGCTTCGACTTGCGCTGTTTGCCACCTGGAATTCGACGTCGGTCTTCGTGAGCTGCGTTACTGCTCGGCGATCCGTGAAAAGTCTTTGACAAAGCGTCTGTAATAGGCGCACAAGCCGAGAAATCGGCGCACGGCCTTCTTGTCGGTGGGTGGCGGGAAAGCGGCGATGGCAGCTGTTTTCTGCGGGTCTGGGAGCAATCCAGTCTTGCTGATCACGTGACCCAGAAACAAGACTCCTCGTACGCGAAGCGGCACTTTTCTGCTTCAGGGTGAGCCCGGAGTTCTTGATTGCTTGAAGTACGGATTGAAGTCGGCTGGAGGTGTTCGTCGAAGTTCGAGGAATACACAACGACGTCGTCCAAGTACACAAGGCAAGTCTGCCACTTCAAGCCAGCCAATACAGTATCCATGACTCGTTGGAAAGTCGCAGGTGCCGAGCAAAGACCGAAGGGCATGACCTTGAACTCGAACAGGCCGTCCGGTGTTATAAAGGCGGTCTTTTCTCGGTCTCTCTCGTCGACTTCAATTTGCCAGTAGCCGGTCTTGAGGTCCATCGACGAAAAGTAATTCGCGTTGTGGAGTCGATCGAGGGTGTCATCTATCCGTGGGAGAGGGTATACGTCCTTCTTTGTGATTTTGTTCAGGCGACGATAATCGACGCAGAAACGTAGGGTCCCATCCTTCTTCTTCACTAACACCACGGGAGACGCCCATGGTCTGTTGGACGGCTGGATGATGTCGTCGCGTAGCATTTCATCGACTTGTTTCTTAACGGCCTCCCGTTCCCGCGTCGAAACCCGGTAGGGACTCTGACGGAGTGGTCGACCATTTTCTTCTGTTATGATGCGGTGCTTAGCAAGGGGCGTTTGTCGGACCCGCGACGACGACGAGAAACAGTCCCTGTATTCCTGCAGAAGGCGTCGAAGCTGTTGCTGTTGTCGAGCGGGAAGACTTGGGGTTTAACGTCGAAGGGTGGCTCAGGGATCGTCGTCGTAGCTTCGTCAGAATCTGAAAAGGCAAACGCATCGCTGACGGCCAAGGTTTCTTCGATGTATGCAATCGTCGTGCCCCTGCTCAGGTGTCTGTATTCCTGGCTGAAATTCGTTAGCATCACGCTTCCTTTCCCTTCATACAGCCGCGCAATGCCTCTTGCGACGCAATTGTCACGGTCTAGCAGCAAACCCTGATCGCTCTCGATGACACCTTCGATGCATTCAGCCGTTTCGGTCCGACGGGAATTATGATGCTGGATCTAGGAGGAATGGTGACTTGATCCTCGAGCACGTTCAGGGCATGTTGACATGGGTTCGTATCCGGTGGTGTCGCTTTCTCCGACGATAGGGTTATCGACTTGGTTCTTAAGTCGATGACGGCGCCGTGGTCACTTAGGAAGTCCATTCCAAGTATCACATCCCTGGAGCAGTTTTGTAGGATTACAAAGCTCGCAGGATAAGTCCGGTTGTTGATAGTGACTCTCGCCGTGCAGACACCAATCGGCGTTATTAGACGGCCTCCAGCGGTACGGATCTCGGGGCCTTCCCAAGCAGTCCTAACTAGAGGTGTGCACGGGCTCCGGGTAGCCCGAAAGCCCGAGCCCGACCCGGCCCGCGGGCCGGGCTCGGGCGGGCCGTCGTATTTTCACCTCGGGCCCGGGCCGGGCTCGGGCTACTTGGGGTTTTATCGGGCCGGGCTCCGGCCCAGCGCAAAGCCCGCCTCAAGCCCGAAATATAGAGAATGAGCGGGAATTGTTTTCCAGCACGCATACAGCGCCTTTTCCGCGACCGCCCTTCACCGCTTTTCCTTTCCATTCGCTACTTTAAACAACAGGGGAGCAGGTAAACCACGGCCTCTGTTGCACTCCAACAAACAGCGAAGTAACACCACCTGAGCTAGTGACGGCGCCACGTGACTGTTCGCGTTAGATTTAAGGCCAAATCCCATATGAGTGAAAATGCACGCGACAGCGACGAGCGACCCGACGTAGATCGCCTTCGTGCAAGCTGACGCTTGCATGGGCATACCCCATACACGTGACGGCTTTGGCGAGCGAACTCCATTGTTGCTGGCATGAGGCCGTATACTTGTATAGCAATAGCGCCGCACTTCGTTGAAGCCGGAATCGTTGGACTACTTGCTGTTTTTGCTCGACAATTTGTAATGTGTGTATTATAGACTGTTCTCGTGTGTCGTTTGATCATATTTGATATGCTCAACAAAGTGCCAAATTACCGGAAAACGATGCTTTGTTTTCGCAGCGAACCTTCAAAAAGCCGGGCTGGGCCGGGCCCGGGATTGTGTTTTCGTACGTCGGGCCGGGCCGGGCGGGCTAGCAGCCCTTTGCCGTCGGGCTCGGGCGGGCCTTCGACAAAGTCAGCGGGCCCGGGCCGGGCTTGGGCTCGGAAATACGGCCCGTGCACAGCTCTAGTCCTAACTTTCTTCAACTTTGCTGCGAACGGCCCACTGATGACGGAATAGTCGGCTCCAGTATCGACGAGAGCGGTGACGTTGTGGCCTTCGATCAGAACGTCGAGGTCGCTAGTCCGCCGTCTTGCGTTGCGGTTACGTCGCGGCGTCGGGTCACGGCTACGTCGGTTTGCACCGCTGCTTCCGCGTTGCGTCGTCAGGTCTGCTTCCGGTCGCAAAGTTTCGTCTTCGGGACGTCGATGTCGTTCGGCGTGCGGCGGGGGCTCGGAACTTCGCCGCGGTGTCGTCGTCGACGGCGGAGGATCTTCAACATTTCGTCGTTCAGCAACCGCACCTCCATCGGTTGCTGCCCTTAGTTTTCCGGATACGGGCTAGGCGACCGGCCCCGGTTTGGGCCATTGTACTGCCGGCGGTGCGGTGACATGTAGCGGCCGGGCGACGGTGAGCGGAAGGTCGTCGTTCTTGCCACTGTGTGCTTGTGAGGTAGTCGTCGATGTCTCGAGGCCGTTCGCCTGGCTGCGGGCGCGGCGCGTTGACGGGGAATCCGCGTAGCCCCATCTGACGGTACTGGCAGCGGCGGTACGTGTGGCCGGCCTCCCCGCAGTGGTAGCAGAGCGGGCGGTTGTCAGGGGCACGCCAGACATCGGTCTTCCTCGGGCTGTAAGCGCTGACCGACAGGTGGGGCGGTAGGGCGTCGCGGCGGCGGCGGCGTCTGGCCGACAGGTGGACGGTAGGGCGTCGCTGGCGGCGTCTGGCGACGGTACTGGGGCGGTGTGTCGTCTTGGCGTGGGCGTGGAGGAGGAGCATGACGGCGGGCTGCAGCAGCATAGCTCATAGCTTGCGGCTGCGGCTCTGCTAGCTTTGGCGCACCGAGTGAATGCCGGATCTCCTGGCGCACGACGTCGGCGATGGAATCCACTTGAGGTTGCGACGAAGGTAGAATTTTTCGCAGCTCCTCTTGCACGATTGCTCGAATCGTCTCACGCAGGTCGGCGGATCCTAGTGCTTGAACGTCGGCGTAGCTTGTGGTCGAGAAGCTGCGGTTGTATTGCCGTGTTTGCATCTCAAGCGTTTTCCTCGATTGTTGTTGCTTCGGAGACAAATTCTTCGACGGTATTCGGCGGATTCCTCATAAGTCCAGCGAAGAGCTGTTCCTTACTCCTCGCATGAGGAAGCGGACTTTCTTGTCCTCGGGCATGGCAGGGTCAGCGTGGCGAAATAGCCGGGTCATTTCCTCTGCAAAGATGGCCACGCTTTCATTTGGAAGTTGGACCCGTGTCTCCAGCAAGGCTGCGGCCCTTTCCTTTCGGACGACGCTTGTGAACGTCTCCAGGAAAGCGCTGCGAAAGGCGTCCCAGGTTCGAAGAGTGGACTCCCGATTCTCGAACCAGGTCCTTGCTGCATCTTCCAGGTAAAAGTAGACGTGGCGCAGCTTGTCCTCGGAGTCCCAGTTGTTGAACGCTGAGACCCTTTCGAAGGTCTCGAGCCAGGTTTCCGGGTCTTCGAATGACGACCCGCGGAAAGTTGGCGGCTCCTTGGGCTGCCAGAGAAGTATCGGCGCAGGCTGCACGGGGTCGGTCATCGTCGCTGCGGTCGGTGTTGGGACATGGGGCTGCCTGGTGTTTTCGGGAAGGAGCCCGTACTCTGGCTGCAGTCCCTTCTGCCTGCGGCTGTTCGACGATCCGGGTTTTCTTTGCCGTCGTCCTCCTCGCGGCTTGGGCTTGGGTCAGCGCTTCGCGGGGGGCGTCCGGATCATGGAAGAAGCAGCACCTCCACCAGATGTCACGTGGTCGTGACGTCGACGAACACAGCAGTCGGCGTTTGTAGGATGAAACTGTTTATTTGGCCGAACTTGTGGCCGGAAAATGAGAACTAGAACTACAGCAATGCACGCTGTACAATGATAGCGGCGAACAGGGCGTCGTCCGTCGATCAACTGACAAGCGATCAAGCGCGTCGGCTTTTATACAGGCGCTATCGAACTTTCCAGCAATATCGCTGGTGGCTGCGTTATCTCTAGACAAAACTGGAACATTCGCGTGCGGGGCGCAATCTTAACAAACCGATCTACTACAATCGCGACGCTTCTAGAACACTACTTCGCGGACAGCGTCGAGCGTTGATAACCGTCCCTGCCGGTCAAACCCGAATACATCAAAACAAGACAAGAAGTGGGCGTGGCAATATACGCACAGTCTTACGTGTTTCTAATGATGTAATGGGCTAACTTTCACGGCAGAGTTATGGTTTACCGATGATCTCCCCCTCTCGAGCTTCGCCCACTTATTATCATTCATTCCGTGGATATGGCGTGATTTTTTTCTCATGGTACGCGATAGCGGTTACGAACACCGGCGGTGGCGGCGGCGGCGGGCGACTACGCCACCGAAATAGGTTGTTGTTAGGATCTGAAAACAGTTTTCACTGTGAGATATTGAGTACATAACAAGCCAGCCGTTTGCTGGCTCATTTGCGCCGCAACTTGTCTCGCGCTCCATCCACAATAAAGTTACTGCTTTATAAAGCATTGCTAATGCCGAAACTAGAGTATGCTACAGCTATATGGGGCCCCTCTCACGACAACCTAATTCAGTCCATCAACTAATAAAAGAAAACTCTTGTAGTTTTATTCTTCGGAATTACAACTGAACGGCGAGTGCGTCTTCAAGGATGTCACGTCTGAGCCTTGAGTTACTGCCTACACGCCATAAAATATCACGTTTATCATTTTTTCATACACTATATCACCATCCTACTCTACATCCACAATTCATGTCACGACCATATTACTTATTTCACTGCATTGACCATGAGAACAAAGAATTTGCGCGTGTTACGCGACATATTTTTAGAATTATTTATACCTCGAACGCCACGTGAATGGAACGACCTTCACGCTGATATTGTTTGTAATGTTAATGAGGAAAAGTACCGTAAAGGATTAGCTAACATTGTAAAGCAACAGGCACTTGTGTATGAACCAATGTTACTGCATGGTCCGTTTATATTTTTTTGTATTTTTAAGTAAACTTTATTTGAGCCTAACACATACAGGATTTGCCCGCGAAGCAAGGCAAAAGGAGGACTTAAACCCCCTGACTAGGCCTTACCTCGCTGGGGCAGCAGCGACAGCGGATTCGAAAGTTCCAATTTCACTAGAACATGATCAATTAACAAGAACATAATCACTAGTACAGTAAGAACACGATCAGTATTTACAGTAATAGCATAATGACCGTAATTACATAGTAGCAGAACACAATCACTAATGCAGTAATAACAACAAGAACATAATGAATAATGCAGTGACCAGTAATGCTCGCTAACAGTAACACTTAGTACCATTACTAAGGCAGTAACCAAATATAATAAGATTTACACAACACATCCACTTCCGAAGCAAAAAACATGTTCATTATTAGATGTTTCAATTCATGAATTGTTTTACAATTTATGGCTATTTCAACAACATTAGGATACATATTACATAAAGACATTGCTTCATACTCAATGGTTTGCATACCATAGTTTGTCCTGGCCTTCTTCATTACTATTGATGTGTGGCGTAAACTGTATCCTGTGTCTCGACTGAGGTACCGGTTTGAAAGTGTCTGAAAGTTGCTGGAAACTTCTTTAAACAGCCGAATGCAAATCTTCGCTCTGTAAGAGTTTCTAATGTTAAGGATATTGTAGTGCATCATTAATTTAGATGACCATATGTATTCATTTGAAGAGTTAAGCAAACGAACAGCTCGGCGTTGTAGTACTGCCAGTTTTTCTATATCGGTTTTGTTTCCGTTCCCCCATACTAATAAGCCGTAGCTAAGGTGCGAATGTATAAGTGCAAAGTACAGTTATCTGACGAGCTTGACAGGCACATAGCATTGGATTTGTCGTAGTAAACCAACAGAGAGTGCAACCTTGGTGCGGACTTTATTTATGTGCTCTGACCAGCTTAAATATCTATGATATATAACGCCTAGAAAAGAATGGCTTGTCACATGCTTTAGTTGCGATCCACCATAAAAAAGTTTTACATTGAACAGGCACATAGCATTGGATTTGTCGTAGTAAACGAACAGAGCGTGCAACCTTGGTGCGGACTTTATTTATGTGCTCTGACCAGCTTAAATGTTTATGAAATATAACACCTAGAAAAGAATGGCTTGTCACATGCTTTAGTTGCGATCCACAATAAAAAAGTTTTACATCGTACCTCATTTCTTTATTCTTAGAACAAAAAAACCGTGAACTTTGTTTTCTTCGCGTTTAGATTAAGCTGATTTACATATAGCCATTGGTGAAGTTCTTTTAACCAAGAATTTGCAGCAACTTCTAGTTCGTGAAGGTCAATACCGGAAAAAAAAACACATTAGTGTCATCCGCGTACATGATCATTTCATCTGCGAGTGGAATGTTTAATGTATCATTTATATACGCGATAAACAATAATGGCCCTAAAATTGAACCCTGTGGTACCCCATATTTAATCTAGCTTTTCTGTGAACTGTAATCCTGCAGGGAAGTATACTGCAATCGACAATCAATTCATAAGTCAATTGGCATAAGAGCATTAATAAAAGCACGAACTTATTTTCCACGTCAGGCTTTATTATCATTATACTTTGCGTTCATTCATAGTCATATCACTTATGGGATCACTTCATGGGGAAACACGTACAATGTTCACCTCTCATCTATTCAACATTTACAGAACATGGCTATTCGTATCATCACTAATAGTCCATTCCAATCGAATGCTTGCACACTTCTGCTAAATAACTCTATTTTACCAATTTCTGGTTTGTTTAAATATCATTCATGTATTCTCTTTTTTAAATTACTGCATAATCGTCTACATTAGGTATATATTGATGGCAGATTGCGTACCAATAATAACTGCACTAGGTTTGCACACAATCTTAATTTTCTGCTTCCTCGATGGAACATGTTCTTGTTCTTGTTCTTGTTCACCTGCAACTTTGGCTCACACCCACTGTGGGGGATTGGCCAAGACTTGAGTGGTTTTATAAATGTTATAATTCTTTAGAGGGGAGGTTACTGAATAGAAAAATTATAAATTTGATAGGAAATTTTGACACTTGATCAAATATGAAAATTAAATAAAGAATAACAATAATGAAATAAAATAAATCAATGCCGAATTTTTTAAATATATACATGTGTTGACACAGAAGAATAGTAATATAGATTAGCTAGTTAACCGATTGGTTTCACTGAGGTAATCCCTCACAGCCACGCAAACCTTCGCATTGAAGAACCCAGAAATAGAGGCTCCAAAAGACAAAAGCACCGGCACAGATAAATGCAATCCTATAGCACGTAAAGGTCTTTCCAAATGGGTTTTTCGTGCTGTAGTATATCGCCTGCAGGTCAGAAAGAAAATGATCAATTGTTTCCAGCTCACCACAGAAAGCGCACAGTGGAGAAGGTGCCTGAGCAGACCTGTGTCGGTAGAAATTTAGCCTCGGTACACGACATCGTAGCCTCGTAATTGACACTTCCAGTTTACGGGTTTGACAAAATGACCTCCGCCAGGGATATAATAAGTGCCGATATTCTGTGGAACTTGTGAGTGCTGTGTCTGCAAAAACTCCCATAATGCTACGCCTGCGAAATCGCGCAGCCGTCACATAAGCGGATGTTGGAAAAGAAGGTAAAATCGGTCCATTAATCGACGACTTCGCTAAGGAATCGGCAATTTCATTTAGGAGCAACCCTTTATGTCCAGGAACCCAACTAAGCGAACGTTTCTCAAATGCACGGGTACCAGTGCACGAAACGCCTTTATTACGTGGAGTCAACCCCAGCAGAAAGTGCAGCACAGAGGGATAGGGAATCTGTGATTATAACGGCAGATGTAATTGTCGAGTTTAACTTGCGCAATGCGAGCACTACTGCCAGAAATTCAGCCACAAAAACGGGTATGAAGTCGGGTAGTCGAAGGGAATAAGACCAGTCCAAATTCGGGCTAAATATACCAACACCTGACTTTTCGTCGCACTGTGATGCATCTGTAGCAATAATAATGTTAGTGCTAATGCTCTGCAGATGTTCTTGTATAAACCTTCTAAAAGTATGATGGGGGAGTAGTTTTGCATTATTAGGAAAAATATCATCAAATTGGATATCCACAGGGTACGAATTATCACGAGGCGGGGTTATATCGCAGATATGTACGTTCAAAAGGTCCAGTAAACGTTGTGCAAATATAATTTGGGGTGTGTGAAATCGCGGCCATCTAGCCCCAAAAAATAATTCCGGATTGGAAATAAAAGCTGTTTCTGATTGTCGTAGTGGTGACTCGTAAATTCTTAAGAATGTCTGAACAGTCAGAAGGCGAAACCGGCACGAAAGAGAAGGAACCCTCGATTCTAGATACAGAACGTTGTTAGAAACAGTTTAGGAAGGCCAGGCATAAGCGCAGCGCTTCCCTTTCCAAAAGAATTAAAGGCCGTATCTTATAGGCTGGGGCACCAGAGAATAGTACGCAGCCAAATTCCAAGATAGGGCGAACGTACATGCGATAGATCATTAATAGTGTGTCTCTTCTCAAACCTGTGCGGTAGTTGCTTAGCCTACGCAACATGCCAACAGCACGCGCACCTTTTCCAGCTGTATATTCGATGTGGGGTCGCCAGTTAAGGGATTGATCATAAATTACCCCAAGGTACTTAATAGACTCCACCTGTGGTATGTCCTCATAATGGTAACTCAGTGAGATGTGCACAGGGCATTGCAGTGGAAAAACAAGAAGGGCACATTTACTCGGATTAAGCAAAAAGTGATTGTGATCGAGCCAGATCTCCAGGGTATTAAGGTAAGTCTGCATCCGTTCATATAATGTCTGGATATTATCTGCCGTTGCAAAGAACGCGATGTCGTCAGCATACACATAAGTTGTTATTTCCTCGTGTCGTGGAATGGTGCTCATTAGTATATTAAATAGCACCGGGGAAAGCACTGAGCCTTGCGGTACTCCTCTCGTTTGTGTATGGGTAGTCGATGAAAAACCGCTTTTAAAACAATAAATTTTCTGTCCACAAGGAATTTCCGAATCCACGCTACTATATATGCCGGAAAATTTAGATATTCCAATCGATCCAATAAAATACCATGTTCTACAGTATCATATGCTTTAGCGATGTCTAAAGTAACTAAAGCCGCATATTCATTACGTAGTCGTGCTAAGTGTATACGACTTTCTAAATCAACATGGGCATTCCAAATTGAACATCCAGCCCTGAACCCGATTTGACAGGGACTTAGAATTGATCTCTTGTCAATAAAATCATTGATTCGAGTATGGATAATTCTCTCAATTAATTTCACTAGATTTGACGTCAAGGCGATTGGCCTATGTTATCCAAAATATACCCTCCATCTTGTTTCTTAAGCAGCAATATAATTTTAGCAATTTTCCACTCCAAGGGTATCCATGCATTCTTTAAGGAATAATTCACAAGTTCTAAAAGAACGTTAGGCGATTCCTGAAGTAAAACTTTAGCATTGAATTCGTAATTCCATCTGGTCCAGGAGCAGTGTTCGGTAGACATAATACAGTCTCAGTCAATTCATATAAAGAAATTGCCGGAAAATCATGCGATGATACCGACATGTTGCGAATAGCCGATAGATTAGTGGTAAAGCGACGTTCTAAACCTTTGGCTATCTCTTCCAGTGAAGTGCTCATTTCTTGCGGCGTCAAGATGCAAGATTCAATGTTAAAGGCGTTGGTAGTACTTTTCTTGTTCGAAGGTACGCAAACAAAGCCGCTTATTTTTGACTTGGAAAGGTAATCGTAATGTCTAATGTCATATTCTTCTTTTGCGCGGTTAACAGTGCGCTTAAATACGCCAGCGAGAAACTGATAGTCTTTCCAATTTGTTGGGCATTGATTATGTAGGAGCTTTTTCCAGGCAGCTTTTCGTCTTCTATAATGGCGCGTACATTCATCAGTCCACCAACGAGAAGAGGATCGTTTACTCGATGGGATAACGAACTCGGAGTTTTCCGAGATCCGTCTAGTATTGAGCCGATCTTAGACGCAATTTCCTGACCACTGGCATCTGAAGTTTTAAAAGAGCAGAACGCAGACAGCTTTGAAATTTCTTGTGATTGACATATATGCGTGCTGGCTGATCTAAAGTTATTATTGGGCAAGTAATATCAAAAACTACAGGAAGGTGATCGCTGTTAGTTGCCGAGTCAACCACGGACCATGATAAAATATTGATCGCTTTTGTGCAGAACGTTAAATCTAACACTGAGCGAGTCTGACCTCGAACAAATGTTACCTGCCCTTTATTCATACACGAAAGATTTTTGTCATGGTCCACTCCACAGTCGCCTCCCACACAATCTGTTTTAAGCCCCCAAGACAAATGATGTGAATTGAAGTCTCCTGTTAGTACAATTTCCTTTCTACAGGCTGTCAAAACGCTGTCGAGGTGGCTCGTACTTTGTACACCGGTGGGGAAATAACAATTTACGATCGAAAAAGGGTGGTAGCCTGGAAGACACAAATCTAATGCTATAATTTCACAATCAGAGTCCAACATTCTGAAAGAAATTTGCGCCCTATGACATATTTTACTTGATACCAGAATCATTAAACTACCGCCACGTGTTTGGCGATCTAATCGAAAAGAACGAAACCTGTGAGATAGAAATTTTTATCCGGTGTAAGCCAGGTTTCTTGGAGAATTACAATATCAGGGTTAAGTTGATTATAAAGGTAATTAAGTCGGTTGAGGCTGAGAATATAGATCGGCAGTTCCACTGAAGTACCCCTTAACTGACCAATGGTGGTGAGCGCACCGCAGAGGCGCTTGCCGCTTCCTTGCCGTTGTCTTTATTCGTAAGCAACGATTCAGTCTTTTTAGTTTTGATTTGAGAGCAGCAGAAATAGGGATCTTGTACGTTTATGAGCTCGAGCATCAATTTCCATGTCTGTGGCATCACTTGTGCTTGGCTGAGGCGTAGAACGGTCTGATTGCACTTGTGCTACAGACTGCTTAGCCTTATCTGCAGATGCAGAAATTTTGTCCAGCACTAGCCTATGTAGTTCAGCGGTGTCAATGGTGACAGTTGACTCAGGCGCTGTAGTAACCTGGATTCCTGGCGTCATCTGATTTGAAATCATTGCATGAAACATTCGGATAGGTTGGATATTAGTTTATCCATAGCCTTAGTCATTGCCTTCTCCACAGCAGATTCAATTGCCTGCGATAGATTAGAATCTAGATTTGAAGTGTGTCGTGCTGCAACACCAGAATATCCGAAGGCCCTGTCTTTAACCATATCAACAGCTTCCCTTCGCGAACAGCGGCGGCGGTCAATAATTTCTAGTATCTGTACTTCCTGAGCACGAGCAGAGCAGTCGGAGTAGTCTGCAGAGTGACTCCCTCCACAGAGACAACACTTTTCTGATGTTGCGGAGCAGTCGCTTGAAGAATGCTCTCTCCGCAGGCACGGCAACGAAGGTTTGATTTGCATCCTCCGCACTGTGGCCGAACCTCCAGCAGTTTTTACACTGAATTGGACGAGAAGCGAGGGGCTCTACGCGAAAGATGAGAGGCCATAACTTTATTTCGGACGGGCATGTTGTGCCCACAAATGTCGCAATGACAGATTCAGTTGGGATCCTCTCGTTGTTAATAATGCGATTACATCGTAAACGGAAATGACACCTGCTCCAGAAAGCCTGTCTAGTATCTCGGCTGGACTTAACTTGGAGTCTACACCCCGTACGAGGCCCTTAGTACACGCAAGGTGAGGCGGAATAAAAGCACTCACCGGGGTTGAAGCAAACGAGGTGCACTTAAGCAGATCCTGCACACAGGTCTGGTCTGGTGACCTACACACTATGCCTCCACGCCCGAATTGGCGCACGTCGGTGATGGTCTGAAAATGGTTTGACGTGGCTTTAGGTTCTTCTGGACAGCCTGGGGTTAGTGAGTCTGATGAAACCTCCATTGTGGGCACCAGTGCAACAGGAATGCTGCTGACACCACTGCGGAAAAACAAGTCTAGCGGTAAGTCATTAGACGGCAGTGACGCTGACCAGGCGGATCGCGCCTGACCAGGAGAATTGGTCGACATCGGCACCGAAGATTGAGATAAAATCAAAAGCAGATACTCGACTAGGGACACAAAAGCTAAAACCACTCAATACTCAGCCAACAACACCACAGCAGGCGGCGTCCCTTTTGGAATGACCTTCCATTACAACTTAAACAGCTGACTTTTTTAAACACATTTAGGCATGAATTAAAGCTTTATATTTTCTGTAAAGAGTTTCACTGATAGCTTTTTTTGCTTTTATTTTGACCATTTCTCGGTGTATAACGTTGATTGTTTGATGTGTCTTTATGCTACAGTTGACTTGCGTTACTTTTGATGTTTTTTTTTCTTTCTTTTGAATTGTATCCTATATTTTTTCCCTCTGTTTTCACTGTACATCTTCTCTTTTTATATTTTTAACCGAGGGTCCCGTTTGCAGTCACTGACTTTGGGACCCTCGTCTGCATATCTTTTTGTACCGATCATTGTAAGCTCAATTGCAATGAACTGAAACTGAAACTGAAGTTCTAAGGCTGCGTCGCGAATGCCATATACGTGGAGCTTGTTAAGCAATATTTCATGTTTTATCGATTCGAAGGCCTTTCGAAAGTCTAAAAACATACCAACGGTAAGTTTTTTTCTTCAATATTATTTATAATTGTATCTCTGATTCTTAATAATGCCATTTCGCAGACTTATTTTTTTGAAAGCCATATTGTTTATCCGAAATAATACGCTTATCCCGTAGAAAGCTATTAAGGCGCTTATATATAATACGCTCAGCTGCATTTGAAAAAATGGCAGTACTGAAATCGGTCTGTAGTTGTTTAAGTCGTTGTGATTCCCACCCTCAAAGATCACTGCAACACAAGCTACCTTCATTTTTTTCAGGAACCATTCCAATGGAAATTATACTGTTGCAAATATGTTCCAATGGACCGCATATTAGGTGAGCACTATATTATGGCGCGCTATTAATGCTACACCTGTCAAGCTCATCATGCCATGTCAAAAGTGCCTGTAGTCTTGTCCCGACGCTGTATCTTACATACCCGGCTAATATTGTGTAAGCAATTAACCCACATTACTTTACTTCCTCGCTGTACAGCGTATTTGACGTACTCGTCTAACATTGTATGATTAGCAAGTATTGTACTAGTGGCGGATTATGTTAACCTTGTTATTTGTGGCTTCTTTTCAACTGTTGCTTCTGTAAGGCACTCCCCTCTCCAACGTCGAAAGGCCTCGAGGGTAAAATAAATTAATAAAATAGATTAATGGTGCTACGTGTAACGATACTCCTATAATTTGTACTGTTCAAAGGTGTACAACGAATATCAGGCATTAAACTTGTACGTTTGGCAGTGGATGTCTGAGAAAAGCTATCAAAATTCGCGGACTACACTGTACGCAACATTGAGTCCAGATGGCGTCGGTTGCTTTACCGGAACGATGTTTATTATCAGACTATAGTGATGACTTAGAGGTCACGTGAGCGCAATTTCTCTAGGAACAATCACATAAGAAAAGATGACGCTTTTCACCGTGAGCGAATGATGTAATATTTCACAACCAAAGGTATCGATGAAGTTTGCCGTTTGCCGTTCCCTTTAGAAGCTTTGGACTGTCGCTTATACTAGAAACATATGTGCATGTAAGAATGTACAGCGTATGTCATACAATTTAATATATTGAATTCATTGGCGCAATGACTAGAGATAAGGGAACACTGTTGAGTGTATAATGAACAACGTCATATTACATACGACAGAAACCTGCCAAAAAGAAAGAATTCTTGAAATGTTTGAAAGACAGAACTTGGTCCTTTGTATCTTTTTGGATTTCGCAAAAGCATTTGATCTTATTAACCGCAACATACTAATTAAAAAATTGGAGCACTATGGCATTCGAGGAAAAGCTTCGTCGCTTATTTCATCCTATCTGCAACATTGTTCACAGTTTGTCATAGTTAATGGTCACTCTTCTTCAATTAAACCAGTCAATGTAGGTGTACCACAGGCGATCATTCTCGGTCCTTTTCTCTTTGTTCTTTATATAAACGACGTTGTTAACATTGATGCTACGCCGAAACATATACTATATGCTGATGATACTAGCCTCTTTTAACACGAAAGTGTTTTATGCCGGGGTCCACCAAGTACATCCGTCACGGATATGACGTTGATAAAATGGACGCCAACGGGTGAGAAAGAAAAAACCAAGAAAAAGATACCCCGCTGGGAATCGAACCCACGACGTTGCGGCCGCGACGGCAAGCGCTCGACGCTCTACCGACTAAGCTAACTCGGGAGATGCTAGACACGGCGCGAACGCGCCTTATATCTTTCACACATTCTCTTTCGCGGCGGGCGGAGCGGGGCGGTGCCGCCATCTGTGAGATGTGAAAAGAAGTAATGCTTCGCGATCGACACTTACTAGCGTTTACTCCGAGATTTCGTGCGATATCAGAGGTCATGGTTAAAGCGTCTCGATACCAGAGAGGTAGACTGGCCGCGCTGGCGTCGCCGAGGCACCCTTGACGCAGTTACGTTCTTTGCCTTTGGCTTCGTGTTAGCGTGCGTCGGCTCATAGGAGTAGTGCAGCTTCCACGTGCAGCAACGGCATTTCTCCGCCGCCGACTGCTTCAATTGCGAGAGCACCGACTAACAAAACTGCTGCAATATGTGTTGCAGAAAGCACGCGATTTCGACGGGCGAATGTCGTGCCTTGGTGGAGCGAGAGCAGAGCCTGCGAGACAGAGGCCAGCGGGACTCCCGCGTTTGCGGCTCAGGCCATGAACCTACCTCCCGTGTTGCTGAAGCGCAGTGTGTGTTATGTATGCATGAGCACAGGCGTCGGCTACCCATTACTAGAAAGCGCACCCCGTGCCGTTTCTATCCTTAATTGACGACGCTTTGAAGAAGTGCATACCGGGTACCAGTGTTGATTATGAGCTTGTTGATATCATCCTTACGCGGGATTCACGATTCGCTGTGCCCAAATATATGTTCACACCGTCAGCTACCACAACGGTTTAATCATGATCATGGGCGTTAGTCGTCACGATAGAGACATGCTGTCAACATGGCTGCATCCACGTCAAACGGTGCTATAGCTGCCAAACACGAATATACATTGTACAAGCTCTCATATGTCACTACACAATAAGCACTACTTCTGTGAAGACACGTTTCACTTTCGTGTTATACCGATTCCTATGACGGAGGGATCAGCCATGTTTTTTTTCGCTGGCTTGGATTTTGCATGTCTCTCGGATCGAGCAAATGAAGCACTTTATTCCATTCACTCGTGGGCTACTAATGATGAACTAAAGCTAAACATCAGCGAAACTAAGGCTTTTTTGTTTCACCCGCGAAACAAATGCTGTGCAGCCCCCCGATTAGTGCTCAACAATTCTGAAATAGCAGTTGTGAATAGTTTCAAAACGCTAGGCGTATTTTTCTCGAGTAACTTGTCCTGGGATAATCACATTAATTACTTGCTGAAAAAGCTGTCAAAAGTAATTGGCCTCATGCGTCGACATTGCTTTACGCTACCTCTTTCAATTAACAATATTTTATACAATGCTCTATTTTCCTCTACTCTGACCTATCGCGCACTGGTGTGGGGGACAACAAAATAAAATATAGAAAAAACTTCTCTTACATCAAAAGCGTGCAATACGCATAGTTTTTAACGCTCCATACCTAAGTCACACGCAGCGCATATTCGAAAAGCTTAAAAGTGTAAGCGTACAAAACATTTACAATTTCAGATTACATCGGCCACACAAGTAGGAAACAAAAAAAAATTTTCCTTCTAAAGACATTGGTGAAATTGACAAAAAATGACCCTGCATATCACACACGCCATCCTGAGATATGGAGTGAGTGAGTGAACAACTTTATTGAACGATCCGGCAAAAAAAAAGAAAGAAAAGAACAAGGAGAGGGGAATGGGGTCGTGGAGACTCTTATGGAAAGTTCGAAAATGCCGCACGACTTATGGAAAGCAACTGGTCAGGTACACATTACCTACATTACTAAATGAACTTGCCAGAGATGGTACGGACGTAGCTTTAATGGCTTTGAATGGGTTACGCAATATGTATGTGCAACTGTGATTGTTTCTTTTTGTTCAATGTACTACATATGTTTGTTACTTTGATGTGAAATTTAGCAAATTTTCAGTAGTTTTACTGTGTACAGATTAAATGTATCAATTGCTAAGAATTGTAATCTAGAAAAGTTCTTGTAGTTCTGATGTGTATATATGCTTTTTCCTTTATTGATGCATTTACGTACTTCCTTTGCGCTTTTTTTTTCATTTGTGCGTTGCTTTCTACCTCTATTGTTGTTCTAATTTCACACCACTCTATGCCATAGTCT
Source organism: Rhipicephalus sanguineus (assembly GCF_013339695.2). Classification (NCBI taxonomy): domain Eukaryota; kingdom Metazoa; phylum Arthropoda; class Arachnida; order Ixodida; family Ixodidae; genus Rhipicephalus; species Rhipicephalus sanguineus. Next base: position 207,921,997 of record NC_051177.1, read on the forward strand.
GATGCACGGATCTAGTCAAGCCTTTTCACGCTTTTTGTCCGTGCACAAAACATCTCTCAGATGTTGAATAAAATTGAATTGAGTCTGCGTCGGTGTCAGTGTCTGGACAATATTTTTTTTTCAATAGGTTACTCGCGTAATGCCATCGGCTCAGTTGGTAAATCTGAGGAGAATTTTGTCCACGTCGTTGCTCATGTCGCGGCTCAACGGCATTCCGTGTGAGCGACGGCCTCTTCGACGTCATCGAGCATCAGGTACCGCCTGACCATCTCCCAGCAGTCTTCATTGAGGTCGTCCAGCTGCATGCTTCCGTCATCACGTGGATGGCACACGACTCGTTCTTTGACGACGCTCGTGATCCGCATGTACTCGTCCAAGCTGGCGGTCCTTTTCAGGTGGCCACGCGCCAGACCTCCGATTTCAGCTGCGCTGACATCAGCAAGCTCTGCAAGGTCTTCCAGCAGCTCGGCATGGAGCTTGCAGATGCGCTCCAACGCTGCGCTGCTATACCTGTTAGGAGTGAAAGAATGTGCGATTCACTTGCCGAGCAGCATGTTTACCGAACTCGAGCGTTTAGTTGAAAGAACAGCATGCATAATATTCTGGAGTTTTTATTTTTTTCATCATGTGTTGTGCGCGTGGTGCACATTGCCTTCGATCCTGATTGTCAACTATCGGGAGTGATTCCGTTGCTGTAGTGATGCTAAATGCATGAGGGTGGCTCCAAGATTTTTTCATTCTGTGTGGGCAGCTATAATCGAGATGTCTTTGAGGGGGCAGGGGCACCTCTGAAGCAAATAGCTGTGCTATTAGCATTCTGGTGCTTTGTGTTAGATGCAAGGGGACAGTGCCCCTGAAAATTTCAAAAGCTGACAGCCCCATCAGCGGACATTATATAGACTAACCCTTAGGCCGCCGTGCACAAGGGCGGTGGTGTAACGTCTGAGACTGGTAAAGTCCGAGCTTTTTACTCAAGACATGCATGCGTAGATACATGGCTCGTTCTCTGGGCGCAACGGGGACAAAAAGCACTAGTCCCGAGATGATGACAGAACGACGACAGACATGGTGATGCCACCGTGCTCTCTGTCGTTCTATCACCGTCCCATGTGTTAAGCTGTTTCTGCCCCTTGTAAGGATGCACCCACCAGCCCAGTTAGGTGCACTCCTGCAGTTCACTCGGTGACGACGCACGAAGCACGCCGACGCTCAATTAAGGCTCTAAAACCCGCTCACTCGATGCTTGACGGTGCTCCCTTCTTTCACGTATACATCGGTACTGCCGCACTCACGGAACAGAAACAGCACAGGCCAGTGCTACTACATGAAAAACTCAGAACTTCAAAACACGCGATGCGCACTGAAATGAGCAATGAAACAAATGCAATACCAATACTACACCTGGAATCCCTGCATATACAGACGACTGCGCACAGGCTGAACAGGAGTGATGGGACGCTTCCGACAATGTACTATCGCTGCTTACGTCACGTACATGGCGCACTTAAATACGCTGTGCCATCCTTATGGCTTTTACTATGAACAAGGCTCCTGTATGGGGGGGGCCAAAACGTCATGTAAACTTTGTTCCTTTAAAAAAGAAAACAGGCTCCCGTATGAGAGCCGAAACGTCAAGTAAAGTTTGGTCCTTTTTTAGTCGGTGTATCTTTTCGTGTTTACAAAATGCAAATATCATCAATTGCGTTCAATATAACCTATACAAAGATAGTGGCGGGTTAATGCACACTTGAAAAAGTACGTTTCATTGAGAATTATAATAAATTTCATGAATAGAAGTGTGAGATAAGCCATACTTGTTTAGAAAAAAAAGGAAAGATATATTTCTAGTTTGAAAATGGAAGCTAGTACACGGGTGAGGCATATATATGTATTCGTGGTGTCGTATGGGGACACAGGGAATGGTGACGTGGAGATGAGCGACTTCGGATTTAAAAATATATATGCTGTACTCAATCTGTTATTTGTATTGCTGGTAAGTACGATGATGCTATATGTCAGATAGGAAGAGCCATTCGCTTTCTGTGCACGGCAATGTAATACGCGTAAGTAAGTAAGAAAGTGGACGGGAAAAAGGGTGGCGCGGTGGTCAGTCGGTAGGATGAGGACGACTACGGGGAATGGCAAGGCGTGTAGCGAGATGCCATTATCGGCGGTAAGCGGTGTTCAGGCCACTCTCATTTCTCTTTCCTTTGTCATTTCTATACTAAAATAAGTAAAACAAATAATTGCCCCTATGCTTTCTTTAGTTTCTGTTGTCCATCAATTAGTCATGAACATGCCAACATACAATAAAAACCAAGTAAAATAGTGGAATGCCGTCTCTTCAAGAAGCTCAAACTACACAAAATAGTAAAGCTTAGTTATAAAAAATTGACTTATAAGGAAACATGGCCACAGGTGGGATACGAACCCACGTCAAATACCTTAGTGAAGCCTTTCTTGCCGAGCGTTCTTGGCCAAAATTACTAGTTACACAATGCATACCTGTCCAATTCAGTAGTCTTCGTGAATGCAGCGGCAACCGCCCGCAGGCCCATGTTTCTGCGCGTTGCCTCGTAGATGGCCAACACTTTCTTCGATGCCTCCGGCCATCCTTGGTCCAGCCGACCCTCGAGAACGATGTCAAGAAGTGTATGGTTGTCCGTGATGCCGAGGGACAGGCGACTGACGAAAGCTCGCAGACTTGTCACGGTGCTGTCTCCGAAGGTGAGCTTTCTGATATTCCTGCTGGCGTTGACAGCGTCCGCTATGCTCTCCACGTCACTATTGCTCATGCTGTCTACGTAGAAGACAAGTTCCTTTAAGCTGTTGTTCCTGGCCAGAGACTCCACGATGACCCTCCACCACTCGTCCGAAAAGTCGAAGTCGTCGGCGAATCCCGTGCTCACTTCGAGTTTCCTCAGCACTGACGTAGACTGCACGTACTCCGCCAGAGCCGACGACACGGCTAAGTTGCCTCTTGGAATCTCTAGTACAAGCGAAGTCACGTGACCGCAATCCGCTAGCTGAAGCAAGGCGGCGGTTTTCACGTCTTCGTGCACATCTCTGACGAGGAACAGTCCTGAAAACATCTTGCATTTCAGCAGGTCTATGTTGTCTTCCGCGAAGTAGAACCCGCAGGACACCTTATCGTGGACGCCGCTGTCTTCTAATGTGTGGCACACGTGCGTCAGGAGGTTATGATTTGTGCTGTCAGAGAATACATAAACCTTCTTCAAATGATGCTTCGACGAGAGTACGTCACGGAAGCGAATCCACTGCTGTGGGTTCCATATTTGATAAGGAATTGACAGTTCTTGGAGTGCCTCGTTTTTCCCGAGTGCCTCGATCCAGGTTTCGTAAGCGGCGTTATGAATTACGGAGACATCTTCGTAAATGGACAGTATGACAAGGTTGCTGATAACAGTGTTCTCGCCGATGATTCTGGCAACGAGCTGTATGCTCTCTATACCGCCCGTAAACGTTGTGATCACTACCTTCGACAATGTTTTGTTGTGCAAGATACCTTCAAGCACTGCAGTTTCGGTATTCTCGCTGTCAGCCGTGAAAGTGAATGATGTCAACGAAGGGGCGAACATCAAGTATTTGCGGAGCTCCTCTCGGCAGGTTTCGGGGATCAATGATCCTCTGAGAGTTAGCTCTTTTAAAATGCCACTTTGAATCAGGCACGACAGCAAGTTGTTGGTCGCGTGCTCTTCCATGCTTGTCCCATGGAGGCCGAGGACGACCAGAGATGGCGAAGTTCGCACGAGTGCTGCAAGTGCGGTTGGAAACTCAGCGCAGCAGTCACGAAAGAACGAGCACTCCAGTTCTTCGAGACTGGTTAGAGAAGCAATGGTCGCACAGATGCTCTCGCGCATCGGAGAACACCAAAACTGGAGCCTTAGTCTCTTGAGACGCGAGTAAGGAAGTACGTCGCAAAGAAGCGATGCACACTTCTCGAAATGAAATGGTGTGACGCTAAGAGCTGCAATGCAGTGATGGAATTTCAAAAGGCGGTGAATCAAACAGGCGCCCAGCTTTGACTGGAAATCCTGCGGTTCCGGCAGGTGCATGCCCGAATCTGCTACGCTCACTAAAGCGAGCTCTCCGCGCGCTCCTGGTATTTCTCGCAATTGCATTCTCGCGGAAAACAACACTTCGTTGAAAGCCGCCAGATGTCGGACAATGTGTCTGTCGTGTGTCTCCATGCATGAACAGCGGTATTTGAAGACAGCGGCCGTGAAGCAGCCGGTGATGCCCTCGAGGTCAGCCCATTGGCCAGCGTAAGATGTGAGTGCGCCTTCATCTAAGGGCAAGTCAGCGTTGCCATCCATTTTCTTCGACCTGCGAGAGTTAAGTTAAATAATTTGCCACTACTCTTCAGTGCAACCACTGATTACTGTTATATAAGAAATCCAGTGAAGCGATCAAAATGTCATAATACGTGTCGTTTACTTTAATGTCAGGCAAAATTGAGCTTCACATAGGATAAAGTGGCGACAACGGCATGACTTACGCGGGGATTTCGAAACGTGAGCTTCTGTAACATCCTGATTTGGGTCTATGTTCGTTTTATGGCTCTTATAATGGTAACTTACTTCCTCGATCGGACATAATAACACCGAATAAGTGATTTCAGAGGGCAAATAATACTAATGGTTATGACGATGCACATTTAGAACAAGCAATGCGCTGAAGACGGTAACGTAGGCAGAGTGGCGTTCAGGACATTGCTATGCACTCGCCCACATCGTCGACCTCCTCCTCCCGGTGTGACCAGTAAACGATTCGTGGCCAAGAAGGCCACGAGCGGAACCATGAACGTCAAATCGTGTCGCTTATTTAGCTGAAGAACTGTGAATTGAACTGCACTGCGCAGGGTTGCGAGGTCAAAAGACAAAAACCAGAAAATCAGAAAAACCAGCCAAAAAGTAGTCGACTTTTGCCAAGGGGAGTTAAATAGCCAAAAGTAGCCACGCGTGTGCGCAAACAACTGCGACGTTTTTATTTAAATGTCTAAATAGCAAGGCCTTTCGGCGAAAATATAAATGTATACTATATGAACACTTCAGTATCAGAACTCTTGAGATTCACGCATAAATTATCGAATTTAGCAATCATTTTGCGCAGGTTGAAGAAGTGTTTGCATTGTTGCAAAAATGACACTCTGTTCACACATCTTTCGTCACTTTTTCAGAAGGACTAGAAGTAAAAAAGCGCGGACTGATGGGCTAGTTGGTAGTACATTATTCAGACAATAGCGCAAAGAATCACAAGGACGGCGTCCCGTCTTGCTCTTTCGCCGTGCGTGTAATTCTTTGCCCTATTGTATGAATTATGAACTAGAAGTAACGACAATAAGCATGAGCATACGGCATGAGTGCGCTTAAAATTCTAGTTGCTGGCATGGAAGCATAAATTGTAGTTGCTTTCGCAATCATTACGTGTGTGATGACGAAGGCTGAGCAGTTAATATTGCTGAGTCGCAGTCCGTGCCTGATCCTCACAGATGAAACAAGTAGTTCGTCGGATATCCTATGTCTAATGTCGATGATGCACAGTGCCCTGGATGCGGAGCGTCTTCGATTGCTGTTTACTTCCAATAGCGGTTTAAAGTCGTGTGCAACAATAGGTGGTCTGTAAAATGAAGCCCCAGGCAACATTTTCCCCCCAGTCCCAGCGACGTATCCAAAAGCATTTCCTGTTGTTTTCCCGTGAGGGCCGCTTGACAGGCAAGCTATAAACGTACAGCTTTTTTTATATATTTATTTCATAATCCCCATCATTGACCCTTACCTCTGCTTAGCGACCGAGTCATCCTCATTATTAAAGTTCATGGTACAATCAAAGTGCCAAATGCAATTTTAGCAGCTGGAAACACGCATTGGCTGCCGTGTTTTTGCACCAAATACACGTACGCCAGAGGCTGCGACGTCACCAAGTATAGATAGTTTCGCTCTAATCGAGGGAACGAGATAGAAGCCCAAAACTGGCCAAGTAGCCAAGACGTCCTTTCTCCCACTACAGGCCTAAAAGAAGTAGCCAGACCTGGCAACCCTGATGCTATGCTCTTAAATGTACTATTAACTTAAGGCGTCATATGAAGGAACCGTGTCTCTTAAGTGTTTCGCGATATTCTGTTGCATTTGGACCCACGTTGGAAAATGAAACTCCGATATTGATGTTCCTTAGATGCAAATGACAAATATAGTATAAATGTCAGAGGTGTGCCGATTCACAAGACGCCGTTGTGAGAGTCCCTTGACTCTCAAGGCGGAAATGCTTGCTGGCGATGTCATACGCCCGCTTTACCGAGGATGAGGGGAATGTTGTTAGTTGCAGGCAGATATATCCTAGCGAGGTACGCAGGAAATTGCCCCTCCCACCGTGCCATCGAACTCTGTCACATTATAGCGGTAAACTTACGTTTACTTAACGACATGCCGTACTATAACTTGCGGGAAGCTCGATCTTCATTCCAGTGACTCCGAAAATTTTGACTCACCGCTATGTTTCACCGATGAACTGAGTACGCCTTCGGTCGCTCGCCGAGTGTAGCTCCAAAGCCTTGATGTGTCATTCCACAGAAGAGTGAAGACGATGATGATAATGATTCATTAAACAATGGCACAGACGCACTACATATAGCGCGATGCGGCTGGTATTGTGAAAAAAAATTGTAGACGAGCATATCAAAGAAAGTGACAGTAATAAAATAAAATTTTCTGTAATCAGCCTTGTGATAAGGAGCTGAAAGGAAAAGGAATTATGAAAGATATTTGTTTGTTTGGGTTCAGACCATCGCCGGTGCCGACAGTGACACCGGAGCACGAGGAACGCTCGGAAGCCAAGCGCTGCATGATGATGGCGACCCACCTGCGTTTTATTGTGATATCAATTATATGGACACTCTCGCCGTCATGTGCCATATCAAGTCCAAATTGATGATATTTCCCCGCGCATCGTATGTTCTACCACGGTAAAAGTGCGCGAGCGGGGGCGGTGAACGCGGCTGAAGCAGATATCAAACCAGGCGGCTCATCTACGTCGCTTAGGAGGCGCATGCGATAAGATCACCCCGCTCGGGAAGCCTGTCGTCGAAGCAGATAGGAAACGGCCCGCTTGTCTTGAACGAGCTTGAAAAGAAGCGAGGGGGGGGGGGGTGTCACTCGAGCAGCAACTTTCAACTTGGAATTTTAAAGGCCTAGATATAGTCCGACGCGCTCAGCGCACAATGTCGCGCGCGACGTGGTCCGCTACGCGACGCCGGCTACGCCAGCCTGCTCCGTGATTTTGCACTCTACAGTCGCGCGCGCGCGCGCCGCGAAACTGCGCGAAGCCAGCGCCATCTGCTTGAAAACTCGCTCACTTTGACAGCTTCGGCAATCAGCTGATTCAGTGGCGCATGCGCAGTTTCCACCGCAGTTCCCCGCCGGCCCGCTGTATTTGTTTTCGCGCGCGCTTTTCCACGCTCACTGCATTGTTCGAGTGTTCTTCGAGAACGGCTCCCGTGCTGGCATGGCATTAACTCGTCCTCAGAGCCAGAAGATAGCAACAGTCCTACTAGCGCATGCGCACTCTCTTCGTCGAACGTGTCCGCGGCTCCGCGTTCTTCGGTTGACGCGTACACACTTTTCTCGCTCTCTGCTTCCCTACCCGTGCTTTTTGGTTGACACGCGTGTTTTTTCTCGCTATGTGCAGTGTTTGACTTTGCATCGGAAACCAATTTCCTCACAGGCATTGCATTCAACTCGCTGGGAGCCAGAAAATGGCTACATTGGTTGCATCGGAAACGCAAGCGGATCATGTATGTACGTACATACGAGAGCGAATTCCGCAGGCTTCCCAGGCGTTCGTTTTCCCTTCCGCGTCGCAGCAGTCCATGCTATTGCTGGTCTACACACACATGTAATTTATAATCCCTTCGAGCAGGCGCGCAATATTGTCATCGTCGATTAATGTGGAGTAAAACACGGCCGCACTTTCTGAACGCGGGCCGCACGCCGCCATTTTGCCGACCGCCGCTGCCGTGCGCAGTGCAGTGTGGTCTAACTCCAGCCGCGTGGAGCGCGTGAAATAGGAACAGCTCTATTTTCGCGCCGGGCGCGCCAGCTACGCCGTGACGCCAGACTATAAGTTCTCTGGTTTTAGCCGGCGTAGCTTAACCGCGTCGCGCGTGGCCGCGCGTGCACGCTACGTCGGACTATATCTAGGCCTTAAGGGCGCGGTCGCAATCGCTGGGGCGCGCGCTATCTCGACAGCCATCAGCGGGCGGCTCGTATATCCCGTTTTACGTGCTGCACTCTCAAGGCGAAGACATTGCGCGGACAGAGCGCCTCTCACTGGAGCAGCCGTATTCTCTTTCACCAGCGTTTTGTAGAGATCGAATCCAAAAGAGTTAACTGCCAGCCTCACTTCGTATAACATTACACTTTGTTGCTATCGCATTCATTGCTCGCCCTTGCGGTCAAACTGTGACTTTTTTCTTCTTTAGAAAAATAATATTTGTGGTGTAGCCAATGGACAATTTTCCAAACATGCAGCGCCACACTTTCCCCTGGTGGCGAAGTTTATCGAGAGGATGAAGCGGCCAGCAAACGTCCATAGAAATGAGAAGGTGTCGCGCAGAATTTAAATTTTGTTTTCGTCTTTGTAGTCTATCTTCTGAGATGATCGGTTGGCACACGCGACGGCGTTACTGTTTGGGCAAGAATTTCTGGATGATATAGACGGTTTCGCCAGCGCTTGCCGTTCTCTGGCAACGTTGTGCGTTGACCGGAAACTCGCCCTAGAAAACTTCCTGTTTACCTTGTTTTAGCGTGGTTTTAGCCTGCGTTGCTGGCCGCGGCTGCTTGTGTTTCGATGTTTTCTGCTGATAGAATTATCCCGATGAAGCGCTCGCGACTCGGGTACTGCCCTGTAGTGCCAGGATGCAAGCCGCGATACGGAGCTAATTTGCCCCCTATCGCAAGTCAAAACGTTCTAGTTCCCGAGAGATGAAGGCAGAAAGAGCGCCTGGATTGCAGCGATCAAGCGAGAAAACTGGATTCCCATAAAAAGCGCGTAGATTTGTTCTGCCCGCTTTATCAAAGGCAAGTAAAGTTCAAAGCATACTCTAATGGCACAGAGGCGATGTTGAGACGTTAGTCGAAGGTCCCCGATTAAAAAGAACACGTCGGACGCCGTCGTCTTCCACCCGTGGCAGATAAGTACGCTGACGCCTGAAGTGGATAGCAAGATGTGAAAGCTGGCTAACGCAGAAAATCCACCGTAAAGGTGTTTCCTGTATACTTGGAACCTCATCAGTGATGTGTACTGTTCGAAGCAACGCGCGGGGCACCAAAGCAGCCGCTCTCAACATGAATTCCCGCACAGTGTACGTCGCGGTGCCCATGTTTTGTTGCCGTTGCGTTTGCATTTTATGAGAGCGACGCCTGCGAATGTGTTCGCATCAGTGAGAGCAAATGACTCATCAGCTGTCTTGTTGCCGCCAATGGACATCGCCCCACTCTAGCTAAATCGATCACCTTTCGGTGTGAGTGTGGGCAGTAGATGTAAGGCGGGTTAACTTGAAAGTTGGATTCATGAATACTGTACTCGTGAGTAAACCATTGTAGTTCGCGTGACTCAGCCGCACCTGACGTCATCACATGAGTACATTTATCTATATTATTTCAGTCATACCGAAAACGCGGGATTGCGAGCGATTCCCATCGGCGCCGATCTCTATTAAGAGTGCCCGGTGTGACAGAGGCGCAGTCATAAGCGTTTTATTGTGAGGTTGTGTGCCTAGACGAATATACAAAAATATGTCCGCGGCTGTGATAAAAGGCAGGTTTTTGGCTCCTGTCGAAAAGCCGAATTGCACGACTTCTCTATCCAGCGGATCAGGCAATTCTCCTCGCGGCTGCAGTTTCCGTTTGTACCTCTCCCGTGCGACGTCATCGAGCCCCTTCATGTAGACGCTAGACATCGCTCTAAACACGTCTGAAGGAATGCGCCAGTAATAATAGAGCAACAAACTCAAACACACCAGGGAATACAGCCGGGACCATTGAAAAAGCATTACCGGAAGTGGCGCACCGGAAGTCTTCTGGGGCAGGCCGTTCGGTGCACGCCAGTTTGTTTACAAACAGCGAAACCGTCTATTAAAGCTTTCAGCCAGCGGCAGGAGCGCAAGCAAGGTGGTCGACGAGTCTGTTATCTCGAAAACTGTGCGTTACCGCAATACAAACACCAAATTTGGCATATCACAGCGCACCGATCGCAGACAAACGTAATGGAACAGCCTTTCAAATGCGAAGCACTTCTTAGCGAACCGGAGGCACTTTGACCGTTGCTATCGATCTGTCTATCTGTCTAGCCGCATACGTCTGGGTGCTCTTGTGTTCGTCCTTCAGTACATACCAATACTGTCAGTGGAGGGCACGAGTACATGACGAACAGGACGCAAAGGTCATGACATCAGTAACGCGACTTCCTTTCGCGTACGTTTTGAAATCCTTCCCACAAGTCACGTTTGGCACATACCCGGATATTGGTGCCCGTGGTATGCGTTATCTGATACAGGTGGTTCACAGTTCATATCAGGGACAGCGGTAATGGACTTTGGAAATCTTAACGCGAAAGCGTTAACCGCGTTAACAAGCCCGTGTCGCACAAAATCCTTTGCCGGCGATGGCGGCCTCTTCGATGAGCGAGAAATCTCGATGGAAATAAGCAATAACATTCGCGGCTCCAGCCGTAACCGAAGCCAGGTATTCTGCATGGCAGTCAGGTAATCTATCACAGAGCGACGCCAGCGATTCAAACTGCTTTAGAAGAAGACCCTATAGAAGCGCCATGTCGAGGCTACGCCAAAGTGTTGGCTATCCAAGTTTACAACAATGTGATAAGCAGTACACATGTAATCCTGTGACTGTGCAAGGTATAGACAAGTGTTACTCAAATACGGCGACAATGCTGCTTAATATTGCGCAGATCATCGCATCGTAATGTGCACTTCGTTGCGACGAATGTGACATCTGTGCTTTAACGTGAGTTACAGTGCTTCGTCGAACCATGAGCTATCCTTTGGACGCGCCTGGTAATCCCACGATATGCACACAACTACTCAGTTTACGCAGTGATGCAATCCACTTTATAAAGTTTGGCACGAAGGAAAAAAAAAAGCAGCATAGGCCGCTACTCGTTAACTGCTTCGCGTGAAATCAATTCCCACAGTGCGGTAGGATGGGCCGATTTTTAACAGTGGAGGTGTTTATGCCAGCGATCCGTCGTAATCATCGAACCGAAAACTATCATCATCATGAACCGGTACGTGCTATGTTCCTCCTCTTCTTCCTCTACTTCATCTTCTGCGTCGCTCCCAGAACACGTACGCCGATTAGTCCGGCGTGCGATTGAATAACTCTGATGTGTGAGAGAACGAGCGCAGATAGAGAGAGAGAAAAGACAGGCAGGGAGAAAGAAAAATAGAAATTATTCGAGGAAAAAAATTCTTGACTAGGCGGAATTTGAACACGCATATCCACGATCCGAAGGGGAGCATAACATAGCCTTCAATAGATGGCTTCCACTGACGTCACTGAAACAGCCAGGTTTGAGCACCAACATGGCGGGATGCGAACTCTGTGACGTCACGTTTGTGTTATCAGTACCTCGCAGGCTGATGACTTTGTTACTCAAGCACAGAGGCCGTCCTTCGTTACTCAAGCACAGACCCAATAACGTTCCAGCGATGTCGTTATCTGAAGCAGGTTAATCGCCACGTGCTTATAATGCGTTGACGTCATCGAAGCCGCCATGTTGGAGCTATGTTGTGCGTCCATGACGTCACGTGCAAGCTATGCATAGCATAAGGAGGAGGAAACAACTTTATTGAGTAGTAGGGAAGGGGGGAAAGGGAGCCAGGACATGGGGGGATGCTAGGTCGGGGCCCAAGGGGCCGCGGCTGTCGCCGTCTATTCCGCCAGCCTGGACTGAGTGGCCTGCTCTGGACATCGCAACGTTTTTTCCCACTCTTCGGGTGAGTGGGCAGTTGCAGGAGCTCTTGTATAGACCTTATGCACAGATGCTGCCATCTGTCAGAGGTTTGACGAAGGTACAGATTATCCGCCATGTTGGAGGCTTGTGTCCGAATGGTATTGCTGTCGCTGCTATTTTTTCTTGCTTGTATCTGCTTTGATAGTCGGCAATCGGGGCATAAACGTCAGACGAGCCTGTACACGTTTCCCGGCATTTTGTAGTTTTTACGTGGACAATATTACGTGTGAAGACTGCCTCGCAACGAGAACAAAGTACAAGTTTGTCACCGAATCACATATAAGCCTGTCGTCGTTGAGAACGAAGCGTTGCGCTCGGTTATAAATTTTGTCTGTTTTTAGTGTAGCGAATGAAGCGCTGTCCGCTGTCTGAATATCATGCGTGCAGTGTAGGATGGTTGGGAGGAGGCATTAGCGCGCGACGCGGCTAGGCACAGCGATGACGATGAGAAAGTGCTGTTGACCCATTTCAAGGCGTATTTCATAAGGGACAGCCTACGTCGACCTAATGTATGTGCATTTACTTTGAATAAAACGTTGTCGTGTTTGTTATTTTTGAAACAAGAAATATTTCGCCGCTGTAGTCATCGACGTATGTTTTGCATAGTGTTACCGCACGGTTAAAATGTAAAAAAGTCCGCTTCTAACGCACGTGACAAGTGAACATTAAAAGCGTAGTTGCTCCAAGAAGTAGGCGCCGATAAGCTGGTATTTTATCGAATATTCTTCCGACATGTACTCGTAAATGACACGATCCGCCAAGAATATTCGCGTTCACATCGTCGCTTTTGGGGCCAACTGGCGCATTACAATTTCAACCCGTTGGAGCAAGGCGTTTTTGCGTCGCCGACTTAGCGCTTACGAAACCACCTGAGCGCGTAACCAATTGTAGTGCACCCACAGTCGAATGTAACACATCTGCAGGAACAGCATTTTTTTTTGTTTCATACAAAAAGTGCCCACACAAGCATCTGTTAACACTTCATAGCACACAGGGGTGGACACAGGATTTTTCCGAAGGGGGATCAGCATCAGCTGGCAGAACCTGATATGTGCTCTTGTTGGGTACAAATAAGAAAGAAAGTGGGGACGGGGGAGGGGAGGACAGGTGATCCGGGCCACTCCTGTGAATTAGGCAGTAATGGCACACGAAGTGCTTGAAAAATATGAATAGGCAGGCAATACGCGCACAAAGCATCCCACTAAATAAATGCTAGCTTGTTAAACTTCACAGTCGAAAACAAACTACGAAGAACACGCTCCAGCACAATCGGTCGGTTCGCTGAGAATCGATGACACGCACGAGCTACCTAACATGTAACTGTTATCGCAATGTGATAAACAAAGTAATGGTGTCACCAACTGCGCAGGCATGCCGAGTAGCCACGATGCAGCTTTGGAGCACGCACATGAAGCCGGTTTGTCTATGCCTGCAAGTAGACGGCGCGAAAGCTGTCTCGTTCTGGCATGACACGAAATAGTGTTCTCTGGTGAGTGCCGATGCTGTGACATACCGCATCTATTGGGTGAACGTAAACACGGCGTTAGTCCGTTAGCAGTAGCCGGAGCAACGGAACGATCTGCCACTTCTAGTCGGCTGCAAGGAAATCTAATAACTTGTGGAGGCTAGTTTCCCGCAAACCTTTTTTGAGCATCCCAATTTCCTCAATCTCAGCAACACGGCACATGAAAGTATGTCGGCATTGCCGTTCCCATCAGCCGCCACACATTGATACGTACGGTCCGTGTGTGCACATGCGGAGCGCGCTTAGCCTTCTACATGGCGGAAGTGCATACGGCGGCCGCTAGATGGCAGCAGAGTTTGCATAAGGTCTATAGTCTACCAGATGGTGGGATAGGGAATGGAAGGTGAGGAGGAGATGTGTGAGGGTGAGGAGAAAGGATAAGCGGAGGGGAGAGAGTAAAGCATAGCATAGAATGAGAAATACGGGAATAGAAAGAAAGGAAAGAAAGACAGAAAGAGAGGGAACCAAAGAGAGAGAGAGAGAGAGAAACAGAGAGAGAGAGAGAGAAAGAGATAGCAAGAAAGGTGCAGCGAGAAATATAGAGAAAAAGAGAAAGAAAAGGCAGGAAAGAGCAAGAAAGATAGAGCGAGAAGAGAAAGAAATCGCTCGAGAGAGAAAGAAACAGAAAAAACACAGGGAAAAAAAAAAAACATGGATGATCCCTCTGTCATAGGAATCGGTATGACACGAAAGTGAAACGTGTCTTCACAGACGTAGTTGAGCGTTTGTTGCGCATTCTTTCGCCCCAAGGGTGATGGAATGAAGCTACAGCAACAAATGTAATGTCACGCGACGAACGGCAAGCAGCTCGAAACTTGCAACGTCGCTGCTCAAGCAGAAAGGACGCACAGAACGAACATACACAGGATGAGGAGCGAACTAACTGTTACATTTTCTCTTATTTCTGCGTGAGCACGCGCGTCCTTTTCGCAAAAGCAGCCGCTCCAGTGGGCCAAGTGACCTCTCGAGCTCTAAACGCGAGACGTACAAACCACCGCGATCACGAGTTAAGCGCCGCACAAGTGACCACGCGCTGTAGACGCGGTCGCTCGTCGCAGAGGCGACGACCTTTCGAGAGCGCTCTTCTATGCTCTTCTAGAGTCACTAGAAAATTTTCAGAGTATCGCATCTGTTTTCCGCGCGCCGCCGCCGACGCGATTGGCTTACTCGCATCACGTGACCTCTCGCCGCCATATCCCTTCCAAGCCGCTTTGGGTGCAGGCGCGTTCAATGCAGAGCGTGGCCGGACATTTAGCAGTACCACGGTCCCCAGAAGTACTTCGTCGCTTTTTTAAAGGGGGGGTGGGGCACAGGCCCGGTGTGCCACCCCCTGGTTACGCCACTGCATGTAGATGTCAGAAGAGAGTAGCTCACCGTGAATCGAACGTTGCCGTGTGGGAAAAATAATGTCAAATAGCGCCGTTCTACGTGGCAGCATAGTTGGCCTGAACGAATTCCGCCCCCCTCAAATAACACTCCTTCCTGCAGTGAACTACACTAACTTTGCTGGAAAAGATCTTATGCGACAGGATACTTCACCTTTTCGGTTCGCTATGGTCAGCGATATTGAAAACTACATACCTTACTATTTGCTCGGCTGTTTATACTTCGATCTGTTGAACAGATTACGCATGCTATCCGAGTTATATGTGTCACGCACGAGAGCGAAATCGAAGATTTATTAAAATAACTGTTTACTAGTATACTTTGAAGGCAATTGTGGCATGATCTTTGGCATTGCACAAAACAGAAGCGTGGAACTCTGTTGATAAACTTGGTATAAGGCAATGCTATCAAGCGTATTTTTAAATTTGTTCCAAAAAATGCTAATGCTGCATGCACCGAGCGTACCCTTAAAATACTGTATAGTTGGTGAGAAATGGTCACAGCAAAAAAAAAAAAAAAGCAGATCCACGCATGAGGGAGTCGATTTTATGCGAGCCCTAGGTCTATATACATACTGTGTTGCAGTAACATGCGCTTTAAAAATTCCGGGATGTGCTATTTCTGATCAAAAGAACATAAAGCACCGTGCCGAGGAAGTTTTAATAATAGTGCAGCAGTGCAGAAACCGTACCCCAGCTGTTTACGCGCTGCAAAGCCAAAAAAAGAACTGTTTGTCGGAATACAGCAAAATATTTGCAAATTCATTGCAACGTTGTGAACATTAATGAGACAAGAAAGAGGAAATGAAACATTTAAGTAGTGATGTCAATCATTCTTGATGGCCTGTTTTCTGCGTATCGTAAGATAAGATGCACCTTAACTACCGCACGCCGATTCGGCTGTGCGTTCGGCTGCTGACGTTCCGAATCAAGACGTCGCGCACAACTTCCAATTGCCGTACACACACAACTTCTATTACACATATCAACCAGTTGAACAGCAAGCGCGGTGCGCAAGCAAGCTATGCGTCAGGGATCAGTCGAATGACAATATGTTGAATGTTCTCGATGTTGTTCGATCACGTTCTCGAGTGCAGTGAACCTGAACACCGACTGCAAAGCTAGCGCAAACAGTCAAGATTCACCAAATGTCGAAGTAAATGGCATCTCGCACGATGTCACTGCGCTAATGCAACTATGTTATAGATCCGGACATAGCTAACACGCGCGGGCGTGACACGAAAAGAGACCGATGAAGCCATGAAGAGAGTTCGCGAGCACATGGCAACATTCGCCGTACGTTTCATTAGTTACGCCGCTAACCGCGCAGTCGATCCATACCTGTCGATGACTCGAAATCACTTCTAATATCCTCTTGAAGAAACACACACACATAATGCCGTTCTGCCGAGCGTAACACGGCACTGAGGCTAAAAGATCGGTCACTTCTCAACACACGCTAGCAACGCACCGGACGGTCTGGAAGGGACATGGCCGCCGCCACCCAATGTTGCCCGCGTGCAGCCTACCTTTGCGGTACTCTGATTTTCCAGTGACTCTATGCTCTTCGAGCCCGTCGCGCCATCTCGCCAGTGATAACGAAAACACTGTAACACAGATCTCTGAGCACAGGCGACCACGCCCTGTAGACGCGGGCGCTCCTCGCAACAGCGACGACCATTCAAGCGCGCTCTTCTACGCCCTTCGAACCCGTCGCGCCATCTGGCTAGCGATAACGAAAACACACTACACAGATCTATGAGTACAGCCACCCGCAAATGGTGTATATAAATAGCTCGCCGTTAGCATTGCTAAGAACGGGCCGTCCGTGGCCGAATCGTTTCGCGCTGCGCGCTGCGGAACGAGCGGTCGTGAGTTCGATTCCCGGTGACGGAACTTTTCCTTGTGGTTTTTTTTCTTTGCCCACTGTTAGTCTTTATATTTTACAACGTCATATGCGTGACGGAAATACGTCAAGGAGCCGTGGTGGACCCCGGCATAAAACACTTTCGTGTTAAAAGAGGGCAAACGTAGCTGTCTACGCATAGGCGTGCGCACAGGGGGAGCAGGGGGGGGGGCGCAAAATCTGCCTCGTACATTGACCTAGCTGAGGGGGGGGGGCGCTGCGATGAACTTTCGCCCTCCCTGATGGGGAACCCTGCGCGCGCCTGTGCATCTACGCAGCAAACTTATCTCCCCGACTCCGTGTGTATCGCCCGGACTAGACCATATTTACAAGGTCGGCATTCCATCATGCACATCTAACGCCTTGCAATCACTTGTACCGCGCATTTCGATTGAGTGGAATCGCCTTCCTGCTTCGACTGTCACCATCTCTGATCACCAGTTATTCAAGAACTTCATAGCTAACAATGTATAACTAGAGGAACAATTCTATTCGTCACGTTGTTCATCCTGCATCTACGAACGTCGCAGAGATCATTGTATATCTATTTGTCCCTTGTTTCTGCTTACTTTTTGGTTTGCTTTATTACACCTATTGCAGGTATTAACAGACATTAACCTGTTTGCTTGTAACCACTTCCCTGTATAATGCCGTATGGTACCGAGGGTTAAATAAATAAATAAATAAATAAATAAATAAATAAATAAATAAATAAATACTATAGCAAGGGTGTGGGCAGAGAAAGGTGAGAGGATTAAAAAGCCTAGCCAAGCGAGGACCAGCTAGGCGACCACCAGATCTGCTGCGGCCCAGTCTTGCGTGACTGAGCGCAGGCTGCGCTAATTGTTAACTTCGGATCTCTTTAGAGCGACACTAAAGGCAAATAACAATTTATGCCAGAGTGAAAGCTCAATGTATGACAACGTCTAAAAACGGCAGTATTATCAACAGCAGTGCCCAACTTACCGAGAAATTAAGCTAAATGTGGTCACACCATGAGCGCCACGAGTGGGCATTTTGGAAGTGATCCCGATGACGTGGGAGAGTCTGAATACAATTAATCACTAGCAATCAAACTAGCTGCAATAAAAACAGCAACCTTCCGTGCATCAAGAGACGTAATAAAATGCTGCTTGTTCGTTTCTGTTTGATTCCTGGAAAAAAGAACCTCTTTGGCGTTGCCATGGGGCACGGAGCGCGTGGTTCAAAAGTTCCGTTTTCGCCGAACTGCGCTTCGCCCGGCGCCCTGCTTTGCTCACGCGGCCGCGTCTCAGTGGTAGTTTCGGTATCGCGTACTGCCGCGTGTGTTTTGCACGCTCGTGAAAGTCACTGTGATAGAAAGTTCGACAAAGTACCGCACGCATGTGATGTTGCCGGATGACCGAATGGTGCACGCCGCCAGTCCACGCCGCCGCTCATTAAAGGCGGACAACGTTGGGCACGACAACAGTGACGTGCGAAATACCGCTTTGAGGCGGGTGATTTGAAGTGCGCTAACGCGATGCGGACCACTAAAACGTGATTTTATTTCAAAATAAGCACTTTCTTGGCACAAAAGTAGCACTGCGAGGTTTCTGGACCGCTATTTCAACAATCAAAGTTGACTTAATATTTGCCTTTAGTGTCCCTCTAAGACGGCCGTTAGTCTGTGAGCCGCGAACGGAAAATTATCTTTGTCATGTACCGGCACCCGCTTTTTTCGTCCTCTTCTACATCGTCGCGGTCTTCAACTTCTGCATCGCTCCCAGAACACGTGCGCCGATTTCTCCGGGGCGGGATGCAATAACGCCCATGAACAAGACAGCGAGTACAGAGAGAGAGAGAGAGAGAATGAAGATAAAGAGATAGCTTTTTGCCTAAAAATATGGGGAGGTGCGAAACATATAGGGAAGGATGTTTCAGCTCCACTAAGTGAAGCCTGTGGTGGGGCGAACCGTGCAGTGTGCGCCGAAGTTTCCCACAGCAAAATCACTGCTAATGGGCTGTGAGAGACAGAAAAAGATTTGATACAGAGACCCGCAGTCCGCTTTTAGTTAATGTGTACGCTGCGCATTTATTGTTCAACTACGCACAAGAGAAATCTCCCACCGGCACTACATTGCAGGCCAAGATCGAGTGCCTACATATACGGGGAGGCCGGTGAACGGTTGTGCAGCGCGAACAGTCGGTTTTTTTATGAGCGAAGCTCCTTAGGGTGTCGGTCGTTCCCTCCTCTGTAGTAGTAGTAGTAGTAGTAGTATGTAGCCTCCTCGTCCGATCGGCAACGGTCGAGCGCCGATCGGCAACGGCGCGAATACCCTGCCGTACGAGAGCGCGAGGCCGAGGCGGCACGAGAACGGCGGCAAGAGGAATATGTAACGGTGTTTCTCACTCTTTATATGATGATTCATGGGGCGATACACGGAAGATGCACGGTTTTACCGATGATTACCTCCGGAACTTCGCCCCACTCATCATCATTCACCCCGTGGATATGCTGTGAATTTTTTTTTCAATCAAGAAACTGGCTCGCAGACGCTGCCTGCGTCGACGTTGTCTCTCGCGGGCGAGGGCGCGTTCTCGTTCCTCAAGAGCTGGTAGTTCAGCGTTCATCGCAGAGAGAGAGTTTCCATAGTCAACGCGCGCCGTTCGCTCTCTCTCGCCACACGGCGATAGCTGTGGCGGTGGCGCCCTCTCTTGCGCTCAAGCAAATGGACCGTTTCGACAGCAGACGACGATACACTGTGCACACCGACACGCGGAGACCCTAAGGTGCTTCGCCCCTAAAAATTTCTTCGTGAGGCGAAATTTGAACTCGCATAACTACGATCCGAAGGCGAGTGCCTTAACCACTCTGCTATCTAGGCACGCTAGCAGACCACAGCATATCCTTGTATAGTATAGTATAGCAAGTGAGTGAAAAAGGGAAGTGAGTGCGAGGAGGAGGGGTAAGAGGGGTGGAGAGAGTAAAGCATAGCATAGAACGAAAGAAAACGAGAGAGATTCAAGAAAGAGAGTGAAAGAAAGAGGAAGCCAGAAATACACAGAGATAGAGAAAAAGAAAGAAAGAGAAGAGAGAGAAGAATGGTTGATATACCGAGAAAGAGAAAGAAGTAGCGAGAGAGAGGGGGGGAGAGAAAGGAACCAATAGAGGAAGAAAGAAATAAAATAAATAGCAAAACTCAGCAAAACAGCAACAGCCAGGAATACCTAGGTGCCCATCAGCTCCGCTGTCATTATAACATTGCGCCTCCAATGCAGGCTGCACAGTTTTTTCTTGACAAATAAAACAGGTAATTGCATTGAGTGTAATAATCAAGGATTCGAACCATATACTTGAAGATCTTATGAGAATTTTTTTCACTCTTCGAATGTCAGTGCATACGCATAGAGGAACAGTATTGCCTTCGTTATTGGAGTCTACGAACGTGTTTGGGGTATGACAGGTATGAGACTGAGCCAGGTAAGACACTGAGCCAGTGTCATACCTGATTACCGGACCGGCGTGACACTGGACGCTGCACACTAGAACATTGCACACTGGTACACTGTAGACTGGTCCTACTGCACGCTGGGTAAACTGGCACAATTGAGACAGCGCACGCTTTACATACATTCCGAGCATACCATGCGTAACCAGGTGAAATGAAGTCTAAAAGAAAGTAAGGTTTCCAATCTGACTTTGTTGTTACTATAATAACATAAATGAATGAATGAATGAATGAATGAATGAATGAATGAATGATGATGAATGAGATGTGAAAGTCCCGTCGGAATTGCACAAAGAAAAGTTGCGATTAAAGGACCCCTGCCACACGTTTTCAAGTAACTATAAATGACTTGATTAAATGAGTTTACTGCCTAAGGAATCGACCGCCGAAAAAGTTCTTAGAATACGTTAAGTACGAACGGAGTTACAGAGATTTGTCGCACGCTGTAATTGCTTCCTCTCTTTTCTCGTCCCGACGAGCACGCTGGAAGTTAAGCAGGGTGGAATGGCATGGGGGAAAGGAGTTACGTCACGCGCGAGTCAGGACCTTGAGCACTTTGTTTTTTTTTTTTGTTCGAACGCGAGGCATACTTTCAGCGTAATCGCGAGCGCGCGCGTGGGTTCGTGCGGCCACGGTAACTATGCAGCTCACGATGCCCAATCTGCCAATGGCCGTGAAATTTGGGTATAGGGCGCGGTAATTTGGGTATAAGGCATCATTGATAGAAAGAAGAGGGAACGATTTCTAGCTGACATTGATAAATAATTGTAAATTTCAGGCCACAGGCTGCGCTATAATGTTTGGCTCACGTGTTTTCAGGAGCCTCCACTACCGATGGACACTGTACAGCATTTGCTGTGCTGTCCAGTGTGCTGAAAGGCACTGGGATGCTCTGGAAACGCTGTTTTCTTCCGATAGGGTACCATATACACAACAACACAATTTACAGGACGACGTCGATCCACATGGGAAGACGTGACTCGAAGCTAAAAAAATCACGCCATATCCACGGAATGAATGATGATAAGTGGGCGAAGCTCGAGAGGGGGAGATCATCGGTAAAACCGTAACCCCTGTGAAAGTTCGCCCATTACATCATTAAGAAAGACGTGAGACTGTGTGCGTATATACAAATCAACTTTTATTTTGTTCTTTTATTGCGATAGCAATTATATGGACAGTCTCGGCTGGATTTTGCCGTCGCCGTCGCCGCCGTCATGCACCGTATATGTATAAGTGTATATATACAAAAGCCCCAAAGAAAAATGATTCAGAAAAATGCTTCCGAAGCGCGGAATCGAACCAGGGACCTCTATCTCCGCAGCGAGTGGCGCTAGCCACTACGCCACGAAACGCAGATCCTCCACGTAGGTAACGGCGAGCGTTATAACACACACTTTACCGCTGGACGGACTCAGAGAGCGGCTGCGCTTATAAGCGTTTCTTCATTACCAGCGAGATGGCGTTAGGAGCGCGACAGGCGCATTTAAAAGTCGTCGGCGAGCTCGCTCGCTTCTTCTCATACTTGCGCAGGGAGAACTTGCCCTTCCGCTGTCTGCTCGCGCGGGTTTCTTGTGCTAGGGGGAAGAGGGATGTTTCACGCTTTCACCGTGATGTCCGCGCTCATGTTACGGGGCGTACGAAAGCCACTCGAGCTCAAAGGACGCCGCTAAACGAACAAACAGGCGTCTCTCATAATCATATCGTGGTTTTGGGACGTTAAACTCCAGATATTATTATTAAACGAACAAACAGAAGATGAGCGCGAACTATCAAGTGTCACAGCTCGACACTTGAAGCACGCTAGCCTCCTTCGCTGCTTCGGCCGCCTTTGCAACAGGAGCGCTGTTCAAACTGAGAGTATCCATTGGCGAGCCTCACTTCATATAGCATTAGTTTCTTGCTATGGCATTCATTGCTTCGGCCTTGCGGCGAAACTGTGACTTTTTATTTTGTTCGTCTACTGTCTACAGCCACCTGCTCCATCCGCTGACTCGCTGCGAAAGAGGAAGCGCGTCAAGAGCGATTGCCTTTTATAGCGTCAGTCACGTGCGAGTGACGTCATCATGACGTCACTCACTAGCGCCACCTGCTGAGTGAGTCATACAACTAGGTGGTTACGAACCGGTCACAGAGGAAGGACAGACCCACGACGTAGTAAAGAAGAAAGAACTCCACGCAGGCGAACACGCACGAGAGTGTCACTCGTCAACGTTGTCTTCTTGTTCTACTGCATACTAGAACGCGCGCAGTAAAGAAGAAAGAATGCCGCACAGGCGAACACGCACGAGAGTCACTCGTCAACGTCGTCTTCTTCTGCTGCTGCATACCAGAACTGCATACTAGCTCGTGAGAAGCGCGCGTTCTGGTATGCAGTAGAAGAAGATGACGTTGACGAGTGGTTACAACCGGTCACAGAGGAAGGACAGACCCACGGCTTAAAGGGATACTGAAGTGGTCTTACAATTCGGTAAAACTTTGTGTTAACAAGGACCAACATTATTGTCGACGATGGCGTAATTTTTTCGCTGTTCTGGCAGCAGGAGCTTTAAAATACGCGAAAGAAAAGTCCGTCTTGCTCCGCCCACGCGAACGCGCCGAAAGTGTGGGCGTGACCGCAACTACGTCATCGTCGGTAGTTTTGGCCACGGTGGTAGAATAACAGGTGGCCCGACGCGGCGCTCCGCCAATGCGCCGCGCGTGTCACGGAGGTGCTCGAGTTGCCGCCGCTTTTCCGCAAGGTGACAGAAGGTACATTCTGGGCAGATATCTCCGCTCCGGCGCATTTGAAAGCATGTGACCAGTGTGCGTCGTGAGCATTTAAACTGCAATTTACATGTTTAACTTTTGAGAAAGAGATCCGCGGTGTATTTATTACACCAGAGAGGCCTAGAGCAACACTGAAGAGTTGCCGTCCCTTAGAACGGAAGCGCCACTAATGAAAGCATGCAACGCAACCAGCGTTGCAGCCGCGTCTCTTCCTTTCTGCTTGGTCATCTTCGATAAATTCGGAGGCGTCCGTGGATGCAAGCGTCCAAAGAGCAAGAGCGTCCCTATGTGACGCAACCAGCGTCGCAAAGTCGCAATCAGCCTTCGAGTCATGAACGCGGGCAGATCACTGTGGTCGTGATTAGGTGATCCCACGGCTTGATATCCGCTCTGATACGTCGCGTTTGTTGCGCTCTGTCAAACGAACGCGCGCGACCGCATCGGTGTTTCCGCTCACTTTGTAAGCTGGAACCACGGCTGAAACCACGGTGGCTCGATCTGTGCCGCTGATGCGGCGGCCACCATGGGACGAAAATCGCTCGCTCGAAATTGCAAATCTGGCTACAAAATGTGCAAAGAAAAGCTGTGCCTTCTCTCCGCGCCGAAAGACGAAAAGCGACTGCAGTTGTGAAGAAATGCAATTCCACGGAACGACCGCCAGCTACTGTTTTCCGACATACATACGATAGCGTGAAAACCAAATGTTTTTTTCTTACTCTATACACTCGCCGGTAGAATTTTGCACGCTTTCGAAAAAAAAAAAATACGCGCGCGTCTCTTGCAATCGGCACCCTGTGACAGTCATATCGGGACTACCCGCGCCGACTAAAAAATTTTAAGCTTCATAAAGCCTGGCGCTCTCACTTTTTGCGGTCGAAGCTGGCAGACAGCCACTACAAGCTAGTAAAAGCCAAACAACCGGTTAAAGCCACAAAATTAGCTAGAGAAACCGTTTTTACAGCCCAGCGAGAGCTTGCAATGCGCGTCTTTCGGCCCAAAAACTCGTCGAACCTAGCGGCGCCGCGAGCAACTCGAGCAGTACGGCGACGCGCTCGCGGCGCTCAATGGGCCACCTCTTTTTTCTACCACCGTGGTTTTGGCGGAGCCGTGGCCTCCGTGACTACTTCTGACTGCGCGCGTTGGTGGAACTGATCGCGAAGGCCATGCTTTTACAGAGCTGATGGCGCCGATGACCGGCATACCGAAGGTGACGTCACCGCCTTCGCTCAGCAGTTCAAAAAGCCCTGCAGCTGCAGCCGCTCTTTTTTTGCCCAGAAATGCCATTTGCGTTCACTTCTGTGAACTCTACATTGGTTTTCGTATTCAGCAAGGATCAAACTATGATTACACATTCCAAAGTCATTTTTTTTTAAAGTGCTCAGTCCCTTTAAAGCTTCGCCACTAAAAGTATTACAATTTCGCCTCGAGCAATGAATGCGGTAGCAAGAAATGGGAATGCTAAACGAAGCAAGACTTGCAGCTAACTGTTGTCGATCCGATCTCGCGTAGCTAAAAGCAAAACGTTGGTTTAAGGGAATATGACCACTTTGTGGACCGAAGCGACTTTCGTGCTGTCAGTCATCTAAACGAGAAGTAAGTGTTGGTAAGACTGCCATATTCGCAGAGCGTATAATTAAGGTCGCATTGGGCTTATGTCGCGACCTGTGGATCGTGTTTGTCGTACTCGCATGTCCCAATGCCATATTTGCTATATACAAAGGCCAAGTTAAGGAGATGACCACCAGAGCGTTCAGACGTAGGCGGATACTGATGGATGGATGAATGGACGGATGGAAATAGTGAGTACCTTTAGTTCGCTAAAATACTTCCCACTTATTAAACATACTCGGAAATAACCGTAAATGTTCTGCAGTGGAAGCTGATTGACTTCTTGAGATTATGCTTCGTTGAGTTGACACTTGCTTCTACGGAGAAATATTTCATATAATATTCGAGCAGTCTCTCAGACCTCGCGTCCTGGTAAGTTTTTTACGAACAGGATAAAATGATTTTTTTTTACGAACAGGATAGCATCAAAATGAAATGGATCGTGTTTCTGAGATTGGGCGAAAGACGAAGGTTTCTAGAGCGAAAGGAATTCGCCAAGATTGCTATACTTCATTCGCTTGGTACATCGGACATCTTATACCGTAACTGTGTGTGTATGCTACATAATACACGTATTCTTTGTGTGATTTATTATTATTTTAGCGCCAGGCCAGAAAAAAGGGAGCAATATTGAAACTTCAGAAAGGAACCATTGCTACACCAATCGAAAGGTTAGGGCATGCTTAAATTTTTGTTGTTTTACTGCCATAATTTAAAAGGTTCATCTTGTAAATCCGAGCAGAATGTTGTCCCGTCGTTGCTTATGGAACGGCTCAGAGGTTTTCCAGGTGGGTGATGGCCCCTTCGACGTCATCGAGCATCAGATACCGCCTGACCATCTCCCAGCAGTCTTCGTGGAGGTCGTCCAGCTGCGTGCATCCATCGTCACGTGGATGACCATGACTCGTTCCTTGACGACGCCCGTGATGCGCATGTACCCGTCCAAGCCGGCGGTTCTTTGCAGATGGCGATGCGCCATGCCTCCAATTTCAGCCACGTTGACCTCCACAAGCTCCGCAAGGTCTTCCAGCAGCTCGGCGTGAAGCTTGTAGATGCGCTCCAAGGCTGCGGTGCTGCGCCTGTTAAGAGTGAAAGAAAGGCATCTGGATTTCACCGTGGTGCATGTATAAGACATATTCTTGAGTTGTTGAAAGAGCACATATACGTTCATTTAACGCAATAACATTAAAGAGCTCGTTTCGCAGAAGTTCCGGTATCGGCGTTGGCGTCGTTGGTTGTGAGCGGAAAATCATCACCTTGCCTGTCACCTAAAATTGAGAAAGATGCAAATAAAATAAATAATCAAATTGTTCGGATTGAGTGACAATCGAACCCAGGCCGTTGTGCGTAGAAAGCAGGTGTTCTACCACAAGGACACGCTGTTTTTTTGTCTTTATTGCAGAATGTAAAATCTAAACAAAAACAAACACATCCCCACCACGGTGTAAGAATATTCAGGTGTTGACACTGCGCTCGCCTAAGCGGCCAGAAAATGTTCGGTCGTCGGTCCGTTGAGCGGTGCGCCATCTAATGGCTTGAGGCGGAGAGCGCCCGCGAGTAGCCGAATCACGGTGGTGCTGCGTCATCGCCGCCGCGCTCACCGTGCCCTCTCCTGTTGCTCTCTCGATTTCGCCCCTCGACGCCGCTTGGCGGATGCACATTATCCAGCAAAATGGCACAGAAAAATGCACGTTATCAGCAGCATGCGCGTTGCTATGGAGACGACTGCCCCGCTTTTCGTAGCGCCCTCTGCAAGTCATCTGATAAGAACCCGAACATTATCTGGACGCGCGTGGATTGCGGTTTCCCATGCGTGGGGGAAGAGTGTCACACCTGAGTATATTCTTACACGTGATCCCCACTAAGCTCCACCTGTTACTTGACATTGCTACGGAAAAATACGCTATACGAATGTCGTGTAGTGGAAGGAGTGTCTTTAACGCATGTAATATTGCGTGGCAAAAGCGTAGTATCGCGCCAAGCGTCAAAACATCTGCGCAACGAGCGGGTGTTTTAAAGGCCCACCCATTACAAAGCGTTCAGACATATGTGATTATCATCAGCAGCAAAACCATCAAAAAAGTGAACAGCTGCGTAGGTTCGCGTGTTGCCTTACGAACGTGTAGTGGGCCCTTCGCTGATTCGCAAAAGGAAGATCTATGGCGTAGTTGGCACTTAACTGTACTTGCAGTAGGCAGTCTAGGATATTTTGAAACGGCCAATGGTACGCGCAAAGTCGTTCGTTTCCTTACGGCATGGTTGAGGCATACACCGAGAGCCGAAGCGAGGCTAACAATTGAGAAGGCGATGCGCACGAGGCCAGATTACGTTACCGCGTTCTATACTCTTGAAGGCGAAGCTTAAGCTTCCTCAAAGTGTTTCTTTTTATTATGTGCCCACGCGGAATGTATACAGTACATAGGGCGCTGTCTTCAGCCCTATAGACAAGAACTACATGAAGCGATTAGGTAACAGTGATATCCGCCACAGTGTGGTCGCATTAGTACTTGTTTTCCTGTGGAGGCAGCTGCAATCGTGAAATACATTAAGGCTGCAGGGGCGCCTCTGAAGGAAATAGCTAGGGTATTAGTTTTATGTAGCTTTCCGATAGGTGTAACGGGGGACTCGGACAGAAACTACCGCAGGCAAAAAGCAAACGCCACTGGCCCATTTCGAACAAGAAATGCTGGTGGAGCTGTAGCGGTGCCAGAGGCGGTAGGCACACTATCTTTTAGTACGCGTAAATTTTACATCACCAATAATGCCACTACAACACGAAATCACAATATAAACCTGACAAGACTGCTGGAGGTTCGCCTGTTCATCTCCTGATTAGCGATGCCGCCGACTTCGGCAGCCTTGTTGGTTTTCGGCCATTTGCTGTCGCGTGAGGTTGACGCACTTTTCCTGAAACAACTAGTTCAAATTTGATTTAACGAAGAGATGACAACGTTCGAATTCTTTCGTTAAATAGGGAAATTCGTAAAACTGGGACAGGGATTTTAAGGTCCTCGAAAGCCTAAAATTGTAATGTAGCGATAACCAAAAGCTACTGCGGCATTGTATTTACCGCTAACCCACGCATGCGCGTGTGAAAAGTCCACAAGGGTGACCCGACATGGAGCCTCCCATGCCCGGGTGATGGAGACCAGGTAGACGCTCACGTCAAGCTACAGAAGAATTACGCCTGGGCTAGTTGGTAATAATGCTTAAACATCTGAAAACAGCGCACAGTACTACACGGACAAGAGAAGGTAGCACTGTGGTTTGTCCTTCCATCTCCTGTGTCCGTGTCGTAATTTGCGCTGTTTTCAAGATGTTGACGTGAAGCCATGACAGCCTAGCAAGATATGAAGGAAAGGAGGACGATAGTACTGACTGTACGAGCAGGCCGACAAGCAAGAAAGCTGTGGGTATACAATCAGTGTGGTCTTTCACATAGACCAGGAAATAACGAAAGCAACTACCATAGTGTTCTTGTGGGAGCAATTCCAGGAGCAACAAAGCACCGCCGCCCTAGCACCATCTGGTACGTAAGTGCTTCCAACTGCCCCCTGTTCGTCATGGGCGCGGCGTGGAGCCTCGTCAGAGTAAAAAACTAGGGTCGTGCGTAGGGTGGCTACACGTTTTAATTCGACATAACTAGAATGGATGCTCGAAGAATAGCCCATATGTGTCAAAATTAGCAAGAAATCACCGCATTTTTACTCATTTGTTTCAGAAAAGCTTAGTTAAATAGGGTTTGGATTCAAGTTAGCTTGGTTAATTCGGGTTGATGACAACATTAACTCTATGGGCACCTCCAGGGAATGGAAATTTCTTGTTATATCAGGAATTTCGTAAAATTCAGTTTCGTTTAGTCGAGTTTAACGGCTCGGTCAAAATCTCGGCTGCTGGCGCTGTAGACATTACCAGAGTTGAATGTAGCGCACCAAGAGCGGCGCCACAAACATTTTTTTAGGATAGGCATTTGCCTCTATAATTCTTAGGCGTATTAATGTTTCAACGCGAGAGTGTTGAAGATCCCGCGTTGCAGAAAATCCGGTGTCGGCGTGGCGGCGTTGTCCGTGATCGAAGACCCGATGCAGGCAAATGGGGTTTTGAGGTGGAATTGAACCTAAATATCTACGTGGCAGTCAATTACTCAAGCACAGAGCCACGCCAGCGCTTAGAACCCCTTCGAGAAAATCCTATACACTCGTCATATTGGGCAAGAGTCCACTTGAAGGGGCCGGACCCAATGCCCGATCATAGTCTGGTGTTTGTGAATTGCCCTCAGGGTTCACAAACAAGCTGGCAAAATATTAGCGCATTTGGTCTGCGCTTAAGTTGGAATAGATATTTATAAACACTCAAGTGGCCTGAGAGTCGGGCAACACCAATATGCTCGCGAGCGTGACGTAACAAGCGTGTAGCTGTCTGAGCGTCTGTATCCCGGCGAACGTGTCAGCTGCTTCAGGCAGTCCAGTTCCAGCTGCCGTTGGATGAACGATTTCCGTGGCTGAAACAATGGCACCGTGCACTGGAAAGATGGTGCTCTCAATTATCAGCCAGTTTCGCGACTTCGGCCGATAGGAGCAAGAAAGGAGTTACGCGAGTTAGAAAGGCACGAAAACGTGCTTCGCGGTTCATCGCTCGTCACACGAACGCATGTGCACTTGGAAATTTCTAGATACGGAGGATTCATATTGCTTTTTTAACGCAAAAAATGACACCACAAGAAAGAAGACGGAACACAGCGCTACTCTCAACTGACATGGTTTATTGCGTCCTCCACTCTTTATAGCAGCAGCCAATACCGGTAGTACATGCGCCGTGCACCCTAGCGCACAACCACCACACCTTGGACACCTGAGCGCAATTATGAAAGCGAATCCAAAAAGCAAATTCAGCAGAAAACAAGGCAATGAAAGGCACACTAATGCACTGCGACCCCAATGATTGAATGAAAAAAGCTTCTGATAATTCTCGGGCGGTGGTGTCACGACTCTTTTTTAAGATAGTAGTTAGTCTAAACAAGGCTGACAATTGCATTTTTTGCAGTGTTGAGCTAAATGTGAGCCTGTAACCAGTCGGCAGGGATCGCTCATGTTCTTTAAGGCGCTCATTCACACAGCGGCCTGACTGACCTACATACGCTTTGCCACAAGAGAGTGGAATCTTGTAGACCACCCCTACGCAGCACTCGACAAACTTCTGGTGTCTCTTTTGACATTGCGGCTTTTTGTTTTCTTTACAAACACGCCTGCACAACATAGACAGTTTCCGGGGGCAGAAAACAACCGGTATTGGTACCTAGTGGCCACATTCTTAAGATTGTGAGCCACTTAATGGCAATACGGCACTACTACAGGCTTCTTCTCTGTATTGTTTCTACGCCTCTGGCGCTTGCCTTTCAGCTTCTGAAGCAAAACTTCAGAGACCTACGTCACAACCACACTTGGGTAACGCGTATCCTGCAACCTTTTTAACTTCGCGTTAAAGCTCTCGTTAGCTGTGTGATGGCACGATTTCATTAATGATCATTCAAGACACATCATGGAAATGGCACGTTTCACAACCTTAGAGTGCGCAAACTCGTATGGCAGAAGACCCTTACGTGCACGCGGCGAGTACATCCAGCAGGCATGACCTTCTTGTAAGAATGTTGTAGATCCAGAAACTGCAGTTTACCATCCTTTGTGAGTTCATGTGTGAAGGTTAAACCCTTGCCGTTGTCCGTGAACACAGATAAAATATCACCTACTGCGCCAGAGCCTTCGTGGTTAGTTTGTTTTATCACAACAAGAAAATCGTCAAGATATCTAAAAATCTGGACCAGGTCATTGTGTAAAACACCTTAAGAGCACAGTCGACAAAGGATATAAAAATTTACAAAGAGCAGGCGCCACACACGAATCAATACACACACCCTTTTTTTGAATAAATAGCTGGTTTTCGAACGAGATAAAAGTTGCGCTTAAATAAAACTAAAGAACGGACAAGAATTTTTCTGAGGACATTCCACTAGCATTGCGAAAGTCTAACTCTCCATTTTCTTCGATGCAGGCCATCACACAGCGAAAAAGCTCATCGTGCGGTATCGAATAATATAATCTTCGACGTCCACAGAAAAAAGTTGACAACTGAGTGGTTGTCTCACAGAAAGGAAACAACATCGGAGGAGTTTTTTATGCCGAAAGGATCTTCAAAGCAATAGTTGGCAGATATTAGTTAGCCGCTTTTTGCAAAAACAGTTGAATCTGCTGACCATTGAAGATCCTTTGTGCCATTGTACATCCATACCTGCTGGATGTACTCGCCACGTGCACGTAAGGGTCTTCTGCCATACGAGTCTGCGCACTCTAAGGTTGTGAAACGTGCCATTGCCATGATGTCTTGAATGATCATTAATAAAATCATGCCATCACACAGCTAACGAGAGCTTTAACGCGCAGTTAAAAAGGTTGCAGGGTACGCGTTACCCAAGTGTGGTTGTGACGTCGGTCTCTGAAGTTTTGCTTCAGAAGCTGAAAGGCAAGCGCCAGAGGTGTAGAAAAAATACAGAGAAGAAGCCTGTAGTAAGTGCCGTATTGCCATAAAGTGGCTCACAATCTTAAGAATGTGCCACTAGGTACCAAATCTCGGTTGTATTTCTGCCCCCCGGAAACTGTCTATGTTGTGCAGGCGTGTTTGTAAAGAAAACAAAAAGCCGCAATGTCAAAAGAGACACCAGAAGTTTGTCGAGTGCAGCGTGGGGGTGGTGTACAAGATTCCACACTCTTCTGGCAAATTGTATGTAGGTCAGTCAGGCCGCGGTGTGAATGATCGCCTTAAAGAACATGAGCGATCCCTGCAGACTGATACAGGCTCACATTGAGCTCAACACTGCAAAAAATGCAATTGTCAAGCCTTGTTTAGACTAACTACTATTCTTAAAAAAGAGTCGTGACACCACCGCCCGAAAATTATCAGAGGTTTTTTTTCATTCAATCGTTGGAGTAGCAGTGCATTAGTGTGCCTTCCATTGCCTTGTTTTCTTCTGAATTTTGCTTTTTGGATTCGCTTTCATAATTGCGCTCAGGTGTCCAAGTGTGGTGGTTGTGCGCGTAGGGTGCACGGCGCATGCACTACCGGTATCTGGCTGCTGTAAAGAGTGGAGTGACGCAATAAACCGTGTCAGTTTAGAGTAGCGCTGTGTTCCGTCTTCTTTCTTGTGGTGTCGTTTTTTGCGCTAAAAAAGCAATATGGATTCTCATCAACTAGCCCGTCAACGCATTCTGTTGAAGATAACGGAGACTCGTACTTCTTCATAAGAAATGCAGCGTCACGGCTCATGTTTATCGCGTCTGCCCAATTTCGCACCTGTTTTCTCACTACGCTATACGTTCTGGCGCTGCCGTCGTGCAGTAGTAAGTTCGCGTGCATGGTGCCTATGCCACCTCGGCGATGTAGCAACACACGGAGTGCGTGAAGTAAGATGGCTGATTTTAGTGAACTTAGAGAGAACATAGAGTGTTCTATGTGCACCGACGTGACATATGTAGCAGACGACGAGCCGTCGTCTGCTACATATGGCACGTCGGTGCACATGGAACACCCTAAGTTCACTATGCCTCCATTCTATTGTATCATCATTTGTTGAACAGATTTCTGCTGCAATTACATAGACGTGATTGTAAATTTTGAAGGTTTTTTTCCGTTCTCGCAGTGCCCAAAGCGCAAGACTTTCAAAACCTTCGTCTTTTTGTCGACACTTACATTTCTCAATTCGCAACCAACGTGGTCTCCTTTGAGAGAAAGCTGTCGTTTTGCTTCACGGCAAGCGGACAGGCACAGACAAGAACACCAGACACTTGCACGGGTAGAAAAGAACTTGGCGTCGCAATGACGTACTGTTTCGGGATTGACCACGCACCATTGCATAGTGTAAATTGGGGTGACCAGCACAATGACCCAGTCAATTTCTACATACAATCATGAGCAGAAATTGTTTTTTCCCAAACGAGACCAGAGAAGACATGGACATTCGTAACCATGCGCGCCTACGTCGCACACTTCACCAACATCGCGCGATGATGAAGACGTTTCGTGCACGTACACCCGCGAGCAAAAGTATGCGGACCACAGGGACACGTGCCGAAATCGCGGTCTGCACCGTCTAGTGGCGAGCCGTCTGCTGTCGAGAGCATTGCTCTGACGGAATTGATCAGAGAAATACTCTCGACAGCAGACGGCTTGCCACTAGACGCCGCAGACGGCAAAAGTATACGGACGGCAATGGTCCGTACACTTTTGCTCACGAGTGCACGTGACTGGTTGAAGAGGTGCGTAAGGGGGGTCAGGAAATTTGCCTGCATGACGATAATTACAGCGACATTTAATGGCGCCTCATTTCAATAGGCGTGGTAAGAAGTCTTCACCTAGCCAGCTAGCCAGTAGGATATATTGAGAGGAAGAGAAACGGAAGGCAAAAAGCAGGCATGTTTACTTACCCTTAAAAATAGCCAGGTCGCACCTGGTTTGCTAACGGATTAAGTGAATCAGTGAATGAACGCGACAAACCGGAGAAAACTCACGCAGACAAGACATTCACGTTTACTCGTGTATTGGCCATTTAGTCCTTCCATACGCTGCTCCACACACGCGTGATGATGATTAGTTATCAGCCAATTCAAACACTGCACACTGCTGCAATTGCTGACCTACGCAGGGTAAGCGAGTATTCTTGTATCTGCCCCGATGTAGGATTACTCCGGTGTATTTTTCTCAGTCTTCACTCAAATCTGCGTGGCCAATTCTTACAGCTAAGTGACCTTATTTAAGCAATGTTACAAGCGGTGCCGTTGAGCAGAATTTGCGCTCTCCTCCATGGCGTTACCCACCTGCAAATGCCAGTCAGAGGCGCTATCAAGCGGCCCCAGCGCAGTGTCAGACGGCGACTGCACAGCGAAGGCGAATAGCTGCGCACGCGCTGGCGTCAATAACATCTGCCAAGGCTACGACGTCACTCTGGAAAGCGCAGACCGGCGGCGGCGAGTCGCGCGCAGCGGTGGCGGAGTCCGCGCACGCGCCGGCGCCAGCGGCGCCAGTTTGTCTGCCGCGGCTACGACGCCACTCCTCCTGAACCCGCAGACAAGCAGCGGCGAGCCGCGCGTGGCGGTGTCGGAGAGCGCTTGAGATGCCAGCTCCGGTGACCCAGCTGTGTGACATCACTGATCCTCGCGCATGCGCAGCACGGCTCATGAGGATCCACGCGAAATCGGCTCCGGCTAGGCAAGTGTAGCGGGTCGTTCAAAAGTTGTTTTCGCCGGGCTGCGCTCCAGGGTTGCCGTTGGTGGCTACTGTGCGCCAAATTGGCTACTTTACTACCCCGTCTGGCGATGAAAATTTTAGGTTGGCTCCTTGGCTATTTCTGGCTACTTTCAACTTCTATTTTGGCGCATTTACTAGCCAATTTCTAAAAATGAATTGCAGATATAATAGCAAGCAAGCATAAAGACGACCCATTGATTCCAAGCTTTGGTGTCGTCTTGGCTCATGCGCGCACGCGCATCCCTCAGGCAAGTGGGTTGGCGCGCGTACGAGATCCCTACGCGCGGCACGGCTGAAAAAACGGAGTGAGGAGGTCGCGCGCATGTAGGCAACCCGTGCGTGGCTAGCACGCTCACGCTGCTACACGCTCGTGACACTGCTAAAGACACTCACTACTAGGGTGCCTTGATGCCCGCGCGCTCCGCTGAGGGTGAGGACAGGCGCGTCGTCTGCTACGACGGCCGCCATTGCGAATCCCGCCGCAGCTCGGCAGCATGCGAAACGCGCTACACAAAGCGCTTGCGGTGAGCGGATACGTCCGGAAATAAGTGCACGCTAGTGAGCTTTCTCTTTTTCTTTTCTTTTTGAAGCTTGGGCAGCTTTTATTGCTGTTCTTGCCTAAATGTTTATTAAGGAAGCATGTAATTCATGTAAGCTGACGGCCTGTGCATGTCTTATGCGTTGGATGTAGACGTAGACTGTTATGTTGAAAACGAATCCTCTTCCTTACGCCGGAAACGAAAAACTCTAAAGCCTTACTTAATTTTCTCGTAAGCTCTGCATTCCAAATACACAAATAATCGTTTAAAGTATTTGTATACGTGTCAGCAGCAGCAGTATATGTATCTGAACACACACAATTAAGTGTTGCGAAGCTACCTAAGCGCGATTAAGGTGGCTCATTTTGCTAAGTTTGCAAACAATTTACTCGTTTATTATAAATGGCATCATACATATATTGAACAAAGGGCCGAGGGTCAGTATGGTGCGAATATCCTGCTAAAATGAAACGAAAGCTTCTTTATCATTATTATTGCTGACATTTCTTGCTCACAATCTGTAGCCGCTACTGTATCGGCACTCAAGTTGCACCTTGAGTCCTTATCGAAACGATGCATACGTTGTTGAGTAGTATGCCGTAAAACTTTGCATGCGCGCAGTATCAGTGCGTTTTTCCTTCTTCTTTTTGTATCTGCAGTTTCTTTCTCTGTATCTGCAGGTTTTCTCGCATGCCCAAATTATTGAGTGTTTCCAATACTGTTTTACACTTTGTGCGGCATATGCACGGCGTCGTTTATTTGTCTATTTTATTAATAATAAAATCTGGGGTTTTACTTGCCAGAACCATGATATGATTATGAGGCACGCCGTAGTGGAGGGCTGCATAAATTTTGACCAACTGGTGTTCATTAACCTGCACTGACATCGCACAGTACACGGGCCTCTAGCATTTCGCCTCCACCTAAATGCGACCGCCGCGGCCGGGATCGAACCCGTGACTTTCGGGTCAGTAGTCGAGGACGTATTTTTTAAGGCGAAAGCCTTAAATGCCTCATCAAACGCGAAATTTCACCGTCGGCGTCCCGCGTCTACGGCGTCAGCATACCACGACGTCGGGGACGAAGGATGCAAAAAATTATCGTCACGTGATGACGTCACCATATGACGTCATCACGGCTTCACAAATTTTGACGTGACGTCATATGATGACGTTATCACATGACATCGTAGCTTGGTCAAAAGTGGGCAGATCACGGAGGCAGTGCACAACTAGGTGAGGTGCCTCCGATCTTGGAGGCAATGCAAAACCGCGCTTTGGGCGCAAGAAACTGAGAAGATGGCTTTCGCTTTCGAGCCGTCTTAAGCGAACGCATAAGGGAGCCTGTGAATTTTTATTTCATTAACTGGTTTTCCATGACGTACTCATTGTACAACTTGACTTTGTTTCTTGTATTTTTTACTGACATGGCGTGTCTACTGTACACAATGCTTCCCCGTCTTCTTGTTGTTTTCATGCGTCTTCTTTGTATAGACGCTTCGCGAGAACTGTTTGTATGCGCATCCCTGTATGAGCCTTCAGGGATTACATTATTAATAAATAATTATGCTTGCTCAAAGAAATAAAATACTGAATGTGTGTGTGTGTGTGTGTGTGTGTGTGTGTGTGTGTGTGTGTGTGTGTGTGTGTGTGTGTGTGTGTGTGTGTGTGCGCGCGCGCGCGCGCGCGCGCGCGCGCGTTAATATCCAGTGTACCGGCCATTTATTTGTGTGCATTAAAGCTGCGCTGACAGAAGCAATTACACAAATAAGACTCAAATTACACAATAAAACACAACTGTCACTGGTCGATTCAAAGTGATCGTAAATGATTAAAAAAACAGGCACTGCGTAATTATTTAGGACAGGGCAAAAATGTAACCTTGAAACACAGAAACAGGGAAGGATAAAAAACATTCAACTGCACACATACATACATGTGCAGCACAGAAGGCGTACTTGAAACACGGAAAGGAATATAAAAACAAGAACCCGGCGTGCTTTTAGTTATGGCGCTTGACTGGTGACCCGAAGGTTGAGGGATGGAATCCCGGCCGCAGCGGCCACATTTCGATGGAGGTGAAATGACAGAGGCCCACGTACTTAGATTTAGGTGTACGTTGAAGTACAACAGATGGTCAAAATTTCGGGAGCTTTCCACTATATACGGCGCCTCTCATATAATATCGGGGTTCTTGGGACGTAAATTCTCACAAATAATAATTATTAGGAAAAAAGAAGGATCTGATCTGCAGACAAACACGCATAATATATTCCACGATACATTTAAATCACAAAATAGCGAAAGCAAAAATCAAAGGCAGATAAGGACCAACCAAGTGCAGTAAAGAATGTTTGCGAAGAAAAATGCAGGATTCATGCACACGTGAACCAAAGCATTTTAAGCGTGTAGCCGATATCAGTCTGTCCATTTATTACGCAAGGTTAACACCGGCAGAATTTATCCTTGCATGTGCATTCGAAATACCGGCGGGAAACTTACGCTGCCAGTGCATAATGTGTTCTTCGGATGCCGCTTGTAACGTTTGATTTTTACTGTCCAAAGAAACCGCCTATCTTCTAAAACGATACAGGTCCCAGCGTTTCAGGAATGATTGGTGCACTGCGGCACGCAACACCCGGTCATGGTGACGGTAGCGATTGCATAAAACTGGAGGGAAAACGAGCACCGACCTAAAAACAGCGCGCGCGCCACGCACAAGTGACCGGGCGCGGGGTTCAAAATGGCGGCCACGCTGCCGCCAAGGCCGAGGAGGCGGCATCTGCCCTTTCAAAAGCTGACACCACTCTAAGCGGGGGCGCGCGCATCGAGGCACTCTACTCACTACTGACGCTGCGCGCCATCTGATGAACACAACGCGCACCTAACGTACTTTCCCCGTCGCGCGCCCGAAGTCATGCGCTAAGGCGCAGCCATGTGGGCAGTGTAGCGCGGCGTATCGCTAGGACACGAGAAGCACGATACCGGCGCGAAAACACTTGTGTAGCTAGCAGAGCTTCTGCTTTGCACTTCCAGCGTGCGGAGACCACCATCTGTCATGGGAGAACACGCAAACGCGAAGCGCACGTTCCGAGAAGAATGGCGAAAGGACAAGGAGCTGAGGGGTAAGCTAAATGAAAACTATACTTCAGGCCTTTATTTTACCTCATAGGTATTTTTTTATTATCACGCGTTACAGGCTGGGCTTCATCTTGTGACAATGGAACGGCCGTCCACTGCAAATACTGCAATTGCGACATTCGACCCCACTACAGTGATCTGCTCAAGCACGCCGAAACCAAGAAACATCGCGAGTCCGCAGTAATCCCAAGTACGCAAAGAGAATTGCCGCAGCTTCTAGCCTCTTCTGGTCAAGCAAACTATTAAAAGGCTCGCCGAGAGTTAAGGATTGCCTTGTACATTGCCGTGCAGACGTCTATAAATGCTGTAGACGAGCTTGGCGAGATTCTCCATTCTGAATTCAAGGATTTCGACCTGCACAGAACGAAGTGCACTGCTATAATTACAAACTTCCTTTTCCCATATTTCACGGAAAGCATGGGCAAACGACTGAAAGGCTCCAGCTATTCCCTCATGGTAGATGAATCAACTGATGTATCCACGACAAAGCAACTGTGCATTGCGGTGCGATTTCTGAATTCAGCAGAAAACAAGATTGCAACCACGCTGCGTGATCTCGTAGAGCTGTCTGACGGAACGGCGCAATAGAGCACTGCACGGGCTCGGGCCTACCCGAAAACCCGGGCCCGGCGGCCGGGCCGGGTAAAGTAGCTTTCACGGCGGGCCCGGGCCGGGCTCGGGCCTGAAGCTCCGGGCTTAGGGCCGGGCCCGGGTTTGAGGTGGCGGGCTTGGGTCGGGCCGGGCTTGGACTTTGCTCCGTTCTTAAAGGGTCACTAAAGTGAGCACACGGAATCGGTTTAGACGGATAAAGTGTACTCTGAGAATTCGAATGTCATTAATTTCACCATAAATTAGTTTATTAATAAAGGAGGAAATCAAGGTCAAAGTTCCATTTTGAAATTTCGCGCTGAAATCTCCGCACGTGGCGTCACGGATTTCAAACTGTATTCGTCGTACTTTGGGGACATTGGCTCAACGAAATTTTCAAAAACTTGGTGTGTTATGTCTATGACCCCCTCAGAGGTCAATGTACTTCATTTTTACCCACTATAAACTACGTAGGGCCCAGTAGATGCCGTCAGAATCTATGACGTCACGGCGTTTGCTGCGTGAATTTCAAGGTGGCGTCGTTACCTGGATTTTCTTGCGAGTTTTCTCTTTTACTAAGAGTCTTGTCGCGGCGAGCGTAGTGCTTTTGGAACGGTAAAAGAGTAATTTACTGATAATAGAAAAATCTTTTTCTCTTTAATGTGCCTCGTTCCGCATGCGCTGTGCATACATATATCCGACATTTTATCTCGAAAAAACGCTTTTTATGTGGGGTAAGCTATTTGGAGATGTTTTATGAGGGACAAGTACCGAACTTCTTTTGCTTCTTGCATATGAGCTACTTGATTTATCTTAAACGGGCGAGCTAAAAGTAAATAGACCAGGCCCTTATATGTGACATCTCGCTATTCCGTGCTTTATTTGCTTTCGTTACTATTTTATATCCCAAATGTTACTCTGTAATCTCAGTAATAAATGTAATATAATAAAATCAGAGCTCCAGAGCGGGGAAACTTTGCTGAAAGTAAAGCCCCCCTCTAAAACGAAAGGACTGCATGGAGTCTTGATACATAGAATCCCTACAAAGGTACATTCTTCTTCCGTGACTCTGTGACGGCTCCCAGTGGTCATGAGGCGCGAGATGGACATGCACAGCCTGCTTTGTGTGCCCACATTGTTAACGTCTGAGCTTTCGTCTTGTTGCGCCATATCAGGGGTCTCAAACTAACCTCAGCTAACGTGCTGCATTCACGAAAATTACCTCTGCAAGGGCTAGGGCAATGACGAAGGTAGGAGCGTGGGAGGGGGGAACAGGTCGCTTTAAAGCTACTGTCATTTCACAGCAGACCTATCCCATATCTCATATACGCGATCATTTCTGAAGGGGCTTTGGCGGCAGGAATCCAACAACATATCGAAACCCATAATGACTAAACTCTGGACGCCGATTCTGAAGTATAGCTTTTGTTTGACGGTTATGCATCAACACACGGCGACCGCAAGGGGTGCCTCACGAAAAATGTGCTTTCGACCTGTCATGTGCGGGCGGAGGGCCGCTAGCGAGAGGTCCGCGAGCCGCGTGTTTGAGGCCCTATACAGTGCGCTATATAGTGCGAGAGCTACATGACACTGCTGCAACAGCGTTGGAATGTGCAGTAATAAAATAGGTCCAGTAAACAAGGCGTGGGGTGAAGTATATTCGCTTGAGGAAATATCTGGCTTGAAAAAGGACAATGACAGATTCCGTGCCGGGTGATATCCCCTTACCTCGAAGCATATGGCTTCGAGAAGCTTAGTCGCGCCTTTATTACAAAACTTGAACGAACCCCGAAAATATATCGAAATGGATTCGTCCACCTCCTGCCAGTCCTAACCACGTAGTCCAATGGCCACCTTCTACCGGTACAACATCGTTGGGAAGGCATAAACCATTATAATATGGAAAAAAACGTGCACGGTGCAAACCGTGCATAGCATACACTGCTGAAAACTGCAAGGAGAAGCCCTCAAAGAGGAGTTTTATAGATGACATTGAGGAGTGGCACAACGTTCGGGAACTAGAGAAGTGAAGGGATGAGCTGGACAGCTATGGTCATTCTGCAGAGGTCCACAAAGACATCCTAGATTTGCTCCAGTGGTGGAATTAAGAACAACGACTGCCGACGCCTTCGCAATTGGCAAGGCAGATGTGGTGCGCCCGTGCGGCCAGCGCGAGCAGTGCAAGAAGCTTTAGCGCAGCAGGATATGTGATTCAACAGGGCATGGCGTGCTTAAAGCAGGAATCTTTTGATACTTTGATTTTTTCGCAGAATAACATGTGAAGAAGTAAACTATAAACTATGCCATAAGAAACTTATAGACCGTTAGTATATACTAGCAGTGGTGTGGTATATGAAAATAATGCTATGACAAATAGTTTTTTTCTTCCTTTCGGCTTCTTATACGCATACACGTGGTGCACGCGGTTCCATACCTTTACCTAGATTAGTGTATTACAACAACGGTCACACATTTGGTTTTTTTCCCTCTGTTTCTCTTGCTGTGGCAAGGTGCTACAATGGTGAAGACGTGCTACATATCGAGAAGGGTGCACGATTGGCTTTGTGGTTAGAGCATGCTATAAATTTCAATAGGCTATAGAGTGCAATAAAAACAAAGTGAAGTGAGCGTTTTGTCTTCTGCCAAGCCAATCTAGAACACATGCCCTGGCGGTGCTCCGTGTTACACGGCGGCGAAGTCATCACGCAGTCCAAATGGGAGGCTGCTATTACCAGCTCCGCGCTAGAACAGCTATATGGGCAGTCTAACGGGCCGCGAGGCAGCAGAGAGACTTGGTCTTTCTGTTCCCATATCGGAACGGCCCGCAACGTGCTAGAGCGCGTTCCGATGGATCATAATGAAGTTTATCCATCCATCAATTCATCCTTTGTTGTTAATGCGCTCCCTGTCGAAGCTGAACTCGTGCTGCAAATCACTTTCCTTGCTACAATGTCTGCTACAAAATGCCCTTCATGATCCCTAATGTATTTGCAGAAAAAATGGGTACAGTATACCACTGCCGAACAAACATTCATTGTATGCAGTATGTCCGCTCAACAGTTTGCACCATGAGCCCCCTTTTACAAGAAATTACCGTACCGTATGTTAAAGAATAATTGTTAGCGAAACATGCGCCAACAAAGCGCAGATATTTGTCGCTTAAAACACCTTGCTGTGGATTCCATGTTCGGAAACCATCACCTAGATTACTGGGTCGGGCCGCAGTCGGGCCTGATCTGTGGTCGGGCCGGGCCGGGTAGGCGAAATTATTTCTCGGGTTCGGGCCGGGCCCGGGTCTCATTTTGAGTCACCGGGCCGGGTTCGGGCGGGTAAATTTGAACGAGTTCCGGGCCCGGACCGGGCCCGGGCCGAGAATTACGGCCCGTGCAGTGCTCTACGGCGCAAACACTTCACGACACCGCAATGAAGACTTTGGACAAGCACGGCCTGCCAGTCAAGAACTGTCTCGGACTCTGTACCGATGGTGCAAATTCCATGAGTGGCAACCACAATTCCCTCTTCAGTCGTCTTCGTGAGGACAACAAGGAATTGGTCTTGGTAGAATGCGCTGGCCACAGCCTGGACCTTGTGGCGTCCAAATCGATGGAAGCGATTCCCTCTGCTGTCGAGCACTTGGTGAGAGAAACGTACAGCTTCTTTGCGCACAGCAGCTGCCGGCAAGGTGCTTATAAGAGACTTTATGCCAGTCTGTCAGTGGACGATGAAAGTGCAGAGCCGCCGCCAAAACTTTTATCTCTTTCGCAGACAAGATGGCTTGCTATTGCTGACTGTATCGAAAGAATTTCGGGGCAGTATCAGGTACTCAAACAGTTTTTCGAAAAAGCAGAAGAGCGTAGCTACAACTTGCGCATTTCGCGAGAGATGTACGGGGACAGAAGGAATCATGCTTACCTTGTGTTTCTTGCCCCAGTCCTACATAGCGTGAGACGGGTGAACAAAATGTTCCAGACAAACGCAGCCGACCCATTGGTCGTCTTTCAAGAGTTTGAAAACTTGTATTTGGAAGTTCTGCGACGAATTTCGCACCCATCAGTTTTGAGGCACAATTCAACAGCGAGTCTGCTATCGCTACACCTGGTGAAAATGAAGTCTATATTCCTGCAACCAGAGGTAGCGGACTTAGGTGACGTCTTGAGAGAAGAGCTTTCACTAGTCTCTGTAGAATACCAATGGGTCGTGAGAGAGCGCTGCTTCCAGTTCTTGCGGCAAATGGCGATACAACTCCAGCAGCGGCTTCCAAATGCTTCCTCTGCACTACGGAGGCTGCATGCCGTCAATCCGCATGACATAGACAGCACGAAGAGCTGTGAAAGCATACTGAAGCTGCCGGCGCATTTTTTC
The DNA here is from genome assembly GCF_013339695.2 of Rhipicephalus sanguineus. Classification (NCBI taxonomy): domain Eukaryota; kingdom Metazoa; phylum Arthropoda; class Arachnida; order Ixodida; family Ixodidae; genus Rhipicephalus; species Rhipicephalus sanguineus. The sequence goes on from NC_051177.1 coordinate 207,964,631, forward strand.
GGATGTTCCTCGATCGAGCTGGAGTCAGAAATACGGCAGCTTCAGAAAATTTGCGGTGCACTTGATCACACATCATCTTTGACATTTTGGCACGCAGCGACATCTTACAAGGGCACTTCTGGTGAATGCCCTTTTCCGCACTTGGCGCTGGGTGCACTGAGAATTTTGACACTTCCAGTTTCTAATGCCGATGCCGAGCGCGTATTCTCTTGTGTAAACGTGACCATAACTGATATCCACAACAAAATGAAGCTGGACTTGCTCATGGCGATTCTACGAATCAAGTTTGGTTTGCGACTTAAAGGAAAAACTGCGTCAACGTTTGTCGTTCCTGATGAGTTGTTAGATAGGATGTGCCAAAATTACTCTGGAAAGAACTCGATCTATCCCAGATAAGCAACGTGCACGCGGACTAACCATTAAATAATTTTACAGCGAAAGCTGTTATGAGATCATTTCACCGGCCGTTTTTGGCGCCGTAGTTGTCCGCCGCCGCCGCCGCCGCCGCTGGTGTCCGTAACCAAAATAGGGATGGTAAAATCGATGAACGATTAATCGATTAAAGGTCCACAATTAATCGATTAATCATAACCGATTTGTGCCTTTCGATTAATCGAATTAATCGATTAAAACTATTCGATTAATCGATTTGCGGCATCCCCCACTCCCGCCCCCAACCTCGCCCCTTGGCCGGAGCGCATGACTGCGAGGCGCGCTATCCTGAGACGCAGACCCTGATCGCTATCCTTAGACGCAGGAAGTTGCAAAGCCGAATACAACTACTTTTTCTGGTTCTATTTGGAATGCCGTCGATCGCGCACCTCTACGCAATTGCGTTGCACTGGAGTACGATCCGATGAACTAAATGCCTTCTCAGTTCAAGACATACTATAGTAACCCTGTAGTAGATCGCCGCACCAATCCGAATTCACTCGAGACTTGGCACAGCATGCGAACTGGCCTAGAACATGTGTTTGACGTTGCAATGGAGTATTTGCCAATTCCTGCAACGTCAGTAGCATCCGAGCGCCTTTTTTTGCATGCTGGATGTGTGGCGACCCAAAGGAGGTGTCGGTTGTCGCCCGAGCATCTCGGGCAACTGACATTTCTTCGCTCAGTAGAAAAATGCATGTGGTTCAGAGCAGCAACCACCCCATGAAACAAAACAAAAGGGGACTGTTGAGAATGTAAGCAGCAAGGCGATTCGCCAACTTTCAACAGAGAAGTGTATTCTTTTCTGTAAATTTCACAAGTGCCAGCGCATCGTCTTGTTGCTTATTTTGTTCGTGTTTGTTTTTTGCCGCGCTGTTTCATCGCGTTGCCGCATAAACGCATGTCTGCCATATGTGATAAACGAGTAGTTTTCGTCACCTGTAGTGTCAATCGCAACTTTCTTTGTATTTTAGTCAACCCTCAGATTTTTGCTCGTTTCTTGTGTAAGTGCGGCATTGTAATTTGCGCTGCTTATTTACTCACTGGTTCTTAGTGCCGTTCTGTTTTACTCTTTAGCAAATAAAATATTGTTTACCAATGAAAGAGAGAGAGAAAATGTATTATAAGGCAGAGAGGGTGGCCTGAGCTAGTACGTCCCTGCCTGCTACACTGCACCGGGGAAAACGCAACGGGCCAAAAAGAGTGATGAAGTACGATGATGGGTAGATGATTAGGTAATCCGTATATACATAATAAGATACGTTTGCTAGCGTAAAGAGGATAACGACGCTAGTAACCACATTTTATTATGCTGTATACCAACTAGCCCAACTGTCCGTCTTATAGGGTATATACGTATACCATTTTCATAATTGTTGAGCTGGCTTTCTTGCGATGCAGTTAGCCCAATTAATGGCAGCTAGTGACTTCTTCAAACAGAGTGTTCAAGCGCGGTTTGCTTGCGCTGGGGCGCGGAAAATGTAGACTCGGCTCTCTTTACACGAACACGCATAACAGACAGCACGTGCAACTACGACCTCGTCTTCTCTTGAAGCACGAACGTTGCTGCCATTAGTTGAGAGAAAATGTAGCGCAGGAATGCGCACTCGCGAATTGTGAAAAGGGTCTTATAGACCCTTTATGTAATCCGCAACTTTACGCGTCGGTTTACCGAACGTCTATAGCATCCAGTGCATTACTATTGAAGAAGTGATCCTGTAGCACTTAGTAATACTGCATGGTCGTGTATTTAGGGAGAAATACAGCTTTCAGCTAGAGGCTCCCGTCTTCTGCTGTGACAAGAAAGAAGGACACTCGCGAAATTTATGTTGTAATGTCTGATACACAAGATAGCGCTCACAGTTCAGGCTGTACGCACGATTGAAAAGGTGCCATTTGCGCCGTGTTAAGGCAACGATCAGATGAAACCTGCGGAGTATACTGGCGCAGCTGCTGTTTATTCTAGCCGGGAGGCAGAAACTCATGTCACTCTATTTCCCGCAATATTAATTAGAACTAACAGACAATAATGCCAAGCAAAGTATAGAGGATATTATTTGTAATAATTGGGATATCAATGTGAAGAAAGTAAAGTGGACGAAAAGATAACTTGCCGCCGGTAGGGACCGAACTTCCGACCTTCGAATAACGCGTCCGATGCTCTACCACTGAGCTACGGCGGCGGTCATCCCCCCGTCCACTTCATAGGGTGCACATGTGCATTTAAACCTAGGAGTGTTAGTCAGGGCCGATCACAGCCATGGCGGCGAGTGTGGAACACTCTTTTTCTGCCTTTTGGCGTCACGTAGCAAGTGACCTTTTTTTACGAGCAGGCAGGTGACCAATAATCCCTCGCATACTACCTGAAGGCACCAAGTCTGCCAGAACGAGACGCTCGCTATGAATGAGGGAAAGAAGGTGACTTTTAAGGGTTCGTTTTTCTTCGTCATACACCCTTAACCTCCCCTATACTTTTCTTCACATTATTGTCTGTTAGTTCTAATTAATATTGTGTCTAACAAAGAAAAACGAGCCCCTAAAAGTAATTCGGAGGTCGCAGGTTCGGTCCCTTCCGGCAACAAGTTATCTTTCCGTCCACTTCACTTTCTTCAGATTTATATCCCAATTATTACAAATAACACCCCCTATACTTTTTCTTGGCAATATTGTCTGTTAGTTCTAATTTATATTGTGTCTAACAAAGAAAAACGAGCCCCTAAATGTCATTTTCTTTCCTTCTATATCCCGCAGTTGCCTGTACGGATGGTCTGTTTGAGGCCAGTATATTTCTGTGTAATCTCTGCATAGGTGACCTCAAGAAAAAGATCGCGTCAGTCCGCAATTATAGTATTATGTAGGGCTTCCACAATATCTAACCGACAAACCGAGAAAAGATGACTTGCTTACTAGGGCGTGCGTCTTATTTAATTTCTCCTCGTCTCTCTTTTACCTTTCTCAGGATTTCCTCACCCTCCGCCACTCTGCATGTTTCAGCTTCGATTTTATATCCAGTGTGGTCCCCGAACGCGCCTCCGGTTTCGATGAGCTCGAGCAGGCAGGCTTCGAGAAAATGCGACCTGCTGCCGAATAGTCCAGGGATGATGGCCACAGATGCTGGAATCCGCGACATCAACCAACGACGACGGGCCCCTTGTGTCCAATGTGCGAAAGTGTGAATTTTTGCACACTGGACACAAGGGGCCTGTCGTCGACACTGTCGAAAGTGGGAATCTTGGATCGTCAGCGCGTCTAATGAAAAGATTTGGGCACATATTAAACACGAACGATGCCTCTCAAAGAAAGAGATATCGGTTTTAAAGCACCCATTAAAAATGTCGATTAATCGATTAATCGAATAAAATATTCCACCGAAAACAATTAATCGATTAAAGGCTAAATCGATTACAGATTAACGATTAATCGATTAAAAAATTCAATCGACCATCCCTAAACCAGTATCGCTCGAAATGAGAAAAAAAAACGAAATAAGAAAAAAATTCCAGGATGGAACGAGGTTCGAACCAGGGCTCGATCTACCCCAGATAAGCAACATGCACGCGGACTAACCATTAAATAATTTATTTATTTATTTCCAATGTGCCTTGGCTTGAAGACGAAGCAGAAAGGGAGGAATTTTGTGCTCTTTACTATTGTGCTGATTTAGAATATTATTTATTGTTTAATAATAAAATAAACTCTGTTCATGATATCACGTGTTCTATTTGGCTACAAATTTGGCGCTAAGAATATATGGCATGGCTACTTTTGGCTACTTTTAGCTTGGATTCTGGCTCCTTTTAAAACCTGCCAAACGGCAACCCTGCTGCGCTCCGCTCACGCGGTTCCATCTGAAGGCTAGTGTCATTATCGCACATCGCTGCGCGGGCTTTGCTGGCTCGCGAAACACGCTTTAACTGCAATTTAGACAAAATGCCGCGCACATGTAATGTCTGCTGCAGTAACGAAATCAACGACAGGGAACTCCTAAGCTCGAAGTGTCTAAGCGTCGTCTCAGTGCCGCACTTAGACGGTAGTAACGCTTACTACCGTCTAAGGAAAGGTAGTAACGCTTACGACCAAAGAAAATTGATAACCGTGATCCTTTCATCGCACGAGTCTCTTGTTTTTATAACAGTCCAATTCCGAGCATCAACACGGCAATATATCATTACGTAATTATGCACAGTATGTCATGGATCAGAACAGCACACATACACAACGACAAGGCTACGCGACTCTTATTATTAATAAGCGGTACCAGGAGTATATATAGGCCTTCCTCTGGGGTATGCAGCTGGTGCCAGTGAGCAGCTAGCCTTTAGGATAAATAGCTTAAGTTATGCGCCTATATTTATATAGCGTACAATTTTATTAGGTGAGCGAGGTAACGTAGCGTAGGACTTTTAATCAAGCATACTAAGACGATCAATATGTTTTGTCTATTTGCGTAATATTGTCTCAGCATGCCCTATATACCAGATCCAAGACGGGGTACTAAGCTTACTAATATCGCCTGAGTGAAGTTGAATTGATCCCGTGATAATAACTTCTAAGATTCGTTTAACAAGTTATTTAACACGTGCATGGCAAAAGAGTTAGTAACGGTACGCAAGCGGTAGTAACCGTTTGCAACATTTAAGTGTCTGCTAACGTAGGTAGTAAAAAGGTAGCAAAAAGTTAGTAATGGTCCAAGAAAGCTAGTAACTGCTGCTGTTACTAACTATTTGCTCGTGGTTACAAGCTTTTTCCAAACATGTTTTTAAAGAGTGTACCCTCGCGCAATACCAAGAAAAGATCGAGACCTCACGACTATACTGACTACGTTTGCGAGAAGCACTTATCGGAGAGTGACACAGAGAGATGGCGGCATTATGGCGAGCTCGAAAAGTGCCCCACTGGGTGCAGAAACATGCGAAGTGCATTCAATGCATTTCATTTTTAGTACACTCTCAGTACGGTCCTGGATAATAGCCTCGATATAGGCGGCATCCTTCTACGTACTGTTTATCATCACGGCTATGGACAGCCCGGCGAAGAGAAATATACGTTGCTCTCTTTACGCGGCCTCGCTGTTAAGCGGCCGAACTCCGTATACGGCCCCACAAGCCGATGCGCGCGAGAGAGAAGCGACAGGACGCGGCGACGCCGGCGAAGCGTCGAAAACTACTGCACCACGCATGCGCCATGCGCGCGAACGAAAAAAAGGGAAGAAAAATTGAGACGCGCGCACCGCGACATGATCAATGATCCCCGGGGCGCGCGCGTGATGGAAAAAAAAAGAGAGGCGAGAACAGCGGAAGCTGATAAGTTTCGTGTTAGGCCCGCTCACGCTAGCGGCACGGCAGCTCGCCGTTGCCGTTTGACGTTCTCAGGCTGCCGTGCGCAAGCGATTTTGTTCGCGCACGTCAGCCGTTCTTTGCCGTTGGACGAATAGGTCCGAGACCCATTTTCTTGCCGTCCAGCCGTCTGCCGCAGAGCGACGTGGCCAATCAGCGACGGAGGAGCGGTTGCCATGACTACGGCGCACCGCGTCGTCTGCTTTCGGCTTTCCCCGTGTCTGCGTCTGCCGCCGGACTATGGTGGTTATAGCCGGACGCTTCGAGCTGCTTGCTTTTTTTACTGCTCGTTTTTCACGCTAGAAGTGCGGATGTCGTCCGTGTCGTTGCCAGGCATGCTTCCGGCAGTCAATAGAGCCTTTTAGTCTGTCCAGCATCAAAAAAAAGCGTTCGCGTACAATCCCCAAGCTGGCGCCAGGTCAAGTGGCGCCAGCTATGGAGGATTAGAAACAACTAACAAACGCGGAATCTATGTCCTCCGAGCATTCCGACGCGCCCATCTCGACTCGCTAAGCCTACAGCATCGATTATTTGAGTACGGCTCTCAAAAATGGGGCCGAATTGGAACGAATACTTTGCTGTCGAAGCTTAAGGACATGAATCTAAATCAAATGAAAGCATCAGTTCGAAGCTTACACGCTACAGAGCGCACGGTGGCCACTTGATAGATTCGAGGTGGACGACAACCGCTTTTGGCAGTGCGGCCATGTTTTTCGGAGGCTCGCCGGCGAAGCTTGCCGTGCAAGTAGGACAGCTCTCGCGCGTGCGGCGACGGCGGACGTTCTGCGGCACCGCGCCGTTGCGGCAGGCTTGCCGCTAGCGTGAGCGGGCCCTTAGCCGCGCGGCCGCGCCATCACGAGACGGGCTGGCCGGAGTTCGGTAACGATAACTTTCACCTTTCCTCAACGTAGCTGCTTGGAAAGCGCTCAACTGCGTCGACTGCGCGCTGTGCGCCTGCCGCTGTGTAATATGTTTTCATCAACGGATATGAACGGTGTGTGTCGAGGGCAATGTAACACACCGCAATGTGAGTGCGACGGATTTTGCCGCGCCGTGAACAATGAGCCTGCCGCAACATACCAGGCCGGTTGGTGTGCTACTGCGGCCACAGTCCAGTACAACATGTTCGATATGGTAAGTGGGCTTTTTTGTCTTTCTGATGCTGCCGTGATATCTGCTAATGCATGTGCAGGATGCAATTTTCAGAGTGGACAAAAAAAAAAGAGAGAGAGAGAGGAGGAGGGGGGCACATATCGCCAGCTATGTGTATACATATGACCGTGTTGTACTGGCGGCAGAACATTAAGCGGAGCAGTAACTACTCCCAAATTTACATGCTTTGTGTGTCATCTTCGTTATATCCCATCGTAGATGCGCTTTTTCTCGGAATACAATATTTAACAACCAGTCATCTTATCATGTGTACATACATTGTGACAAGTTTGTTTTCAGTTTACTCAGTTCATGGCTTGCATTTGTTTTCGTGACCTAATTGTGGCATGCCGGGGGGGGGACATTTCCTGAAGGCCTTGACTGTATGAGAAAAGTAGCTATTTCATTTGTATTTGAGTAAAACACTAGTTCCCCCTCCTACAAAATTTTGAGGGAGGGGGAACTAGGCACCCCCCCCCCCCCTTATGATGTGATGCATCAAGCCATTGAGCTGCCAGAGTAGGAACATACAGCTGACCAGGCCCGTAGCCAGGAATTTTTTTCGGGGGGGGGGCACTTGCTGAAGCCTTGCCTTTTTGAGAAAACACAGATTTTTATTATTTATTTTTGGTAAAAACACATACTTCACCAGAATTTCGGGGGGGGGGCGGGCCCCTAGGCCCCCTCCCCCCCCCCCCCCCTGGCTAAGGGCCTGCAGCTGACTGCTGCTGTGCCTGTTTTCTTTAACGAAAACTGATTTTTTTTGTTGGCTGTCTTAGTTTGTGAGCACTGCACTTGAGAAGCTCTGCAGTGTGAATTTCTTTATTATGAACGAACTAACCTAACCTAAATTCTATTCTTCTCGCTCAGCTCTTACTTATCACAGAGTATATCTCGTTAGCATGAGAGAGGTCTCGGTCATTAATAATAATGCCTGTTTGAATAGCTCATAAATGCATGTTTTAACCAGGTTGTCTAAAATTACCTATTGTATGATTTACAGTTACCACAGTTTCAGGAAGCAATGAGTCACTGAGATGCAAATGCATTTATCACTGTGCAGGTGTTGCTCAACAATACGAGTGTACTGCCACTGGAGGGGCTAGCACCAGCAGCTTCGTAATGCCTGCTTCGCAGCATAGCATACCGGTGGGTGCCAATACAAATTTGTAAAAATGGCGTGATATCATAAGTTACTGCTGCATCTCTGGGTTGTCAACTTGTCGCCAGCGCACTGCTGATACTTGATTTCATGAACGCAGTTAGTTCTTTCAAAACGTGAGAAGTGTCATAGCGCTAAGGATCAAGACCAGGGTATCTAGAAAGTGCATTTATGACAGCACGAACGAGACAACTATAAGTGCTGGTTATTTATGACAACAGATCAAGCATGCAGGAATTGCTACAATCAACCTGTTCCTTTATGTCGTCTTAAGGCATTTGGTTGAACAATAAAAGCGTCATGTTCCATACTAGCTTCTTCACCTACTCTTTCTCACGTGTAGTTAATGCAGACCATCTATAGCTCTAAAAATGTTCACTAATAGGCATGGTATGTGTAGGGCTTGCAGTGAGTAATATAAATTCAAGCTTGTCTCTCATGTAGAGTACTCACAGATTGAAACAGGACAATTAGGGCTAAGTAACGCACACATTTTTGTTTCCACTGTCTTTCACTGCAGGCCATTTGGGCGTAATTTCGACTCGAATGCGTTGATCAGAGCCCATGTTATCCTTAGAGGCCAGATTCGTCGCGACAGGGACGTGGTTATCTTGAGAAATTGCGCATACCACTCATTATACTAAAAATTTGATTTCGTGTTAGAATTCGTGAGTACTGTACACTGTTTGTGAATCGGTTTTGATGTTCACATTTTTTACTGGTACAATCAGCAGTGCAGGCTGTTCTTACTTATCTTTTAACCACGCAGGAGATGCCGTTCATCAAATGACAGGCACAGATCAAAGCTTGCAAGGACCATGTGAAACACCTGATACGGAATTCACCTCTCTACAATCGCAGCTACCTTGACAACTGATGCAAGGTCTAGTACTTGTACTGAGACACTTGTGGCTCCCACGAGGTCAACCGCAGTTGCCAAAACAGATGACGCATTGAGCTACCCCTCGGCATTTGGACAAACTCTGGGACTGCTTCAGAGTGTTGTGGTCAAGGCGGACAAGTTTCCCCTGTGCTGGGCAAACAGCAAGCTTCTGCACATTTTGCGTCAGTTAAAGTGTAGCTGGATGCGCAACTTGTTACATTTTCAGTGTTCGCTATCAAGGTGCTGTTAGAGTGTACTAGAACAGGGTAGTGGTTGGAACGAGCTTCTAAAAATGAAGCCGAAACAGGGTCCATCCGCTTGTGGCATTGCGCTCGGTAGTCTGCAATACGTCGTTGTTTAAGAGTTGCACACCGCTGATTGCAGCACCACAAGTAGATTGACCCGGTTTGGGCTTCACTTTCTGTAATGCGGCCGTTCCGACCACTCCCCTATTCTAGTACATTCTAGTGCTGTGTTACACAAAGCAGTGTTTGATTTTAAGAATATTATTTCTTTATTGGAGGACAGCATTCTTACGAGAGGGCATAACTAGCATTCAGTTAGCTTTCAGATGTTGTGCAAATGACGCAGGACAAAAGAGTGATGCAGGCTACACGCATGCTACACTGTGTATGCGTCACTCTTTTGCCCTCTGTCGTGTGAGCTATGCCTAAGGCTTTTTGTATGACAAGCTCGACATACAATTTATGTTAAGAATTAGATAGGCACTGACATCTTCTGTTATTTATTTGCAGTTGTGAATAAGTGTCCTAGATTCCAAAATTGTATAAAGGTACTGGAATGGTTAAGAGTACCCTAAATATTTTAACGTAATATGATTTGATGACCATTTTTTTTTTCATTTAACAGAATATACCAAGTCGTGTTAAGACGCAAAAAACTTGCATGAGGGAGCAGAGTGTTAATACATTTTGATGCTCGCTCTGGCCCACCTTATAACTTGCTAACACCGAGTATTAGCTTATGGGACAACTGAGTGAGCTGAAAAAGAGTGCTAAAACATTGTGTCGTGGCCCTGTGTGGCCTTTTGTTTCCTTTTCTTTTTTTATGCCGACTGATACAATTTTGCCTCTAGAAACATAACTGAGTCTTGTCTGTAAAACACCTGTTGGATAAGAAGTTTGTCATCATGCTCTGAAGTACATATATTTTTTTCTAAGTTTTTGAAATCTTGATGCGTTCGTTGAAGGCACAAGATTCAAAAAGAGTGCTTCATCAGTTCTGCTTTAGGGTGTATGTTGGGAGCACAACTTTTCTAGTCTTCGTCGCGCTATCAGGTCGAAAAGATATGTTCGAAGTAAGGTTGCCACTAATTTGCACCTTAGGCCCCTCTAGGCATGTATACCCATAGTAAAAAGATGCCAGCTGGATCTCGTGCCTTTTCTAGAAGACTACCTTCCTTAGTTTCAAGAGGTGTGATGTTGAATAAACACAATAAGTGTTGTTGTTGACACAGCACCTAGTTTTGCCTTAGTCCACATGTCTTGATAGTGGTGAGAGTTTATTAATTCTCTTGGTCTTTCAGTATGGGCGCACGGCAAGCTTTCTGTGCCATTCAGGTGTTTTATTACGCCCATATGAGGCAATTACAAAATGTGTGTCACGAAGTGATGTGATATTTTCAAGGAAAAGCTGTGACAGTCCCACTTTGTGAATAATAGTGATCAAGTCATAGTACTCTGGTGTTGGCGTATGGCAAGATTCTGTGCCTTAAAGTGTTTGTATTTTGCTTATGTTTCAAAATGAATGTCACTACGTGCCATGACATTTTCTAGGGAACTGCTGCGATATGGCTCTGCTCCCGTGAATAATAGCGCACAAGTCATACTACATGTGATCTTGTTCAGTTTGTACACTGTGCAGAAAGGGACTCCGTACGTGCAAGTGCATGTCTTTGTGTTAATGTGACGATTCTTACTGTTCGAGGTTTAATAAACTGCGATAAAATTGTTTGTTGTACGTGTTCATTGAAGTACATGAATATGTCATGCAAGCAAACTGAAGAACAGAAGCAGTGCATACAGCACAAACCTTTCATTTAATAGTACACTGCTTATAGTCAATCAAATCAATTCAAGAATCTTGTGCTACAATGCTCGGAAAATGATAAACTTGACAGGGAAGTAGAGACAGTGCACTGGTTGAAGATACGCTGAAGGCTGCAGTGAGTAATGTCTATTGGAGTGTAACCGAAAAAAAAAATCGATTGTATAAGTAAAGTCCAGGAAAGTGAGGCCGACAGTTGCAGATGTGCTAATTCCCTTTCAGTACTTTGCATGTGCACTTAAGTATTTTAGTGGAGCCAATCTTTCAACTCCATGAGAGTTGCTCAAGCACTCCTGCACATAAATTATTTTCACGAGTATATATAGGCATATAGGCACAAGGTGAGCAATCAGAAATGCCGAAAGGCTCAAATACATTTTCAGTAGAGCTTCTTTTTATTAAGAGAAATGTTTGTAAACAATGTGTGTTGGTCTTATGGTGCACATTGCTCTGATATTTACTGGAAATTTCATATGAAAGCTGATGACTGAACGTTATTAACATAAGAGTGCCTAGTCTGCGACCGTGCTGTATACAACTGATCAATATTCGAGAACAAGGTAATGTGCCAGTGACAAATACACGTAGGCAAGGGCAAAACGGTGGTTGAAACGGCCTCCAACTGAAACCTGAGAAAGTGGGATGAAGGTCGTCAGAGCTTCGGCTCTGACGGTCAACGGTACTGAGCCGCAGTTATGTACTCGTTCAACGAAACGTGTAGGGATAAATGCTGTCTTCAAATGTGCTTTTCAAACCTTTCAGGATAAGCGCTGTCGATGACGTGCGCAGCTTCGCCTGAATAACGCGAGCTGTGCCCGCGCATTTACACGCATACATTGTTCATTAATGTTGCGTGTTATCAATGTGGCGTGAGCATTGACATGCGCTGCTTCGAATGTGCTTCAAAACGCTCACGACGCGTATAGAGCTCGCGGCGGAATGGAACAAATTGTACGTCAGTGAGCTTGCAAAAAAAAAAAATACATACGCTTTATTGTAGGCACGCTGAAATGCCTCTGTAACGCTGGCAGATTGGGTGGTCTTTGAACCGCACAGAACGCACGGCGTGCAGCGCGCGGTAGGAGTAAAGAGTGTTTCTCACCCCGTGCATTCACTACATACACAATAATGTATGCACGATGCTTGGTATCCGCGCTGAAGGTCATGTTATTTTCCTGCGGCAACTACGAGCGGAAGAATTCAGTCACAACCGAAATGTAGCAGCTTTCAGACGCTCTGCCGGCTCCGGAACTTATATATTCACCGAATGAAAATGGTAACACAACACGAATGCACAACAGCAGCGCAAAAAGGCAAAGCAAGGACCTCAGAGCGATTGGTAGATATATACCCCCGTGAAAATTTCCACTCTAACGTGGTGGTGCTGTGGTGTAGTGGTTACCGTGTCCGCTTTCAATGCGTGCGTACCAGGTTCGAATCCGGTTGTGTGTATTCAAAGTGTGTTTCTGTCAGTATGTGTGGTAATGAATTATCAATTGTCTTCTAATATGTCACATTGATCCCTGGTTAAATTGCAGCTCACGAAGCGTTAATATGGCCCGAGTAATTTCATTTTTCTTCCGCGACCGCTTTTGGCCGCATAACCACAGGCCGCCATAGACAGGAAATACCGACTCCCGACGCCCGCAACGTTGTCGTCACGCGTAAGTGTTAGGCCGTACGTAGCCAGGAAAAATATTGACTTAAATTCCTGCCTATCTTGCGTCACGCCTATTCAGGGGGCCCCGTAGAAATGGGCCGCTTGCTCTTGGCGCCGCATATGGAGCCGCCTAACGAACGGTCTATCGGCGGCCAAAATTTGACTGGATTTCCTGCTTGCATGCGTGGAGTCTAGCCAGGATTTGATTTAGAGTGTAGCGTCCTAAGGATCGTCGATCGCCTGAAGCGATACCATTAGTGGTTCTCAGCAGTGTCCATTCATCAATGGTATGAAGGGAATGCAGGAATAAGAACAACCTAAATACGAAATGATGGCATTCTGAAGTCGCATCGTTCGTTGAACAAATGATATCTCAGCTATCGAGTTCACGATATGAAAAAGGTATAGTTCTGGCGTTATACGAAGTATTTCACGCGTGTGATTTTCTTTATGTGACGCCTTTACTCTCGTTAGTTTCCCGAATTGGGAGCCGGTGAGGAGGCCCAAGATATACACCCCTTTGCGCATACGGCGCAAGGGGTGAATCGGTACCGAATGGCCTTGAACCGGCGAGCTTCATCAGAGAGCGCGAAGCACGCGTTTTGCTTCTCCGCTAGCAGAATCTCATGACAGAGGTTGCGTCAGTGCTATGCCCGATTCCGTGACATTATTGGGACGACAGAGCGAGCGCAGTTTCGCCTGAACAAGAATGCTTGCTCGGTGGCGTAGGCTGAGAGGCAACAATCGGGCGTGAAAACCCGATAGTACTTTTTGAAAGAAGCATTTGTGGTGTCGGCATGTCCTTCATTGGAATTAGGAGCTGCAAAAGCACAACAAGTGAGAAATGAGGAGCGGCACGGTAATACCGTAGCGTATTTCCGTTCCTCACAATTGCGGTGGTTTGGGCGTGTTGGTATGACTTGACCAGCGCCTGTGTCTCATGCGTGTTTTTGTCCTCGTCTGTTTGTGCGCTTAGAATTTATTGGTATGTCCGTACGGTACTGCAGTAACTGCAAAAAGACACTAGTGTCAACGAAGCTTATCGTTTTTACTTATGGTGGCGAGCGAGGGCGTGCTTTGTCTAATCAATGTGCAACTTATTTTACTAAAATGCCGAGCATATTTTCTCGCGTACTCTTTAAATATCAGAAACTTCGCCTGATTTTCGACAAGGTCCGTGGACGTTGAATTCAAAGCATCAGCGGACTGCATAGACCGCTCCTAGACCTCATCTAGGAAACCGAGCTACATCTTCTTATTTAATTTACCCAGTAGGGCGTACTAGCGCAAAAGTTCCGTTGCGCTGATGTGTTTTGTACGTCCTTCATCGCTGTCTTCAGTTCTTTTTTGTAAGTTTGCGCTAGAAACGTTGATCAAGCAAAAAATTCAGCACATTCCACTCATACTGGGAGTCCATGTGATCCGAAAGCGGTAGGCGAGTTGTGGCCTGTACCGCATTTTATTGCGACAGCAATTATACGGACACTCTCGGCTGGTTTTTTGCCGTCGGTGTTGCCGTCACCGTCAGGGCCCGTAGCTGTACACACAAGCGCGCGCACACACACACACACACACGCACACACGCACACACACACACACAACAGATATATATATATATATATATAATATATATATATATTATATATATATATATATATATATATATATGATATATATAAAAGCCACAAAGAAAATTTTTTTTCCGAAACGCGGAATTGAACGGGCGACCTCTCGTTCCGAAGCGTGCGGCGTTAGAGGACAAGCCACGAGAAGTACATCTTTCAGCATGCTAACGGCGAGCTGTTTATATACACCATTTACTTTAGCGTACTTTCTTCGTCACCAGCAAGATGGCGCGAAAAGCGCGAGGGGCGCGCTTTAAAGGTTTAGGACTGACAACTGGGCAAGTTGGTACGAATTCATACTACTGAAACGGTGCCACCAGGGAAGACGAATGCACACAAAGAAGAGGACACGAAACACAAGCGCGACTCTCAACTAAACTTTTATTCACATGCGCAGAACATAAATATTTACCCACACGTGGCCTCACACAGATAACAAAACCCTTACATAAACGTATGAAAAACTGATGTGAACCAAAAACAAAGAAACAAAAAGGCTTTAAAGGTCGTCGCCCCGCTCGTTAAAGGGGCCCTGCAACACTTTTTGAGCAGGGTCAAAAAGTGCTGCCAATCAGTAGTCGAGGCTCTCGAGAACACGCGAGCCAAATATTATAGCGAAGCGAGCGGCCTGGAATTTACAATAAATTCTCAAAGTCAGCTGAAAATCGCTCCCTCTTCTCTCGACAATGATGTATTAGTCCGCAATATATGACGCGATTGTCGGCAGTTCCACCATTGGCTGATGTTATAATCACGATAACACCCTCATATTACCTTAGTTGTTAATTTTGAGGTTCAATAAGTAGATAATATTGCTACGATACTGGGAGAACGCATGGAAGAAGAGGACAACGACGGAGGGCACGAACTGTGATCTGCTCGATCCCTGGACTCTCGCATCCATCATCTCTTGTAAATAAACGCATCTCACCGTAACAGTATTGGTGGACGGCTGGGTACAGCAGAGCAATCCCGGGTGAACGATCACGGAAGCGCTACATCTGGAGCTACGCCGAAGCCGCCGACTGGCCGGACTACCACCCTCTCTATGGACCCGATTGCTGACGGCGACAACACGCGGTCTTCGTCTGGCGCTACGTGGCCCCAACACCTGGTGCCACGAACCTTCTCTGGTAAGGTTGGAGAAGACGTCGACGAATTGGCTGAAACACTACAATCGTGTGAGTAGATACAACCATTGGGATTCGGCCTCCCGGCTGACCAACGTCGGATTGTTTCTTGAAGGAACTGCGTTGGTGTGGTTCGAAAACCACGAAGAACAATAGCGACGTGGGAAGAGTTTCAGAAGGAAATAGCGAGCTGCTTCGGGGACCCTTAAATGAAGAAGAAGCGCGCTGAGCAAACTTTAATGCAGCGTGCTCAAGTGCCCGGCCGAGACTTGCACAACTTACATTGAGGAGATCGTGAAATTGTGCAAGTCTGTAGACCCACGCATGAAGGAAGATGACAAGGTTGGGCATCTCCTCAAAGGTATTGCTGAAGATGTCTACAATTTCCTCATCGGAAAGGACACCTTGGAGTCTGTAGCGGACGTAATTCAACACTGCCGCACGTTTGAGACTCTGAAGGCTAGGCGCATTACTCCCAAGTTTGGTAGACTTGCCAACGTCACTACCGTTGCAAGTGTCGACGTCACACCAACACCACCCTGCGATCTTGCCGCAACGATTAGACAAATCGTGCGCGAAGAACTTGGACGACGTGATGCTGTCACCACGACAAGGGCACGTGCCAGTGATGTCCCTCTGCCATACGACGCAATGTGTGCTGCCGTTGATGCCCACGGTGTACGACGTGCCCCTATCAGGAGCCACCGGAGCAACCAACCGACAACCTACATCGTCGCAGTGGTCCCCAGAACGCCCTTCATCCAACCACCTACAATGGTGTCCTCGTGGGACGATCACAGGTACACGGTGCCTCGTGGAAGGGTTGGTGACGTGCGTGAGGCCCCTGTGTGCTTCTACTGCGGTTTCCGTGGACATGTGGCTCGATTCTGCGCTCAACGACGTCGCGCACCACAGCGCCACTACGAGGGACCACCGCCTTCTCCTCGACAAAACAGCTGGCGCGGTGGTATGCGCTCAATGCGGGACACGTACGTCGGCCACGGCTTCCAGCAAAATGCCCGCAGTGACACGCACGTCGGACGCAATTTCCACCAGAACTACCGCAGCGACTCGCCCTCCTCTGTACGAAGCGTGACGCCCCCTACTGCGCGCCGGCGCCGTTCCCCGTCTCCTGGTCGCCGCGTCACTTCCCCACCGCCGGGAAACTAGGTGGTGCGGCCGATGGAGGTGAGGTCGCCGAACATTTGTCACTACGTCCACCTATGCCTTCACCCGTTTCTATGACGCAAAATAAGGTCCCCGTTCTCGTTGATGGACTACCTACGATGGCTTTAATAGACACTGGAGCAGCTGTTTCGGTCATGAGTTTTAACTTTAAACTGCGGCTAGGACATAAAGTGATGTTTCGCTGGAACAGCAGTGCAACATTTCGTGCAGTGAGTGGGGAGACGCTAAGCCCTATGGGCGTGTGTGTTGTGAGTGTTACTTTGGGCGACAAGGTGTTCAAGGTAGAATTTGCTGTCCTGGCTAGCTCCACACATGACATTATCTTGGGGATCGATTTTCTACGAGACTGTGGTGCCACCGTAGATTGTGGCGCCGGTGAAATTTTGCTGTCGGCATTTACTGACGATTCCAAGCGCTGCCAAGGGTCCATCACCGTTATTGAGGACGTCTTCTTGCCACCCAAATCGATGAAGAACGTACCCGTTGACACCTCTGCCTCAGACGCCGGCACGTTTGATGTTCTTGTGGAGCCGGTTCCTCTTAATTGCGCCAAGAAAAAATGTGCTCGTGCCGCGTTGCGTTCTTTCCATCAGCAATGGGCGATCGGCTTTGTGGGTGTTAAATATTCTACTGAACCTGTCATGCTGCCCAGTGGAATGCGGCTCGCCCTCTTCGAACAAAATGTGAACAGTTTGTTTGCGTCTTTAAGCGACCAGAGTGTAGACCTTGTTCGGGCAACTCACTATACAGAAAACCAACTTTCTAAGCATGATAAACAAGTCGCTGTCATCAGAAAAACGCCAAGCCTTGGTCAAATTCCTTGCCAAGCATGCCACTGTTTTTCGACTTTGCACAGAATGAAGAGCAAACAAGTGTACCCGATTCGCGGACTCGTCACGTGATCGACACAGGATCCGCTCACCCTATCCGGCAGAAACCGGTACCGTGTGTCATCTGCAGAGAGCAAGATCATTGCTGAACAGGTACAAGAGATGTTAAAAAAAAAGGTCATCCAAGAATCATGTAGCCCTTGGGCTGCCCCTGTGATTCTTGTCCGGAAGAAAGACAGTACATGGCGATTCTGCGTGGACTACAGACGCCTCAACTCCGTTACTAAGAAGGATGCCTACCCGCTTCCCAGGATTGATGACGTCATTGATTGTTTGCATTCTGCGTCGTACTTCTCATCCGTGGATCTCAGGTCTGGATATTGGCAAATTCCCATGCATCCGAGTGACAAAGAGAAAACGGCATTCATAACCCCAGATGGTCTCTTTGAATTTAATGTAATGCCTTTTGGCCTGTGTAACGCTCCAGCCACGTTTGAGCGCTTCATGGACACTATTTGCGTGGACTAAAGTGGGAAGTTTGTCTATGCTACCTTGACGACATTATAATTTTTGGCCGTACATTCAATGAGCACAACCGTCGTCTAGACATTGTTCTAACCTGCCTTGAGAACGCTAAGCTCACCCTGCATTCTAAGAAGTGTCACTTTCGCAACCGTGAGACTCTGGTTCTCGGTCACCTGGTTGACAAGCATGGAGTTCGACCCGACCCTCAGAAGGTCGCTGCAGTTAGCAGCTTCAAACCACCTCAGTCTGTACGAGAGTTGCGAAGCTTTTTGGGCTTATGCTCGTACTTCCGTCGCTTCGTGCCTAAGTTCGCCGACCTCGCTTTCTCTTTGACGTGCCTACTCAATAAGGATGTGCCTTTTCGGTGGTCAGCAGAATGCGAGTCATCGTTTTTGCAACTCAAGTTTGTTCTACCTCAGGGCCCGTGCTTCGCCACTATGACCCATCTGCTGCACAGAAGTACATACCGACGCCAGTGGTGTAGGTCTCGGCGCCGTCTTGGTCCAAACGCCATGGAGCTACTGAACACGTCGTTGCCTATGCCAGTCGTTGTTTAAGTAAACCGGAGCGCAACTACACTGTCACAGAGCAGGAATGCCTCGCGGTCGTATTCGCCGTCCACAAGTTTCGCCCGTCTATCTACGGACGCGATTTTCCATTATCACAGACCATCATTCTTTATGTTGGCTCACTGGACTACGTGACCCATCCGGCCGTCTTGCTCGCTTGGGCGTTACGACTCCAAGAACATGACTTTGAAGTTCGTTACAAGAGCGGTCGTCGTCATGCCGACGCCGATTGCCTCTCGCGGCTTCCCCTTCCGACAACCGAGTGTGACGCAGACAACTTCGATGAATATTTAGCAGTTGTCGATGCCCCATTTCCTGACCTGACCACTTTTCGCGCAGAGCAACGCAGTGACAACAGTCTCGCCCCTTTCTTTATCTCCGGAACGAACGGTCAACGCAGTTTCGTCGTAAAGGACGACGTTCTTTACAAGAAGAATTATTCCGGCATAGGCGCCCGTTTACTTCTAGATGTGCCAACAAGTCTGCGACAACGCGTCCTCCGAGCTATGCACGACGACCCTACTTCTGGACATATGGGTTTTTCCAGGACATATCAGCGCACACAAGAACGCTTCTTCTGGCCGAAAATGCGTCAAAGTGTGACTGCATACGTTGCGAGCTGTGAGCAATGTCAACGCTACAAGCGTCCGACAACCGAGCCAGCAGGACTACTTCATCCCATAGCACCCCCTGGTTCTCCATTTGAGGTCGTTGGTGTTGACCTGCTCGGCCCTTTTCCGCGATCAACGAACGGCAACCGATGGATTATAGTGGGCGTCGACCACTTGACACGCTATGCCGAAACTGCGGCAATTCCTACAGCAACGGCCACTCAAGTTTCGCAGTTTATGCTGTCGCACATTATATTATGCCATGGATCCCCACGTGTTATCATCAGTGATCGCGGGCGGCAATTTATTGCCGATGTAGTTGAAGACCTGCTTCGTCTCGCTAAGTCTCATTTTCGTCACACCACTCCGTATCACCCGCAGACGAACGGTTTAACCGAAAGAACCAACAGAACTCTCGTCAACATGATTTCCATGTATGTTGATTCCGGACACAAAACGTGGGACGCCGTCTTGCCCTTCATAACCTTTGCCTACAATACTGCACAGCACGAGACGACCAGATACAGTCCATTTTATCTGCTCTACGTACGCCAACCCCGAACAGCCCTTGACACTATTCTTCCGCTTTCTGAAACCGACCAACCTACTCTCGGCCGAAACCCTTTGCCGTGCAGAAGAGGCCCGGCGTATCGCCCGCCTTCGTACTCTCGCTTCCCAGAAACGCTCTAAGAACCGTTACGACGGACGTCACCGACACGTATTGTACGAGAAAGGCGATTTGGTGTGGCTTTGGACGCCGCTTCGCAAGCGCGGCCTATGCCAAAAGTTCCTAGCCAACTACACTGGCCCCTTTGTTGTCATGGAACGTCTCTTGCGATGTCACGTACGTGATATCGCGGCTCTTGTCTACTGGCCGCCGCTCAAGAAAGACCAACGTCGTGCATGTTTGCCCGCCTCAAACGCTTTCATCGTCGCAACGAAACCTGGACTCGCCGGTGGGCATCGTCTGCAAAGGGGGGAATTGCTACGATACTGGGGAGACGCATGGAAGAAGAGGACAACGACGGAGGGCACGAACTGTGATCTGCTCGATCCCTGGACTCTCGCATCCATCATCTCTTGTAAATAAACGCATCTCACCGTAACAATATGTATGTTTATATTGTGTTATGCCGTTACAACACCGAACAAACATTAATATTAGCACTTCCGGTCTCACCGACAGCTCGTCTGCTCGTAGTTGCGTGGTTGCGTTTTCTTCACCATGTGCACTGCCGAAATCGTGAATATTCTGTGCTTTTGACCATCGCTGGTTGCCGTTGAGAGTGGCAGCCGTTCGAGTGTTGCCTCGTGAGCTGGAAACTGCATTGTCGGCACGTTCTCACGACCGACCGAGGGGTGCAGCATTTCTCCGATAACAATGCTGGCGCTGGCTAGCTTAAGATACCTGTGTTCGCTGTATGGCGAGAGTCCCGTTCGCTGTCTGTTCAGTATGTCATCGAGCCGTACCTCGGCGTATCCTCCCCGTAGTCTCAGGTTCCCGAGAAACCGCGACACAGCAACCAAGCAGACTCGCATTTTCACGGTAGCTGCAGACAGCCGGGGGGTGGGTCCGCACCGGCTCGATGCCCCACGATCATAGGCGTGCGCAGGGTTCCCCATTAGGGGGGGGCAAATGTAACATCGCAGCGGCCCCAACCCTACTAAGTCAATGTAATGGGAAGATTTTGCGCCCGCCCCCCCTCTTAGGTGAGAAGAAGGGTCAATGTACGGGTCGGATTTTGCGCCCCCCTCTTAGATGATTAGGGGGGCCCTGCCCCCCTGTGCGCACGCCTATGCCCACGATCCTTTCTTCTAGACTGTAGTTCTTTGTTGTCAGCCCGCACTCGCTGTGCGCCCGCATTCGAAGAGCAAACAGCATCGAAGTACCACCACTGGGAGAAGGGTGCACGCAGCTTTGCCGTGTTGAATACGATTCAAGCGCGAGCAGTGCGACGAGGCGGTGTATCGGAGTGTGGGTCGAAACCCATCTCAGCTGTCATTCGTTCCAAACGCGCACGCAAGTTTGCGTCCATGGTTGGCAGAGCGATGAAAACACTACGTCAGTTCGAGGGCTACATGTATTCTACCCCACAGCATACAGAGATATATGTCCGTGGTGCGGGGCCCCACCAACTCTGTTTCACATTACATGGGAGTGTACACTTCACAACGAAGAACACCACAACATGAATAACACAGAGGAAAAATGGGAGGCACTGCTGTCCAGCTCGGCCTTTGATGATCAGCTTTGTCTGATCCAACGGGCAGAGAAGATGGCAAGGGCCAGCGGAGCCCTGGAATAGGGGCCCGACCATTTGCTTTGCTCCGCGTTATACGCAAATAAAGTTTCTCTCTCTCTCTCTCTCTCTCTCGAGGTGCACTCCCAACATTACCAAACCGACTCGCAGTTTTCAAGCACGCGCGATACACGATGCCATGGGCTCCGCCGCTCGACGACGACCGCGCGAGGCGACCGGAAGTGGCGCCACAGACCACGTGGTTGCGCCGAGACGCCAGAGAGAAAAAAATGAAGAAAAAAAAATGCCGCCGGCGCTGACGTCGCCTGCTCGCACCTCCGCCCTCCCTCCCTTCACGCCGCGCGCAGCTTTCCGCGCGCTCGCTGCGCTGAGTTGAGGGAGAAAGCTGCGGAACGTGATCTCTATAATTTGGTAACACCACTTAGACTTGACGGATTCGAAACATTTTTGCGGCATATGACTCGTGAAGAGTCATACGTCAATAATGAGACTATTCCAATATAACTAAGAAAGGTATTGCAGGGCCCCTTTAGGATGCACTCGCGCCTCCTGCGTCGCCAGGCGCACTTTGCTTGCGCCTGGCCTGCGCGCGCGCTTATCTCGTGAGGGTGGTGGTTTGTACGTCTTGTGTTTTCACCGTGATGCCCGCGTTGAAGTTACAGAGCGTACGGAGCAGCTGCAGCAGCCGCGCTTGCGAAAGGAACGCGCTGTTCAAACAGAAAGAAGTAACAACTGTGACAGCTGTTAATTCACGCTCGTATATACCTGTGCGTTAGTTTCGTGCGCCCTTCTTTATGTTTGAGCAGCGCGCTTTAAGTGTCGCGCTGTGACACTTGATAGTTCGCGCTCGTTCTGTGTGTGTTCTTTTCGCGCGTCCTTCGTGCTTGAGCGACGCGCTGGAAATTTCGAGCTGCTTTCCGTTCTTCGCTTTACATTCCAATTTGTTGCTCTTGCATTCATTGCTTCGCCGTTGCGGCGAAACTGTGACTTTTGTTTTATTCCTTTGAGTCAACCATTGCGAATTGGGCTAACTTCTTTGTGAGTTTGAGTGGTTGTGGGTGTATCGTGGACAGGTCTGCAGCGAGGATTTTTTTTTCGGAGGGCGAGAGGGGGGCACTTGCTGAAGGCCTTAACTATTTGAGGAAAGCACCTATTTTGAGGAAAGCAATTGTTTCAGGAAGCAACAATTTGGAAGTGGGGTAGGGGCTTCTGACTTAGGGACCGATTGTGCCTGGTCTACACTGACGCCCTAAGAGCATCCTATGATGCGACGTAACGCCGGTACTCGCGCTAGAGGACAGATGTCAATTTTGCCGAAATGAACTGCATGAACTGCTCCTCCGGGTTGAGCAATGGTTGACCATAGCTTGCCGAGTCATGAGAATTAATATGTAATGTTCATTACATTGCTATAACAGCCGGTAGCGAACATTGCAACCACAGTTGACGTTGGAGCGGTATGACGCCCTTATAAGGTCTTTTTCGCATGCAGTTTCAAGCAGTGGCGTAGCTCTGTGGTAGATTACGTGACTGCCACGCAGAATGCCAGGGTTGGATTCCGGCTCTAATCGTGATTTTCAATCTTTCTGTCCCTCCGACTTTTCCCTCACCGAGAACACTGACGACGCCTGCGCCATAATTTTCGGCGACACAGGCTCCATAACACGATCACGCAAAGATTTTTGAAAGTCTGTATCCGCGTTCCTGGGTTGAAATTTTCGGCGACACAGGCTCCATAACACGATCACGCAAAGATTTTTGAAAGTCTGTATCCGCGTTCCTGGGTTGAAATTTTCGGCGACAGGGGCTCCATAACACGATCACGCAAAGATTTTTGAAAGTCTGTATCCGCGTTCCTGGGTTGATACAAACTGTGAATAACCTGTGGCTCATGCCCGAATTCCCTGGGCCGTGGTATGCGGGAATGGCCACACGTGACCGGGCCGATCGAAGGGGTTCCTCTGAACCTTAACGAGTCTGCCCACGAGGCTGCGCGTGGCTTTACCGACCGCGCTGCCCTCGGATCGGACGACTTTCCTCCCGGACACAGGGACGCTCCTAGCACGCACAATGAAATTACTAAATTCTTTTACTTAGAGAGAAGGGTCTTCCCGCCGCCTCATTCCAAGCTAACCAGGCCGCAGGCAGTCACGCTCAGACTCATGCAAAACTAACTCCTACCCAAATCCGGCGTCCCTTAATAGCATATATCCGGAAATTTACCCGAATAGATTTTGCGCAGCCTGTGGCGAGGCTGCTACTTTATCTCACATGCTCTGGGAGTACGGGTCGTTGGGCCCGAGGTTCACCAAGGAAGAGTGGGACGCGCTCCTACGAAGTCCCGTCCATGAGGAGCAAATCCTGGCCGTCCAGCGCGCCCGTGATCGGGCCGGCAGGCTAGACCTGTCGGTCCAGTCGTGGGATTAGCCGGGTGCGCGATTAATCGCGTTTTGCTGGACCAAATAAACGTTTATTCATTCACTCACTCACTCACTCACTCACTCACTCACTCACTCACTCACTCACTCACTCACTCACTCACTCACTCACTCACTCACTCACTCACTCACTCACACGTGACTGAAGGAAAGGGTTTCATGACGTACGCTAAAGATATCTCACGCTACTCATGTAATGACATGTAATCGTGTTCTCATGTAATCGCGTTCGTCATGCACTAATGCTTTCACGCCAATTTTGCTGTGACAAGTAGAGGAGACGACCACGAGAGCGCCCATACGTAGGCGGCTAGATAGATAGATAGATAGATAGATAGATAGATAGATAGATAGATAGATAGATAGATAGATAGATAGATAGATAGATAGATAGATAGATAGAAACGGGCAAAGTGCCTTTGGTTTAAAAAAAATATCGACGCTCTGGAGCCGCTCAGCTGGTCCAACAGTGATGGTGATGATGATGATATATGTTGTTTGATGGCGCAAGGGCCATTGATGGCCAAAGAGCGCCAGGAAATGGTGTCGGTTGGGAACAATGATGTTTAGTGGCTGTATAAGGGCCTAAGATTCCGCGCACTAAAGGTGCGTAAAACATATATGTATTAAAATCATGAAAGTGGAGTGAAGCGTGCATGGTGTAGATGAGCTCTAGGTGATCATGACGCTAAAATATAGAAGTGCTGTATTAGCACGGATGCCTCGTCAGCGCCCTTGGTCCCAAGGGCCTGGAGGCAGGTGCTCTCTTTGATGTAGCATCCGCAGCAGCAGCCTCCCTCATGAGGCCGTGCTACCGATCACCTGCGTAGATGACGTGAAATGCATGTACGTCCTTTAAAATGCATTCAATTTATCATATTTAAAAAGAGGTTCTCTACCTATGAACATCGCTGGATGGAGGGGTATGTGTTGCTTGAACGCCAGTGGAAAGTGTTTTTTTCTGTAGGCCTCTAGCTCAGAGCATTCAAGGAGTATGTGATGTACAGTAAGTGGATGGCCACATCTGTCACAGCTGGGTGGGTCACCACCGGACAAAAGGTGTGTGTGTGTGCTGTGTGTGTCTCCTATTCTAAGCCGACAGAGAGTGACCTCTGTACGGCGTGTTTTTGATGTAGGTGGCCAGTTACCGAGGTATGGTTTGATCAGGTGTAACTTGTTATGCGTTTGTAGATCCCATAACTTCTGCCAGTAAGCCCTGAGCTTTTTCTGTATGTTTGGTTTTAGGTCCATTACGGGGACAGCAACTGAAGAGTTGGCAGCGCTTAGGTTGGTTGACGTGGCCAGCTGGTCAGCCAACACATTTCCTTCGATGTCGTGGTGCCCTGGCACCCAGCACACGACGATGTGTTGCTTGGACGTGTACGCCGCGCAGAGTATTTAGTAGAGGGACATAATTACAGGGTTTCTATCTTTTTTCAGATTTTTCAAAGCTTTCACGACACTCAAGGAGTCAGTGTATATAACTACCCTTGGTGTATTCAATTCTTTAATGTGTTTAACGGCTACGAATAACGCGTAAGCTTCGGCTGTGAAAATACTTGTGCTAGTGGGTAGAACGCCGGCATCCGAGAAAGATGGGCCAACCGCTGCATATGATACGCCAGCATGGGACTTGGATGCATCAGGATAATATTATGGGCAGTCATATTTATGCTGCAGCTCTAAGAAATACATCCGAATGTGTATAAGGGGGGCGTGCTTGTGACAGCTACGAAGGATGTGGTCACAGTCTATAAGCTGCCACTGCCATGGCGGGAGCTGCATTGCGGGGGGAATAGGGTGGTATTCAAGCAGTGGGACATTTGTTTCTTCAGCTAGCTCTCTTACACGCAGTGAGAAAGGGCGTGCCATTGCGGGCCGATTGCGAAAAAGTTGAGAGCTGGACAGATCGTTGATGGTAGAATATGCAGGCTGCTCACTGTTTGCATTCTTTTTAAGAAAATATATGAAACAAGATTATGTTCTCTGCAGATGGAGTGACCACTCGTCCGATTCTACATAGAGGCTCTCAACTGGGCTTGTTCTAAATGCGCCTGTGGACAGGCGGATGCCTAGATGATGAACTGGGTCCAGCATTTTCAGAGCGCTTGGCGTGGCAGAGTGATAGACCTATCGCCCATAGTCGAGGCGTGAGCGAACTAGGCTTTTATACAGATTCATGAGGCACTTTCTGTCGCTTCCCCACGTTGTGCGTGACAGCACCTTTAGGATATTCATTGTTTTCATGCATTTATTTTTAAGATGTTTTATGTGCGGTACAAAGGTTAACTTCGCATCGAAAATTATACCTAGGAACTTATGTTCTGTGTTTACGGGCAGACGCTCACCCTTCATGACAATTTCAGGATCAGGGTGCAAGCCTCTTTTTCGTGAAAAAAGGACACAGGTGCTTTTCTGTGGGTTCAGTTTGAACACGTTTTCATCAGCCCATTTGGACACCTTGTTAAGAGCAAGCTGAACCTGTCCCTCACAGATCCCAAGAGAACACGATTGAAAACCTATCTGAACATCGTCAACATATGTTGATTAAAACATATTACGTGGGATGTACAAACGGAGAGAATTCATTTTGATAATAAAGAGCGTACAGCTGAGCACCCCACCCTGTGGCACTCCGGTTTCCTGCATAAATGTTCGGGACAAAACACTCCCCACTCGAACACGGAATGGGCGATCAGACAGATAGCTTTCAATGACATTGAACATATTACCACGTATACCTATGTGTGAGAGGTCTCTGAGTATACCAAACCTCCACGTCGTATCGTAGGCCTTCTCCATGTCAAGGAATACAGGTAGGAAAAACTGATTATGAACAAAAGCTTCACGTATGCATGCCTCGATACGTATGAGATGATCGGTGGCGGATCGGCCTTCTCTAAACCCGCACTGGTATGGGTCGAACAATTTGTTTGATTCAAGGAAGTGTAGTAAGCGGCAATTAATCATTTTTTCAAATACTTTGCAGAGGCAACTAGTTAACGCTATAGGTCTGTAACTTGATACAGCAGAGGGATCCTTTCCTTGCTTCAAAATTGGGATTATAACAGCCTCCTTCCAAGATGATGCGATCACACCCGAAAACCATATAGAGTTGTAGAGCGTAAGGAGGGTCTTTTGTGTTTCAGAGGGTAGCTGCTTCAGCATCTCGTACATTATGCAGTCAGAGCCTGGGGTAGATGTATTACAACAGTTCAGTGCCGTTTGCAGTTCTGCTAATCAGAATGGTTCGTTGTACGCCTCATTTTTCTCAGATTTTCTTTCTAACTTTTGTTGTTCTATTCGTGCTTTGTACTTCTGGAAGGTTTCGGAGTAGTGTGAGGAGCTCGATATGTGTTCGAAATGTGTGCCAAGAAAATTAGCTTGATCCTCCAGGGTTTCCCCGAGGCGATTCACTAATGGCAGGGAATAGGTTTGTTGACCCTTAATTTTTTTCACCTTATTCCACACTTTTCCCTTCATCTGTGTACGAGTTGATACTCGATATGAACTTTGTCCGTCCAGCTTTCTCGTCTAGCTTGTCGGCGCGCTCTCCTTGCCTGCGATTTGACCTGCTTGAAATGTTCTAGGTTTTCTACTGTTGGGGAATCGCGAAGCAACGCCGACGCTTTGTTCTGATTCATCCGTGCTTTCCTACATGCATCGTTCCACCATGGAACTCTCCGCTTAGAGCCCGGCCGCTTGTTTGGGCAATACATTTAGATGCGGCGTCAAGTATAAAAGCTGTAAAATACGTGACAGCGTCGTTTATGGTCAGAGCGGACAGCTCAGTCCATGTCATATGTGTAAGGGTTCGACACTGTTCCCAATCAGCTGAGTCGACCTTCCATTGAGGAACCTGCGGGGGTGGTTGGTCTTTGTTCGGCGTACTCAGGATGATTGGGAAGTGGTCACTTATGTAAGGGTTCTTGAGAACGTTCCATTTAAAATTGGGTAAGAGGGATGGCGATGTAATGCTAAGATCTATGGAGGAGTAGGAGTTGTTTCCGAGGCTAAATACGTAGGCTCCTTCATATTTAAAAGACATAGACTAGACGAACAGAGGAGCTGTTCAATGAGACGTCCTCGAGCATCGCAGCGAGAATCGCCCCAGAGGACATTGTGTGCATTAAAATCACCTAGAATCAAAAAGGGCTCTGGAAGTTCATCTATTAATGTATCTAAATCGCGTCTGTGAAGCTGATGATGTGGTGGTATATACATGGAGCATATGGTGATGAGCTTATTAAAAAGTACAGCTCGAATAGCCACTGCCTCAAGGACCGTTTGGAGCTTCAAATGCTGGCATGCTAGGCTTCTATCAGCTATAATGGCCACACCGCCAGATGATACGACTGCATCCTCGCGGTCTTTTCGGAAAGTGATGTATTGGCGAAGGAAGTTGGTGTGTTTGGGGGTTAGGTGCGTTCTTGCACACACAGCACTTTCGGGGTTGAACTTAATCAGAAGTTCGTGGAGGTCATCTAGATTTCTAAGCAGTCCTCTTACGTTCCATTGTATAATTTTGTCCATGACGGGGAAAAGAAAAAAGTGCTGTGTGTAAGGAGGTCTGAGATGGGCTCATTTTACGGGGCCTTTGTGAGGCCCTGTAATTGGTGTTTTCTCCTTTTTGGAGCGGTCGAGGGAAGCTCGACGCTCCTTCGGCGCTTCCTGCGTCGTTTGGCTTGAAGTGGTGTCCATAGCCTCTTGCGAGGCACTGGACGCCCGCTCCACCGAGCGAGCTGTGCGTCGCTGAGACTTCGCCTTGGTGGACGAAGTCTTTGTCCCCACCGAGCTGGAGGTCGATGGGACCCCCCTTGGCCTCGTGATTGCCCTGGATGCTGCCAGAGCTTGTGGAGGCCACTGGTGTGGACAGGTTGGATGTGGGCAGGGCAGCGCTGGCTGCTCCCACCGTAGGGGCTAGTGGCGTTAGCCTCGGCACGCTAGGCGTGGACCGGGCAACTGCCAGGGGCCTTTGTGGTGCCGCCCCTCGTTGCACCACTTCGGCGAAAGATGTTTTTAGTGCGAATGATGAGGAGATCCGTTGTCTTGATTCCCCGAATGTAATATTTCCTTGGCTTTTATAGTTATTATTTCTTTCTCTTTCTTCCAGGCTGGGCACGCTCTGGAGTATGCGGGGTGACTACCTTCGCAGTTTGCACAGAGGACCTCATCATGACTGCACTCATCAGCACTGTGGCCGGTTGTGCCACACTTAGCACACTGCTGCCCACACTCAGCTGCCCTCGGCAGCTCTGGGATGCATGGCCAAATTGCTGACATTTGAAACAGCGCCTCGGGTTTGGAATGAACGGTCGGACATGGAGTTTTACATAGCCAGTTTCAAGAGTCTCGGGTAAGGTGGTTGAGCTGAAGGTGACTATCAAGTGCATTGTTGCTATTTCGTTGTTGTTGCATCTGATTGTGATGCGCTGGACATGTGTTACACCTTGGTCCTTCCATCCATCAAGGAGCTCCTCTTCGTTCAATGTCATCAAATCTTCGTCCGATACCACTCCCCTCACTGTATTCATGGTACGGTGTGCGCTCACAGAGACGGGGATGTTACCAAAGGCTACGAGGTGTGAGAGTTTATTGTACTGCTCCTTGTCTTTTAGTTCGAGAAGCAAGTCTCCGTTTGCCATCTTTGTGGCCTTATAGCCGGTTCCAATGGTCTCTTTCAGGCACTTGGCCACAAGAAAGGGTGAGATTGTTCTAGCTTTTGTAGACGATTGTTCGCAGTGGACGACGTGGTATTTTGGGAAGGTTTCTCTGTTTTTGGGCCAAAGGAGTGAACCTGCATCGGTGCGTACCCGTTTCGGGGCACGATCGATGGTTACGGAGGGGGTCGAGGATCCCATGGAAAAAAGTGGATTTTTCGGTAACGGCGCCTACCACCCACCACGGAGCCCAACAAGGGGACGTGGCAGAACATGTGAACAAGTCTGCACAACGCCAGCAGTACGCGGTTCCTATAACCCAATATGGTTTATCCTAGGTTGGATAGCCACACAAGGTTAACCCTTGCCGCCAAGAAGGTTGGAAGTAAGTAGAAGATAGGAGAGGACAGGAAAGGCTAAAAGCAAGAGAGAAAGACGAAGATGTGGGTAGAGAGATAGGAAAAGGCGACTGCCGATTTCCCCTAGGTGGGTCAGCCCAGGGGTGCCGTCTGCGTGAAGCCGGGGCCAAAGGGGTGTGTTGCCTCTGCCGGGGGGCCTTAAAGGTCCAATCACCCGGAGTCGGCTCAACACCCAGGATTCGTTTTTCCCCGGACACGGCAAAGCCACGCACGGCTAGGCGTGGGAGGGGGTCGAAACCCCCCCGTTAGCTCGGGTCCGTGGTGTCGCTACACACCAAACGCCTGCTTGCGCAGACGCCCCTGCGGGGAACAGTGGCACGCGGAAACACTATACAGATGGAATTCGTACAGAGGCCGTCACAGCTAAACACAGAAGTTCGTGATTTAATTACGCAGTAATATGTTGCACCTTGCCTAATTCACTTGATCTAAGCGCTGGCACGGTGCAAGAGCAAAGCTAAAGCGTGAGGCCCGCGCGCTCTTCGGGGGCTGCTGCAACGTACACACTTTTCCCATGAGCGCTTGCGCTCCCGTGGGTGTCTCTCGTGTACATAAAAAATGTCTATTAAGAAACACAAAAAGTAGTATGGCCTTGTCAGAAACGAGCGCTTAACCAAGCGCACGCTGCAGCAGTGAAATGACAGCACGAAATCACGGCGTAAACGTTTGCCTCGACAAAGCACGCGCATCGAGAATACACTTGTCAAGAGGCGCCGAAAGCGAGCCCCCTCATCCCCCTCTGCAGAAAACGCCCGCCAGTACGCTCCAACTTAGCGCTTGCCCCGAGCCTGGAAAAATCGAGAATCGAGACACGATTCCCTGTCGAGCTAAGCCGCCGCCGCGAGACGTATA
Source organism: Rhipicephalus sanguineus (assembly GCF_013339695.2). Classification (NCBI taxonomy): domain Eukaryota; kingdom Metazoa; phylum Arthropoda; class Arachnida; order Ixodida; family Ixodidae; genus Rhipicephalus; species Rhipicephalus sanguineus. The sequence goes on from NC_051177.1 coordinate 207,995,431, forward strand.
GTAAATCTGGGAACCTTTAGGCGCGAAGCATCCTGGGTCTCGGCTTGTCGGCGTGTCATGTCGTCGTCACGGTCCATCATAAACGGGCATGCGCCACAAAAATTGGGTAAATCCCACTACTCGCTACTGGTCCATAAACGTGCATATTACGAGTTAAAGGTTCGCCGTTACTGCATAAAAACTTATGTTTGGCTTAGCAGCGGTGTCAGAATCACCGACGACATTTACCAAGGCGCTCAAGTTTCTTATCTAAAACAAAAGAGACAAATTTGAATCTCTACGGTAAAGTCATCCATTTGAAACACCACCTCTTGAAACATATCTGCAAAGTGATGGTGCTTTACTCACCACCGTCCACTAAAATTGAAGAAGGCAACAGTTAGCCCAACAAATAGCCGACGAAGTTGGTGGGGCTGAAACACACTTCCCTACATGCCCGGTTTCAGTCTCGGGACCACTAGTGCCTCATCAAAGAAATTTATCTCAAAACAATGTAGCGAATTTCCCCGGTCAGGCCCTTCTTCTTCTGTCTCTCATTGTCAATTTGCAGTGATTTTGCTGTGGGAAACACCGGCGCACACTGCATGCTTCACCACTCCCCAGGTTTCACGTTTGTGGATCTGTAACACCCTTCCCAGTTGACTTCACCACAACCAATATCAATATAAAGAAGAGGAAAGCTAGTGGGTTGTCATCACCATGCAGCGTTTGGCTTCGCAGCGCTGCTCGTGCTCCGGTCTCGCGCTTCGCTCTCGCAGTCCGCACTGGCGCTGGTCAGAACTCGAGCGAATAAGTATCTTCACTTAATTATCAGTTTCTTATTTCATCGCCTTCTCACAAGTCTGATTACGCCACATTTGATATTATTTACCGACACTTTGTTTGACATGTTTGTCTAAATTTTTTTTCTCAATACCACCCGGACCGTGCCACATATAGTGCGTTTGTGTCATTGTTGAAGGGATAATTATCATCATCGTCTTCATTCTTCTGTCGAATGACTCGTCAAGGCGTCGGAGCTGCAGTCGGTGAGCCGCCCAAGCCTCACTACTGTCATCGATGAAACATACCGTGAGTCGAAATTTGCAGAGTGACTCGTGGGAAAATAGAGCTTCCGGCAAGCTAAAGTAGGACTTGTCGGTAATATATCATTGCCCAGCTATCATGTGACATGGTTCGATCAAATGGGCCTACGGCATTGCGAGTCGTGCGTTTTCAGCTTTGTAGGTTCCGTCAAGGGACTCTCGAGCGGTGTCAAGTCGATCCGTATCTTTCGGGGGCAGAACTTGCGTCGTTTGTACGAAGAATTCACCATCGACGCGAAGTAAGCATTAAGAGCACATCAAGTGAACGAGCGATCCCCTGATGCCTGTCGAGATAGCATGTGCGCCGGCGACCGCGCCCTTCAAGCGACGCAGCCCCTCCCTCCCCTCCTCTCCTCTGGCATCCCTTTATGCTCCTTACGAAAGACGGGTGGGTCGTTTCCTTTCCGCTTGAAGAGAAATCGACGGCCGGTTTCACGCGCGGTGATGTTATTGCTATGGCCCTCTATGCGACGGAGACGGCCAGCTCGTTTAATCTCAGCTTCAGCCGCGTCATCTCGCGCCATCTCGCTGGTGACCAAGAAAACACGCTAAAGCGGTTCCGAGCTCCGCGTACCGCGCCAGCGGTAAATGGTGTCTATAAATAGCTGGCCGTTAGCATGCCGAAAGACGTACGCCGTGTGGCTTAGCCGTCTAACGCAGCACGCTGCGGAGCGAGAGGTCGCCCATTCTGTTCCGCGCTTCGGAAAAATTTTTCTGAATTATTTTTTTTTGGCTTTTATATATACGTACATACATATACATATACGAGACATGACGGCGACGGCAATAGCGACGGCAAAAACTAGCGGATAGTGTCCATATAATTGCTATCACAATAAATATGTATTCTCAGGTAAGGCAGTACAAACTTCGAGTTATTGGAAGCTGAACTAGTTGGTAAGTATTCATGCTAAAAGACAGGGCGTGCAAACCTGGACACGAGAGAAGTCGACACCACAAACATCGACTAACAACTCATAAGTTGCTAGTCGGCGTTTGTGGTGTCTTGACTTATCTCTAGTGTCCCCGTTTGCCCGCCCCATAATTTAGGATCAGAAACATCTCACGTACATGCGCACTTGGCTGGTTCAATCACAATAAAACTCAGATGGGTTTAACAACAACGGGGGAACAATCAGTTGCAATCAAATACAAGCCATAGATAATATTCGAGAACACTGAGTGCACAACACTTCTCTGGCCGACAGAACCACACTCTACCTTGTACGACATAACTTCTTCCTTCATTGACGCCGAACTACTCACGCTACCGTTGCCGCACGCTTATTCGCCCCCAGGTTCGCGAAACTTCGGCATGCCTCATCCGCTCACAGCACAGTGTACATTAGGGAAAGAAAAAATTTCCCGGATGTGCTTCTCATGTAGGCAGACGCGCCCGTGGTAGCCGCGTTGATTTTTAGACTTCTGTCGATCTTGAGCGGGAGCTAGGCTGTCTCGGCCGTCGTCTGCTCCGGAGGGTGTAAGGAAGGTGCGCTTTGGAGAGGCGAAAGTTGTTGGCGCCTTGTGTCATGGCGCGCGCCCAATCGGCGCCGTGCCTTGGCTATGTCGAATGCGGTTTAAACGCTCGTTTGTGACACCGCGTTTACTCCTAGTTCCCCCGACGTCAAACCTCATAAACACTTGACAAGTTTGAACTCAATTACTTATGCAAATCAAGAGATACATGGTCGGTATTTCTTATTTAAGCTTAACTAGATTATTCGCTATTGAAATCTAGAGTAGTGGCAATTCATTTATCTTTCGCAGGCCGAAAAATAATGAATGACAACGCTGACATGCCGCAAAATGAAGGCGCACCGGTATCTTACGCTAACCAGTCGGCGTGCCTAGATGTCGCTACCGGCTGCTTCAGGGCCGCTGTCGGTGACCGCAGCGGTCCATGCTCGGGGACACACGAAAGACCTTGCCACATCATCCGACAGCTCACAGCGTGCAACGAGCTGCTATTTCCAGCGAGGATGCAGCTCCGAGAAATACCGGGAGCGCGCGGACAGCTTGTTCTGGTCAGCATCGACGGTTCCTGCCGGTTATTGCCGGAACCACTGGATTTCCACTTGCGGCAGAGTGCTGGCTTTATGCACAGCCTGTTGAAACACCATAAATGCGTGGCATCTCTCGACGTCACGCGCTCTCATTTCGACAAGTACTCGTCGCCTCTTTGCGATGCATTACCGCTCTCGTGTTTGAAGAAACTGACCCTGAGTTGTGGTTTCCCGATGTCCCGAGGTATATGCGCGGTCATACCGTCTTTAACCAGCCTCGAGGAACTGGAACTGGATTGCGCGTCTTCCAGTGACTCCTGCGCCGAGTTTCCAATGGCACTCGCAGCTCTCGTGCGAGCATCGCCCTTCCTGGGCGCCCTCAGCCTCGCAGGCATAAGCATGGAAGAGCAGGCGACCAAGCACTTACTGGCCTCTCTCACGGAAAGTGGCGTTTTGAAGGACCTAACGCTCGATGGACGGGTGGTTCCCGAATGTTGCCATGGAGAACTCTCCCAGTACTTGATGTCCTCTTCTTCGCTGACATCATTGAGGTTCACGGACGAGAGCGAGAAGACCGAAATTGCAGTCCTTGAAGGCATCTTGCACAGCAGAACAATATCCAAGGTATGCATCTCTGCGTATACGGGCAACGCAGAGATTATACAGCTCGTTGCCAGGATCCTCAGCGAGAACACCGTCGTCAAAAGCTTTGCCATAAGTTCCACCCGCGAAGAAGTCTTCCTAGCTGATCGCGTCGCTTATGACACCTGGCTCGACGCGCTCGGGGAAAACGAGACACTTGAAAAACTATGGATTTTTTATCGAATATGGAATCGGCAGCAGTGGATTCGCTTCACCCATATACTTTCGTCGAAGCAACGTTTGAAGGTTTACATTTTCTGTTCCAACAAAAATGATCACCTTTTTACGCACGTATGCCGCACGCTAGAAGACAGCGGTGTGCACGATAAGGCGTCATGCTGGCTCTACTTGGTGAAGGACAACGCAGACCTCTTGAAGTGCAAGGTGTTTTCGGGACTATTTTTCGACTGGGACGCACACGAAGGTTTGCAAGTCACCGCACTGCGTCAGCTGCTGGATTGCAGTCACTTGAAATCTCTGATCATAGACATTCGTAGGGGTAACCTAGCGGTGTCCTCGGCTCTGGCAGAGTATGTGCAGTCTACGTCATTGCTGCGGGAGCTCCAGATTGAAGTGAGGATTGCATTGGCTGACGAACTGCACTTAGCTGGCGGGGCATGGTGGAGGCTCATCGTGAACTCTCTTTCGAGGAACAACAGCATAAAAGATCTCAACATCTCCGGAAGCGACATGAGCGACGGGGACGTGGAGAGCCTAGTGGACGCAGTGAGTGCGAAGACAAAGATCAGGAAGCTCACCTTCGGAGCCTGCGGCATGATGACCCTGAACGCTTTCGTCAACCGCCTATCCGTCGGCATCATGGGCAACCACACACTTCTCGATGTCGTCCTCTACTGGCCGGGCTGGACCAAGGGCAAGACGCAACGAGGAAGCTGTTCGCCATCTACGAGGCAACGCCCAGAAACTCGGGCCTCCTGGCGGCTGCGGCTGCGTTCCCGAAGGCTACTGACGCACACAGGTACGCTCCATACGTTTAAGCAGTGTTGGCGGGAACATTTAACTTTTTTTTCGGTAACTTAGTAACGTACTCGTTATCATTTAAGAGCTGTAATGGGTACCGTAATTACGTTATCATTTTAAGGTAACGTGATGTGTAGCGTTACTAGTTTATTCGAATTATTCCACTTCACACGCGTTCACCAGCTCTTCCTGAAAGTCAGTAGAAGGAGTACCATAGTGCGTTAATCGAGCGCTTATTCGCATAGGTGCAGACCTATATACATTAAAAATGGAGGCAAGCACTTCGATGACAGCCTTCAAGTACGCCAGTTGCTTATATTCAACGAGTTGCAGTTGTTAAAAACTCGTCTTTAGTTTGAACTTCAGTTTGAAAATAAATCTCTATTCTTCCTATCTGCAATTGCGGCTATGTTTATGCCTGTAGTAATCCTCAGCGACTGAGGCTGACCATGAACCCCTTTACATAAACACTGGCAGGTTCCCCGTAATTGTACAGGTTCAAGTAAAAAGGGAACGGTTTATGCGCGCTATTTTTTACGGAAATATGGCATATACGGATTTCTCTATTGCTACAAAATATATCCACCTATTTTGTTAGGTGAAGCATGCTGTCCGAATTGCTGTAAATTTGTTGAGGGTTCAGTGAAGTTTTTTTGCGGAGAGCGTTCATGATAAATTCTGATTTTGCGCTTAACATCTCATTGAGTAAAATGCCTTCACCAAGTGCCACAGAGGTAGAAGCCACCATATGTAACTCTGGACACTTTAGGCCACTGTGATATTGTTAAGATCAGGCACATTAAGGCGAGATATTCTCGTTATAATCAGTACTTTGGGTAAAATTGTTGTTTGAGATAGAAGTTATATTTCGAACACAGATATAAGCTTAATAAAACTGTTACAGTCGGTTCCTAGAGCGATGACGCACTGGTGAAGACTTCTTACAATGGATTAACGGCAGAAGTAACGTGCCCTACGTTTTTATGGTAGTGGTATCGCGTTACCGTTTTTTTGTGGGTAACGTACAAGGGGTGTTCAAAGGAAAAGGTACGAAACGGTGTAACAACATGACCGTTTACATAAATGCCTATGCCGCTATGGGAGAATGCAGCGAGACATCTAGGGATGCGATTGGAGTTCCTGCCCTTTTTCGGGCTTGGGGGTGGGGTGCCCGCATGCCCAGTAGAGAGCACAGCCTTTTATAAAGAGTGCCGTCCAATTGACGCGGCGGTGCGTGTGAGGACAGGACGGCGTTCATATTGGAAAATTTGGCGATTGAGGAGTAGCGGGGCGTCATACGACTTCTGACAGCAGCAGGTGTTAAACAAGCCACCATTAATCGCCTGAAATTTTCACGTGTTTGGTCCCCTGATGAAAGACCTGAAAGGGAAGCGCTTGAACTCGGACGACGAACTTAAGGACGCTGTGAAGGACTGGGTCTCGCCACGACCACAGGAATTCTGGGAACAAGGAATCCTTCGGCTCGTTCATCAATGGGATCGTTGTGTTCAGGGACATAGTGCATACTTTGAATAATGTCTCCATTTATACCCACAGTGTCGTTTCGTGCCTTTTCATTTGAACACCTCTTGTATGTTGGTAACGTGTTGTCTTCTTTTCAGCGTAACGAGAAACGTATCCCATTACTCTGCAATCAGTGGCGTAGCCAGGGGCGGTACACCAGGCCCGTGCCCCCCCCCCCCCCCCAATTTTTTCCCGTGGGATACCGAGCGCTAAATGACACTCGACCACACTCACCTACCCGTACCCTAAGACGGACCAAGGACGTATGCTTTATGTTGGCGCATTCATGTAAATACGATTAACGAACAATGACACCGAAAAAAACAAAGGGAATATTATGATTTGATTTACTTACTGAAATATAGAAATGACTATGTGAAGGGAAGTTGTGCAATAAACAACGTGCCGAAAGTGGTATCTGAATCCACGTGGTCACAGAACACGAAGAACTACCGGAGTCCTTCAATACTTTTACGAAGGACTCTGGAACTGCTGATCCTACCACTTCACTACTGCGCCGCCCTATTTGCCGTCCACTTTCTTAGGTGCTTACGCAAACTGCATTGTTGTGAAGATGAGGGCATCCCCCCCCCCCCCCCTTTTCACCTCCTGCCCTTCATCGCCGAACTTTCCTGACAATCGAGACCCACTATCGCAACAAAATATTGTTACGTGGAAATTACAACACTGAGTGAGTAGCAAGCCACAGCACAGCTCACAACAGAACGTCGACCTCTTCATCTGTTTTTTCTGATGCCTCTTCAGGGTATATCCCACTATGCACTGTTAACGTCGGCCAAACCACGCAACACAAGCACCGGCGGCAAAAGCGCCGACCCGGCGCGTCTATGGGGCCGCAGCAGAAGGAGGGTGGTAACGCTTGAGCATTGATACGTGGACGACGTCATGGGATAACAGAGCAGAAGAGTTTGCGGGATTATCCGGGACAGTTTCGTACATAACGCCTGTCACTTGTCGAAGCACGCGGTATGGGCCCGTGTAACGAGAAAGTAGCTGCTCAGAGAGGCCGGCACGTCGCGTTGGGGAATATAGAAGAACGAGGGAACCCGTTGTAACACGTTGGTCACGATGCCGCTCGTCGTAGCGGTGCTTCTGTGTTTCACGAAAGGTAAAACGGCGAGTATCCAGCTTTGTCGTGCCGGAAGGAGTTCTACGCGAACGTCACATATGACAGTGCAAGGTCCCAGTCACGACGGTCGGTCGACACGTATTTCAAAAGCAGGTCTGCGAGGTTCTCGTTTAAGCGCTCTGTAAGCCAGTTTGTCTGGGGGTGGTACGAGGTCGTGCGCTTATGCTGGGTGCAACAGGAACGCAGGATATCATTAAGCAATTGAGAAATTAAACTACGGCCTCGGTCTGTCAGCAATGGTCGTGGGACACCCTGCACTAAATTAAGATCCCGAAGTAAAAAAAATCACCGACGTCTGTAGCACAGCTGGTTGGCAGGGTTCGAGTGATTGCGTAGCGGGTCGCGTGATCGGCAGCTACGGCAACCCACTTGTTTCCTGAAGTGGATGTTGGAAAGGAACCGAGAAGGTCCAAACCGACTCAGAAGAAGGGCTCCGGTGGGATGTCGATAGGCTGAAGATACCCAGCAGGAAGTCCCGACGGCTTCTTGCGGCGCTGACAAACTTCGCAGGCGTTGACATAACGCCGCACAGAGCGTGCCAGGCCAGGCCAGTAGAAGCGGCGGCGCACACGGTCATACGTGCGAGAAACGCCAAGGTGACCAGCGGTTGGGGCGTCGTGAAGCTCGCGGAGGACTGTGGAGTGCAGGTGCTTTGGTACGACCGGCAGTAGATCGGGACCGGTGGGTGACGAATTACGCCGATATAAGGTATCTTTGAAGGCAAACATGCATGCAGAGGCGTCGTGTGGGGAGGATTACAGCCGTTGCATTATTCGACTTATGCGAATCCCGGCGCTGCTCATCGCCGAGGCGAAGCAGCTGGGAGAGGAAAAATACGCAGTCGATGGAGTCAGTGCTCGTAGATTCCCAGTCAGCCACAGGGTAACGTGATAAGCAATTCGCATCTTGGTGCTGTTTTCCACTCTTGTACACTACCGTGTAGGTACACTCCTGCAAGCGAAGTGCCCAGCGAGCGACACGACCTGTGGGATCTTTCAAAGAGGCGAGACAACAAAGGGCATGATGGTCGGTGAACGCTGTAAATGGTCGGCCGTATAAGTAAGGGTGAAATTCCGCAACTGCGCACACGAGAGGCAGGCATTCGCGCTCTGTGATTGAATAATTTCGCTCCGAGGTGGACAGCAGCCTGCTGGCATAAGCTATCACGTAATTTTGCCCATGTTGTCGCTGGGCCAACACAGCGCCGATTCCGTAACCACTGGCGACAGTGCGGACTTCGGTTGGTGCTGAAGGGTCGATGTGGCCCAGAACAGGGGAAGATGTGAGGAGCGTGACGAGCTTGGAGAAAGCTGGCGCTTGCGAGGGACCCTAGTTAAAGGGCGTGCCTTCTTTGAGCAGGTCCTTGAGAGGTCTAGCAATTTCGGCGAAGTCTTTGACAAACCGCCGAAAGTAGGAACAGATCCCCACAAAGTTGCGAACATCTTTGGCGTTTGTTCGCACAGGGAAGTCCTTCACGGCTCTATCTTTTCCGGATCAGGCTGTAAGCCGGAGGCATGAACAATATGCCAAGGAACATAATGAGGCGGCGGCCGAACCAACCACCGGTGTAACCTGCTGCCTTTGGACGAATTCAGCTGAGGTCGGGTGAGACGGAACACATCAAGAATTGCTGAGGGTCTCTCAAGGTGAGTTTCGAACGGGGACGAAAACACAATTACGTCATCTAAATAACATAAACACAGACCACTTGAATCCGTGAAGCAGGGAGCCAATCATTCGTTTGAATGTGGCTGGGGCATTAGATAGGCCGAAAGGCATGACCTTGAACTGATAGAGGCCATCAGGTGTTACAAACGCCGTCTTCTCTCGGTCAACGGGATCCACAGCGATGTGCCAACGTCCAGAACGAAGGTCGATGGAAGAGGAGCATGTGGCACCATGTAGACAATGAAGGGCGTCGTCAATTAGCGGTAAAGGGTAGGCGTCTTTCCTTGTGATGTTGTAGAGGTGGCGATCCACACAAAAGCGCCACGATTCGTCCATCTTTTTAACTAACTCTACTGGATACGCGCAGGGACAGGACGGTTCTATAATGTCCTTCGCTAGCATCTTGTTTACTTCCTGTTGGATAACGCTCCGCTCAGACGCAGACACTCTGTAGGGGCGGCGGTGAACAGGGTTGGTATCACCTCTGTGTCTGCAATGCTGGACAACGGACGTCTGTCCTAGAAGTCGGTCGCCGAAATCAAAAATGTCCTGGTAGGACCCGAGAACGCGCTGGAGGGCTTCAACGTGTTCAGGCGGAAGGTCAGCGGCGATTATGTTTAAAATTTGACGGCTGCCACAATTTGCTATCGGTGGTGTCTGCTGTGTAGGAACAGCGGCATCCAAGGCGAAAGCTTCGACCTGTGAATCTAGTAGCGTACAAAGGTGGGCTACGGAAATTCCTTGTGGGAGCACTTAATTTGAGAAGCCGAAATTTACAACTGGTAGGCAAGATCTGTTAGCCGTGATGCTGAGAACCGTATAAGGAACAGCAGCACAATGCGTGAGCAGCAAGTCGGGAAGAGGCGCAGCGTAGTAGTCACCGTCTGGCACAGCTGGTGAGCATAACATATCGAGGTACGTAACAGTTGCGGTGGCAGATGAATAAAGTCGCTGCAATGTAGTCGGCACGAGGGTTGGTACGTGGAGTCACTGAGTTGCGGCAGTTCACTGCGGAGCACACTGGCGGAGCAATCAATAAGCGCGGAATGGGCGGCCAGAAAATCCAGCCCAAGTAGGAGGTCGTAGGGGCATGTGGCAAGAACAGTAAAAAGGACGACAGCTTGATGACCGGCAAAGGTAAGCTGAGCTGTACACATCCCGACGACAGGAACTGTGCCGCCATCCACGACTTGTACCACACTAGTCAAGGGTGGCTTGAGAACCTTCTTCATGCGACGACGAAAATCTGGCTAGATAGAGTAGAGGGCCCTGGCTGCGAACGAGCAATGTGGCCTGCACGACCACAGCGAAAGCAGATCGACTTGTCAACTGCTGTTCGCCATTCAGACGGGTTCCTGGAACGAATAGGGTACTGACGGCGGCATCTTGTCTCTACAGAGGCTATGGAGGCATCAGTATTGTTCATGGCACATACAGTGGAACACAGACCCAGGTGAGCGAATTCCTGGCGGACAACGGCCTGCATCAGGGAGACAGCGGGGGCCGGTGTCTCGGACAACGTCAGTTTAGTGGCAGCCGGGCACACGGCCTCGAGTTCGCGTCGGACGATACGCGTCACATCTTCAGTTGTGGGCGGCTGAAAGAATCACAGCATATCCACAGAGTGAATGATGATGAGTGGGCGAAGCTGCGGAGGTTCATCGGTAAACCGTGAATCTTCCGTGAATTCTGCCCAGTACATCATCACCGACGTGAGATACGGCGCGTTTATACTAAAGGTTCGATGAGTTATGACGACTTGCAGCTCACTTTAATTTTACATGTACGCTGTGAATTTTCATTGTTTAGAAAACCATTGCTTTAGAAAACATCTGGCGTCTTTCGTTAAGCAGCTGGCGTCTTTTCATCTTGCTTTAGAAACATCTGGCGTTCTTCCGTTTTGCTTTTACAAAACATCTGGCGTCTTTCGTTGGTTTATTTCATCAATCAACAGCGTTTTGAACAAAATTGTTATTGATTAATCACGCACAGGAGAAATCTCACCAGGCACTACCTTGGAGGTAAAGAATGGCTGCTAATGGGAATGAGAGACAGAAGAAGTCGGCTTTTAGCTACCGCTGCGAATTTTTTATTGTTCAACAACGCACAGGAAGAATCTCCCACCGGCACCACCTTGGAGGTCAAAGCGTAAGACTGGTTACGGACTACGACTACAACTACGAGGGACGAACGGGTGCCGCCTTAAGGAGCTTCGCCCCTAAAAGGGTTCCTTCGCAAGACGACGTTGCAGCGGTGTTGGGGAGACGATGGAACTGGTGCTGAGTGCGCCCACTCTTCGCTTGCTCCAGACGGCTACATTCCTTAATTGAGGCGTCGATGCTCGTGACGCTGGTAAAGACGCGGCGCGTACAAAGCTGACGCGTCCGCTGATCCCTAACGAGCGCGGTCGCATTATCTAGATAGTGTGACCGCGCTCGGCAGCTCAAAGTACGCAGTTTCTTTGGGAGCCACGCAGCCTTCCCACTGGGGCTTCCCATGGGCTTTTGTCGTGAGCACACCGTGGACGCAACGGAAGGTGGCCTGCGCGTTTCTTCCCCGCTTGAGTCGCGATCGCTGGCTGCCCTCGCAAGCTTTCACTCGCACATACAACATAAGACCTGTGTGGAGATGTTATCGCCCTACACAATCTAACGGCGGCGCTAAAGATTCGCCTGGATTGCTAGCGCAATAATAGATTAGAAGCCTGCAGCTTCGAAAAATGAGGACGGGCTTCTGCACAAAGTGGCGGCGATTGTGAAAGTGGTAACTCCTCGCTAAATATGTGCCGCGTACGACAACAAAACTTCGTTGAGCTGTTCACAGAAAGCAAAAAAATACTGGCGCCACTGAACGTAACGCTATTGGTCTCGAGATCGAAGAGAGTCGGCACCTAGCGGCGAAAGGACGAAACCCGGAAGTGTGGGTGCTGGTAGCCCGTCGCCGCTCCAGCAGCAGTGTGCGTTGCGTTTGTTGTTCGAAAATTCACGATGGAAAGTAACGAGGACGTTTCGATCGTCATTGGGCAAACTCATTTTACTTTTCAATTTATAATGGAAGTTCTTAAAGTTAATAGATTTTTCAGTAGTGATGCGAAAATCATGTTTATTGCGACCGCACACTCTTGTCGCCTTCTAGCGTGTTGTCAGGGAAACATTCGTAATTTTGTGTCAGAGTGCCCTTGCATCCGAGCACAATTCTGACTCATGTTGGGCACTGTGTTACGCGTATCGTCAACGGTGACAAAGATGTTCCGGCGTGCCACACGATTTAATACAGTGCAGGCTAGCCTACGTCTTGCTTACGGCCCCGTACATGTTGTCACATTCGTGATGGACCCTCCCGGGCTGAGGAAAAATCCACAAAGTCTACCTCAACTCGAACTGCTCATGCCCTGCAGGGCACTATTAAAATCTCAAGTTCATCGGATATGGTTGATCGCGGCGTGTATCGTAATTTGTTTTATCGCACCTTGCGAGGCAGCTTCTGCTAACCAAATATAGGCTGCGAGAACGTCAACTTTTGCAGTATATTAGGTCTGAATAATTTCTGGAATATCCATTCAAAAGATTCCGAGAAGAAATATATTGTAATGTGGTCGTGACTTTGACGAAGGCAGTAGTCGGCGTGTTCAAGACTAAACTTTTATTTGGGTGAACTTGAGCCCGGAAAATGAAAAGACAACGTGCAAGCGATTCAGACTGTAAACCGATAGCAGCGGAAATATTTGTCGGCCTTCGAGTAATCTGATCATCGGCGGAGAGCCGTCGAACCTTCTCCCGTTATCGCTGGTGCTCACGTAAGCTCTAGAATAAACTTGACTATTTGCGTCCTGTGCGTAATCTTAAGTTCCCAACAGAATGATCTCAAACAATCTTGAAGCTTCCCAAGCATTGCGGTGGGGTATGCGCCGTGCGTTGCTAATAGTTTTTGTGACTGAAACCCGAATGCATCAAAATATAAAGTTCATAAACGCGCGTGGCAACGCCCCCTTCTGAAAAAAGCATCGCGGCGTTGCTTGAAGAGAAAAATGCATGCAATACGAAAGAACAATAATAAAAGTAAGCAAAGACTGGAGTCCTCAGGTTCCTTAAGTTCACAGCACGGTTTAAGGCGCCCCACATGTATGACCTCGGGGCGTTCCCGGTGCCGCTGAGAGTTTGTGATGCCGTCGGGGACAACCTCGTAGTCGAGTGCACCGAGACATCGAAGTACTTGTATAGTCTGAAGTATCGTCGAAGAAGGTTCTCGCTATGTCGTAGACGGCGTACTGGCGTCCAGACCCACATACGGTCGCCGGGTGTCCATTCCATGTGACGCCGTCGGAGATTGCAGTGACAGCTGACGTTATTTTGCTGGTTCTTGATGCGCACACGGGCGAGCTGTCTGGCTTCTTCGGTGCACTGAAGGTAGACGGTGACGTCGAGGTTTTCTTCGTCGATGATGTTGGGTAGCATGGCGTCGAGCGTCATTGCCGGGTTCTTTCCGTAGATCAACTTGCAAGGCGTCATTTCCGTCATTTCTTGCACGGCCGTGTTGTATGCGAAAGTCACGTACGGAAGGATGGCACCCCACGTCTTGTGCCTGGCCTCTCGGTTCTCGAACTATGTTCGAGCGGTGTTTTACAAGTCGAAATGAGCGCGCCGTAGCTTGTCCTCGTCGGTCCAGTTGTGAAAAATGGCGACGTGATCGTGGCTTTCAAGCCAGCTTTCCGGGTATTCGAGTGATGACCGCGGAAGGTTGGTGGCTCCCTGGGTTGACGTAGCCGGATCGATGTAGGGGCCACTGGGTGGGGGGGAGGGGTCATCGTTGATCACCCCAGTGGTCAAATGTGACATCGACCTCGAACTATCCGAGGTCGATGTCACGGTCTTGGGCTGCTTGGTGGTATCGGAAAGCATCCCGTACACTGGCTGCAGAACCTTCTGCCTGCGGCTAGTTCGACTATACGGGTTAGTGTTTGCCTCATCGAGGCTTCGGCTTGAGTCAACGCTTCGCGGGCGCTTTTCGCAACGAACGCTCCGCACTTTTCGTCAACGAACGCTCAAACCCACCGTGGTCGGCGTGATCGCTGCGCACCATCGTAGGCGCCTTTCGGTACCGACACTCGGCAAGCCACTCTCTGCGATCTTCCGCGTCGCCGGGATAGGAATGAAAGCTTATCTCTGGGCCTGTACAGTACGTTTGGCCCTGCGGAAACGAACGAAACCTCCCCGTGGAAATTCAAACGTTTCCGACAGCTACGGAGCGCAGAATGACGATATACAGGCACCGGCCCCGTACTCTTCCACACACCGCGCGGGTGACGCATCCACACTAACGGGATGACCGTGCTGCCCCGTATAGGTCGATCTCGGGGGCAATATGCGCAGCACACGTGCACATGTTGAATTGAAAGATAAACTTTATCTAACTAAAGACTCACGAATATGTGGTAAACAGGTTACACGGTGTCTCGGCAGGTGAATTCCAGATTCCTTTCTTTCACTCCCAACAGGTACAGCGCCGCAGCTTTGGAGCGCATCTGCATGCGCCATACCGAGCTCCTCGAAGACCTTGCGGAGCTCATGGAGGTCAGCGTCGCTGAAATCAATGGTATGGCGCATCGCCATCTGCGAAGAACCGCCAGCTTGGACGCGCACATGCGCATCACGGGCGTCGTCAAGGAGCGAGTCGTGTGCCATCCTCGTGACGACGGACGCATCCAGCTGGACGACCTGGGAGAAGACTGCTGGGAGATGGTCAGGCGGTTCCTGATGCTCGATGACGTCGAAGAGGCCGTCATTCACCCGGAAAACCGTTCAGCCATTCCAGCAGCAACGACATGAACAAATTTTTTATCCGAATAAATAGATGAACCGTTGGCATCACGCGAGTAAAGTATGGAAAAAAAAACCTCCAGAAATACGCGTTCTGGGAATCAATTTGCTGCTATGCAGTCACCCAGCACCTGCCGTTGACGCATTTTCGGCTCTCAGCAAAGCGTTCCAAGATGGATAGAAGTCCTCGTGTAAAGTGAGTAGTTGAGTGCACATCGCGGGCTTACCAGTCACATCGACTACACTGGCAGTAGCTTGTGGTCCGATGCAACGTCGCCACTCATGTTAAGGGCACATGTGTTAGTTTTACCGAAACAAAGTGTACACTACGATGTGCTTATGTGCAAAATCATAAGCAGCATCCGTTGGCGTATTCCTGCGAGGACGAGCAACGCTTGCAGAGTCATAAAAGTGCAGTGCCGTCCATCCTTGCGCAAAGCGCGCGAGCAGCCGACAATGATCTGGAAAGCGACACATTGCGGCGTTTGTGAGATCTCACGCAGTGTACCCAAGAGACTATGCGGCCTAGTAATAGACATGCAGACTTACTTTGCACGCGTGGCAATGTTCAAAAGTGTTCTCGTTTAACCAAATATGCACTCGACTTCGGGGCGCTTGCAGCATATCGATGCCAAAGAATGGCGCGTTTAGGCTGACAACACGTGCACGACTATGTCACAATATACGATGCTATAGCTTTCTGGCTGTTCGGAGATAAGTGGTCACATGGAAAAATGATAGCATTGCGCAGAGCCCACAAAACAAAGGTGCTTACCAACTTCATCACTGTTTTAAATCAGCGTGCACAGATCATCTTAATTAGGCAGCGCATGTTCCTGAGCGCATCCTGTCAGATCCCGCAACCGCTGCAGTGCGTCGCCCGCAAAGGAAAGCCATCGAGGGGTAGCTCACCTGTGGAAGGGAAATAACTACCGGTTAAAGAATCGGAAGATAGTGAATTGACCCTTTTCGTAAAAGGGTGCCCCAAGCGCCCTTCACGCGAACTACTCCAAACCGCCATGTTTAGGGCGCCGCAGCAGACGACACTGTCTGCGACTAGGGTGGCTACCTACTGCGATTGCCGGTGCGCGACGTTTCGCTAGCGTGGCAGCCAGACCACGCGATTTGTGAATCGTGCCGGAGACGTGTTGCTAAAGATGGTTGGAAGGTACTTTGCTGCGCTCTGTCACCAACGAGGCTACCACGACGAAAACGGGAAGGTATGTGCGACAGACCGATGTAAACAAACACTCGTGTCGCATATCTGCGCACAGTGCATGTGTCAATCTCATTATGGTCGTAGAAGCGCTAGGCCGTGTAGGCGTGCTGTGGATCTGTATGTAAAATGCTCGTCCGCGCGATGGATGACGCGGTATCGACCATCGTAAGCGCGTTACAGTGGCTTCCGTACTCCATGCTGGCAACGTGGAATTCCGACATCGCCAGCTTTGCGGGAAAATGGGAAGTACGTTGCTGGCAGCGCGGTTCAGGACCACGAAACGTGCGGAATGAACCTCGCAGTTTGTTGATGTAGCCGGTGGAGTGTGGACATGGTAGCAAGGGCAGCGATGACGCCAAGCCACCGTAGTAGGTACGTGTACGGTGTACTTTGCCAAAGAGAAGGCCGCTGCTGGCAGCCAAGTTGTTGTGGTGCCTCGGCGGACCTGACTACACTTAGTTTCACACACCAAGCGCACGGCTGTTGAAGCTGTGCAAGAAATTCGGTCAGCACAATGTATAAATCCGCGTGTCTGCTTTATTTGGTTTTCGCGGTTGCGAATGCAACCTGTGAGCCGAGCACGAGCCTGCGCGTGAGGCGTCGCGACCGGTTACAAGTGAAATACTGAAACAACGAAATGTCAGGTGATATGAAACAGCACATTAAAAGCCGCATAACGGAGTTAATTTCTCATTAAGGCACAATCATATATTACTCAGCCTGAAAAAAAAAACGAAACCACAGTCTGGCGGTAAAGACATTGAACTATTTCTTAGCGCAAATGCATTTTTTTTTTCAAAGTATCGCTAGCCTCTACAGCGTTGCACCTGTTGTGTGGAACACAGTACGCGAAAGCGCTCGGCACTGGCCGCTCGAGACTTTTAGTCTCGCGCGTCCACCTCGTTTCGTAGGCCGGCCATCGTTGTGTTCTTCATAGGCGATGCTGCTACAGTTATGTGGACGTAACGTCCCGTCAGCAGCTTTTAGCTCTGACGAGCGATATTCTTCGTTACTGACTACTGAATTCCGAGTAGGAAAGGTTATGCGTCCGCCTCGGCGCGGCAGCCGCGCATATATCCTTCGTCCACCCGGTCGACGGCTCACTCGTTACGACGCCGAAGTCAATTGCACTACCTTTGCAAAGCAAGGCACGAGTGCATTCATTCGCAGAGATTTCGGAGGCAGTGAGATGCAGCCGTTTGGCACCACGCACGTACACATTGCACGGGCGCACGTACGGAGAGTCACGCCCCCTCGCCCTAAACATGGCGAATTCTATCCCAGAACTGTTTGCGAAATCGAAACTGACGAAAAGCCCACCGCCAGGTGGCGTATTTATGAAAAGGGTCTATTGCATAAGCGCGGATATTATTGAATTTGGTAATGGGGCCCTAATCACCCCATTAGGGTACATGAAGGCCCATAGACATGACCTTGAAAGACATACAGACACAAATGAGAAGTTAGTGCTAGATCTCTGCGACCGACATAGACTTGAGACAGTAAACACGGGGCACAAGTCTAATGGACGGATCACGTGGGAAGTTGAAAAGAGGCAATGGAACATTGATTATTGTCTCACGACAGAGGGAATTTATGACATACTGAGAGAGATCAGAATACACGAGCAAGGGATTAGCAGTTTGGGCAGTGATCTTAAACACATCAGAAAATTGGGATGCAAAACTTGAAAAAGTAGCACGGAATAAGAATAAAATTGGGCTGCAGAACTGGAAAAGATAGCATAGAATCCAAGTTCGGAAGCTCGTATTTAAATAAAAAACAAATGACAAATATAGCCGCAAGAGCCGCGGAAGTAGGTACAATACTGCACTGGGAGCAATTACATGTCATGACCAGTGAACTAAGCAGAGAGAAGCTAAAAATTTGCTGGGAAGGAAGGAGAACGCGAAAAACCTCGTGGAACAAGGAAATTCGGGAAGCGATCGAAAAGTGACGTGAAGCATCACGGGAGCGTAGACAGGCAAAAAAGGCAAAGCTGCAACAGGCCGAAGTCATAAAAAAGATGGGAAATATATTTAGCGAAAGAAATCCATTGCACCGATATTTCTCGAAGCAAAGAATAAAGGTGAAAGTAATCGTTGGGTGAAAGGGATCCACGAGTAAATAAAGGCCGCGCCTAGGGTATTTTGAAGCCACGTAAGAGGTAGCGCACATCGAGAAAGATAACGACGCTCGTTATCAATGGCAAGCAACACGCAGTGAACGCTTACGTCACGGCTGGCAAAGTTACAAAAAAGGCGTAGTGCATGGTCTTGCACCGCACACGAGTCCGGAAACGCTCCTAGCCAACCTGCGCATGAGAACGCGGGGAGTGGAGATCCTATGAACGCGCATGCTCGGAGAAACAAAGACAGCGGTCATTACTTTCTATGGCACAATAATAACACGCTTTGTGTACTACATGGGGGGAGAAATGCCCTCTTACCGATTCAAGCATACTGTGTAGTTCTGCAACGCATGCGTACAAACAGGCCACAGGACAGACGTGTGCCCTCAACCACATTCTTCAGTGTGCAACCGGTGCGGCATTAAGGAACAAGAGACGGAGCAGGAATGTAAGCCAATGTGCCCCAGCTATGGGGAAGAGCATCTTGCCGGTTCGAAGGACTGCAAGAAGCGATACAAACAGGCGCGGCAGAACAAGAAAACCACTATGAAGTCACCGGAACTAGCCAAAGCTCCCATCAAGGATTCTCCACCGAAGCCGCGTTGGTACGACACGGACGACGACGCGTGGCCACCATTAAAGGCCAACTCCGGCAATTTTCCGAGGTCGATGGATCTCAATGAAATTGACTGGTTACGTTCCTTTGCACGTGTCCGTCATTTATGCCAAATTACAGGCTTGAGGCATGCGCAGATTGTTTGCAAATGAATTTTAAAGAGTGTCTGCAAACGTTCTCCTGGCTTCCCACAATTATTGGCAACATTGCGTCTGTGACGTCACTATTGGGAAGGCGGCGGAAGTGAAGTAGCCGAGGGCACCGCTAACTTCGGCGCTTCGGCCGCTACAACGAGCGTCTGCTGTGCACAAGGCGACAGACAGCGTTGGTTTGGCCGGCGCTTCGCTGGTCGTCCCGGCTGTCACAGTTTTCATACTCCGCGCCGGCGTGACCGGCATGCCTTGCCCGAATTCCGGTTCGTCCGTAACAACGTCTACGTCATACGTAGACAGTACACTCGGTTGGGTTTCGGTTTCGATGTTGCGCTTTTTTGCTTATTTAAAAGTATTCTCCAATTTGCCGAGTATTTCCGCTATCGGGCCCGTAACAGGAGCGTCTCAGGAACATAAAAGCAGCATTACTTTGACATGACCAAAAAATCGCCGGAGTTGGCCTTTAAGGCAACAGGAAGACCTACAAGCGGCGTCGCCACGACGAGAGCGATCGATATCACGACAATGACGAAGTGAAGATAACGGCTCCGACTCTTCAAACCACCGCCCGTCCAAGCAAGGATCTGCCACCCCAACAAGGAAGAAGGAGCCCATCAACAACAAGGTGAGCTGGGCAGAGGAGGTTCATACCACGGCTCCCATAACGTCTAATCCAGAATACTAAAAATTGTATACGAAAACAAACAACTTAAACAAAGCTTGGAAGAGCTTAAGCTGGAAATCGCCGCACTCAAAAGCCAACTCGCAGCTACTGTCGTACAAGCGAAACCCACACATGCGACACAACAAGTACGCACGCAAGACGCGCAATCTACAGACAAAACTCTATAAGTCCTAGTACAACAGATGCAAGACATCCACAACTTTCAGCAACACTTATATGCAGATTTACAAGGACTTAAAGGGTACGTGGAAGACCCGCTTGCCCGACAAAGGCCACTGCGTAAAAGAGCAAACAGCAATCTTAGCGCACCATCACCGAGCAAGGCTAAAAATGGCGCATTCTCGGACTCGACGGACGTCGGAAGCAGGATCAACAATGGCTCCTAAACTGTGAAGACCCGCGGACACCGCTGAGATATGGCATTGGAACTGCCGTTCTTTGCAAAGAATAGCGGCGTCATTACAGAAATACATCGATTTGGGAACGAGGAAATCTGACATTATATGCCTCCAAGAAAGAGGGAAGGGTGAAGCCAAGCTGAGGGATTACTACACAGTCACGAATCACCAATACCCGCGTGTTGCTACATTAGTGCACAAAGGAACAGCAGTGAGTGTGCATTACGCCCCTCAATGCACTACAGAGCATCCAATTATTCAAATATATACGACGAAAAAAGGGAGAACGAAGATCTTTATCTGTAACATATACATCCCTCCCTAGGAACGTCATCCCGACTTTTCGGCAATTTTTGAGCATGCGATGGGCTACCTAGAGAGAGAGAGAGAGAATTAAACTTTATTGAGGGACCAGGCGCGCGTGCTCTTCGCCCAGAGGTGGGTGACTTCCTCATTCCAGGTAGCCATGGCTTGCAGCTGACGCTCAACCGGAGCTGGTCCTCAGGGTTCGCGGACGTCAGCAGCGCCTCCCACTGGTCTTCCGGATTTTCGTCCACGTTCAGTTCGTCTATGGGCGGGATACTTGGGTTGTTGCGACATCCCGATACCATGTGGTACAGGGTGTTGGCAGTGGCCGGGCAGTATGTACAGTCTAGAGAAAAGACAAATTCATACTCCTAGGTGGCTTTAACGCTCCGCACACCAATTGGGGATACAGACGAGATACTCCCAAAGGCAGAAACCCGGTAGAAATGACAAAAAAAACATGATCTGGAACTAGCAACTGTACCACTAACACCCACTACACTAGAGAACAGTGTCTGTGGGGACACCTGCCCCGACCTTACGTTCGCGCTAAACATAGCGGAAGGACATTGGAGGAATCTAGACGAAAATCTGGGCAGTGACCACTATTTTATTAGCTCCTCAATGAGCACAGCCCGGCTCAAACGCTTTCAAAAGCAGGCAAAAATCACAAACTGGACAGAGTACACAAAATATCCGCAACACCTCCCAACACAGCCGAAGGCTGGGCGAAGGCACTCCAGGACGCTCACGCAGCGACAACAAAAAAACATATCTATTACCGCGAAAACACCTGCAGTTGACCCACACCTATTGCACCTATGGGAGGCACGGCGCAGCTTAACGAGGCGTTGGAAAACGCAGAGGCTCAACAGAAAACTAAAGGCAAGAATAGAAACTGTAACGGAACAAGGCAATGAGTATTCTAGGCAGCTTCAAACGGATAACTGGCTCCAATTTTGCGATTCGCTGACCGGGACGCTGTCCACCGCTAAAACATGGGCTATCTTACGCAGCATGATGGACCCGGACTCTACGAAGACGATACGTACCCTCGTGGGTGAATACAAAGGTGCCAGCCAAGCATGGATCGAAGCTCTCAGAGACAAATATATAAAAATAGGGGGCGATAGCGTCGTTGCGCTCAGCTACGAAGGACCAACAAACGACTCTCTAGATGAACCCATCACAGTAGCGGAATTATACGCTGCGACACAGGACATCAGACAAAATACAGCACCCGGAGATGTCATCACCAACGCAATGCTGCGCAACCTCAGCAATGAACAACTGGGACGACTGGTCGACTACTTCAACAAGGACATATGGGAAGCTGGTACAATTCCATAACAAAGGAAGGAAGCCACCATGATCCTAATTCCCAAACTAGGAAAACAGAAAACACTTCAAAACCTGAGGCCAGTCTCGCTTACGTCATGTCTCGGGAAGCTGTTTAAAAAAGTGATACTGGTCAGATTAACTGATTACATCGAAAGGCCCAACCTTCTATCCGTTTACATGTATGGCTTCCGTAAACATATGACGACACAGGATGTTTTCCTCAGACTCCGAGACGAAGTAATTAACAACGTGCCGACTGGAGAGGAGAACATTGTGGTGGCGTTGGACCGAAAGAGCGATTTCGACACTATGTCCCATAAGCTTATTATGGAGGAACTACAACAAATGGGCTATGCAAAGAGAATTTTTTGACAATATGAAATCTTTCCTAACTGGCAGGAGTGTCACGATAGGATTAGAGGACATACAATCGCCGAAGATAAACCTCGCTAACGATGGAACTCCACAGGGAGCTATACTGTCGCCATTATTGTTCAACATTGGCATAAACAATCTAGCAAGAAGGTTAAATCAAATCCAAGACCTCAAATTTGCAATCTATGCGGACGACATCACTTTATGGATGCACAATGGCTCGTTAGGCCACAAAGAAAGTACCCTGCAAGAGGCCATCAGCACTGTTGAACATTTTGCGGCAGAACACGGCATGGCCTGTGCTCTCGAAAAGTCCGAATGGATCAGAGTTCACGGAAGAAACTACCGCAACAGGCCAAACCTGTATTTCCAATTAGAAAACAGCACGCTTCCAGAGAGAACCAAGATGAGTGTATTAGGCCTCTGGATCCAAAGTAACAGGCGAGCGGATTACACTATCGCAACTCTGAAAGCGACAATGAAGCAAATAGCGAGGCTAATTGGAAGACTCACAAAGAAAGGGCGAGGCCTGCACGAAAGCAATGCAATACGACTTGTTCAAGCTTTTATTATCAGCAGAATAACATACGCTCTACGCTAACAAAACTTAAGCTGCTCAGAAATCAAGATGATGGATCAAATCATACGGGGCGCCTACAAAGCGGCCCTCGGATTGCCGGTGAACACCGCGAATGAAAGACTCCACGACACAGGAATTTACAACACATTTGAAGAGCTGAAGGCAGCGGATTCGATAACTCAGAGGGAATGACTATGTCTAACATGAGCCGGACAACAACAATTATTTGAACTAAGATACCAGGTCAGACCGCAATAGTGCAATGACAAAATTCATCAAATTCCAAGCCAAATCAGGAAGCAAATACAAGCGACACCAATACCAAAAAAGATGAATGCCAAATACCACAAAGGCAGAAGGCAGTTTTTCATTTGAAAGGCTTTTGGTGTAGCGCGAAAGGAAACACGGACACGAGAAGGCACACAGGAACACTACACAGCGCCCAAGCCAAGCAACTCATCAAAAGCTTCCAAGCAGTGCTGTACACGGACGCCCCTCGGACTGTCAGAGGACGCATCATAGTAGCCGTTCGCAACACACAACGTATTAACAGTGACTTAACGGCCTCAGTACACACAAAAGGCACAGCCACTGCCGAAGCCTCAGCAATCGCGGTGGCAATCAAACATTGCGACAGCGCTGGGCAGTCTCCGACTCCCAAGCAGCGTGCATACTGTACGTACGAGGTAGATTGCCACGAATCGCGCTAAGAATATCAGGCGACTCACTCCACGAGGACCATGCGATCATATGATGTCCAGGTCATGAGGGCATCCCAGGCAACGAGAGGGCGCATTCCTTAGCTCGAGAACTTACAAACCGAGCTGGGAGCCACAGCCCGTGTGCCAAGATAGTCTGCTTACGGCCCTTGACATCGTTGAACACCAACGTCGCACGTGAGAACGTGTCGCCCCGCCGCATCCCCAGCTCGGAGTAGCACAAGCTCGCGCATATAGACCCTTTTCCCCAGAGGACAACGTACTTAATTTTTACCGACGAGGAACTAAGTATGACGTAGTAGGCGCTGTCAAAATCTACGACGGCACGGCGTTTGGTGCGGGAATTTTAAGGTAGCGTCGCCACCCGCGTGTACTTTTCGCGCGTTTTCTCGCTGACGAAGCGTCTTCTCGCGGTAAGAGTGGTGTTTTCGGTATTGTAAAATTATAATTTACTAATACGCAAAAAATTGTTTTTCTCTTTAGTACCTCTTTAAATACCACTGGTGTAAGTCACGCACAACTGTTTCACGACATGCTGGCACGTAACGCAGTTGAGATCGTCGCTCCCAATTATCTCACGCTGACGAGCACACGACAAATCATTCGAAGCGGCGCGGCGAAGACGCTGGACTTGAGACAACCAACCCAGACAATCGAAGTGAAGCAGCTGCCAGGCGTCGCTGCTAGCCAGCACCACAATGACAACACTGAGATCGTTGACGTTATCGTTACTACCGCATCGTCACTCTGCGCCTGGGGCCCGCTGAACACGTCATAATACTGTCGATGTCGCAGGGTGCTGAACGCACCGTTGAGCTTTCGTACGCTGTTCGCCGTCGAAATAAAATGACTTCTACATAACGGACGCAATTCATACTTCGCTCAAAAAAACTTGTGCATACCAAGCTATCGAGTGAAGGCCGCTTCTCGAGCTTGAAATTTTATATAATCGCTCTTTTAATTGGCAAATAAGGAACAAATCGAAAATCAAATGGACTCACGCAGGAACGAAAAGCCAGAAGGAAACTACCAAGAACAAGTAAACAACAAACGAAAGTGTCAGGTAAAGATTTCTAGTAGCTTTCTTTGAATTAGCTCAGGAAAATTTAAGGAGGAAGATATGGCAAACTCTTACCCATTTCTACCTTCCTCGGCGGAGCAGAACTCCCGAAGATGACGCAGCCGCTTACACTTGGAGAAGAGAAGAAAATGTCTTGCACTGCCTCGCCGTGGTTGTGCTTCTTCCCAAGGATGGAGTCTCTTTAGGTAGCTAAACAATTAGACTTTACGTACCTGTATGAACATAAATATAGACAGTTACTTATTTACAGTGGAACTGTGACCATGTAACTTGAAAGAACCACGCGACCGGAGCCAGGTTTTCACCCCTGGGTCGTTCGTCCCCGATCTCCTCACGGCAAGTCATGACATCCCGGCACGGATTGGGACAACTGGAACTTGGTTTTCTCGCTGACGGTATTTACTCCCTTTCTCTCTTCGTTCCTTCAAAAACTGAGTGAGTGAGATGAGCTCAGCGACCGACTAACGTCTTTTTAGGAGCATACATACGCTCATGAAACACGCAACGGCACAGCACTACATCCTAGTTGAGGTTCTCTCTGTATACTGAGAACGGGACAAGAGCAAACGGCCGACATATTCATCTGCGCGCTCCGCCAACAAGCGAGCCCATCACAACCCGCCAACAGCGGTGTACCCTTTACATCTCCTTGTGGGCGCCTGCACTAACTTGTCCTTTGACGCCAAAAGAGGTGGTCATTACCATCTCGGTCGCTCCTTCTACAAAAGTCTCCAGATGACGCGCGGCTGTCAAAAGGCCCCTGCCGATCCATGAGAGAGGTCTCATGTACGAAATGCCGCCTATTCCGTTTCCATTTTACTGTTTTTTAACATGTTACATGTCATGGGATGGTATGGCTAAAGGCAGATTAACTGCCTGACAATCGCCCTACCACCCAAGCACTGTTCGACGGGCTTCAAACATCATTAAGAAATTATACAGTAAAAAGCGGAAGCACAGAACGGGAAAAAGAAACTTGGCGTAGCACCATTAGCAACAGTTGATCACCCATACAAAACAAACAATTTGATCGATATTTATACAGATATCAATTATACAAAAAATATACAAATTTAAACAATGATACAAAGATTGTAGACCACATGTTTGAGGTCTTGCATACTGTGCAGGCACGCAGGACAATAAATATGATTTATCAACACATTTAAAAAGAGACGTTGATATGGGCTCATTCGCATTAATTAGAGCTTACGGATGTTGATTTATAAGTGTAGGTATCAGGTATTTAAGTTGATTAGTTCCGTGTTTGGTTCTACAGAGTGGAACTTCGAAGAGGCTAGATCTTAGGCTATATTGCTTGCAGGTTAGTTAGGTATGTGTGTAAAAATGTAGATTTATTTTTCTGAATTTCGCTGTGAATGTATGTAGCTATTTTGAGGTTGTATAGCTGATCAACTTTTAATATCTCATTTTTTAAGAACTTTGCTGTGATTTCGGCACAAAGCACCGACCGGACGCGCTTTTTGGGAGAGGTCGTTGTCGATATCCTCCCTCCTAAGCGGTGTCATACTTACAGATATGCTTGCGGAAAAGTCACAGTTCTTTTGGGTCACTCGCTTACTGCTGAACCAATTGCTGTAATCTAATTTTGGGAATTTTCGTGACGATACGTGGCCGCCAGCCCTGTACAACCGCAGAGAGCGCATGACGCTGCGTTTCTGACGTACTGTACCCACTGCGGAAGGTTGGAGAAACACCCAAACCAGAGGAAAAAATGCCTACGTCACGTGGCTTGACTGATAAGTGTAGAAGCATCATTCAAAACACACTGAATTATTCTCCAGTTGACTGATAAATGTAGAAGCGTCATTCAAAGCACACCGAATCAGTATGCAGTTCCGGCGCCATTTTCTCAACGTCCCTTTTAAATAAAACTGTTTTGGTCCATAAATGTTTTCACGAACAACGGTTCAGTTTGTTAATTTTTACTTTTCATTTATGTCTGGCTGTTGCTTCGGCTCTCTTACTTAGTGGATAACTTAGTTTCTCAACTGCTTGCGACTCTTGTTTCACGTTGCCATTTTTGCACGAGAAGCACTTTCGCTTTTACAATTAGAGAAAAACCAAGCGAGGTAACGGGTGACACTCATATTGCTTCCGGGCTTCACAAAGTCGTCGGACGGCTTGATATTGGACGCCGTTTCACATTTTTTTCTGTATCGCGCGGGCACCGAAGCGATTAGAAGACTGGCCTCGCACCCCAAGAGATACCGATATATACCGCCATCCAAGGAGAGGAAGGAAAACAAGAGAGAGAGAGGAAAGACAGGCGTGTTAACCAGTCTAAAATAACCGGTACACTACCCTGCCCAGGGGAAAGGGATAGGGTATATTGAAAGAAAAGTAAGGACACAGAGGGGGAGCAAACACACACACACACACACACACACACACACACACACACACACACACACACACACACACACACACACACACACACACACACACACACACACACACACACACACACACACACACACACACACACACACACACACACACACACACACACACACACACACACACACACACACACACACACACACACACACACACACACACACAACGTCACAGAGCAGAGCGGCAGTCCTGTGCGGTATACGACACCATTACGAGTCTACAGCCACTCGTGCATATCTGCTGTCCTTGGTAATTTTGACAATGCCTTGGTTGCTCAATTCTCGATGACTTTTCGGGAAGACATTGGAGGATAGTTACCAGTTGCATCTGTCTGTTGTCAAGGCGATGGAGAGCGATTGCGAGTGATCGTCTCTGCACAGCGTAGCGAGGGCAGTCGCAGATGATATGCTGCAAAGTCTCCTCGGTACCGCAGACGTCGCAAAGAGCGTTGTCGGCCATTCCTACACGATATGAAAATGACTTTGTGAAAGCCACGCTTAGCCATAATCGGCATAGCAGAGTGGCTTCTCTTCGGCGGAGTCCAGTTGGTATTTGAATCCGCACCAACGCGTTCAGGTGGTGTTGCCGATAGTTTTGGCTACTTGTTGTATTCAGTGTGGCGTGCGCAATGTCCTTTGCGATCATTCGAAGCATGGCAGCAGCATCAGACCTTGAAAGGGGTATAGCCCCTTCCTTGTCGCCTTGCAAAGCTGACCGAGCAGTATTCTGGGCAGGTTCGTTGCCTATCACGCCGCACTGACTTGGTAACCACTGAAACGTCACTTGGTGTCCTTTCTCACATTACGTTTGAATAAGGTGTCTGATATCGAATACCAGTTTTCGTACGGTCCATGCCAACAGAGATTGTAGGGCTGCTTTGAAGTCGCTGAATATCAACCATCGCTGCGGTTGTTCGCGAGTGACAACACAAAGTGCAGCGCGAAGAAATGGTGTGAAAAAGGCAGCGGAGTGCACAGCCTCTGCATAGCCTCTGCAAAATTCTGCCGAGGAATTTAACAGGAACAGGCAAGAATCTGCCGCACACGAAGTTTCAAGCTCAAAAACCGTAGAACTCAACATCGTCGTGTACACACTGCACCAAATTACGAAGAAAAAGAATCATTGGGCTAATTGAAAAACTTCGACTGCGAAAAAAAATCTTTCTACCATATATTTCACGCAAGATCGTAACAAAATTCTTCAATGAAGCGAGCATGAAGACCATATAGGATTAAACTGAAAATTTCGCAGAAGAAAAGCTAAATGCAGTGCATCGTTATTGTGTGACACAGTAACCACCATCTTTACTACATACGCTCGTTACAGAGATGAAGCCGGTGCGAATAATACGCACCAAGAGAGCCGCACACACATATATTCAGTAGAGACAGTATATCGCGGCGTGACCGTGCTACGCAGTTCCTCAGGTTTCTCAGCAGTGGAGCTGCATTGTTTTTTTTTTTCATATGTATTCGCGAAATGCCAACGTTTGATCTATTGAATCACATGATAATTTTGTCGACGTCGATGCTTATGGAACAGCTCAAAGGTTGTCCGGGTGAGTGACGGCCTCTTCGACGTCGTCGAGCATCAGGAACCACCTGACCATCTGCCACCAGACTTCGCCCAGGTCGTCCAGCTGCATGCGTCCGTCGTCACGTGGATGGCACACGACCCGTTCCTTGACGACGCCCGTGATACGCATGAACTCGTCCAAGCTGGCGGTTCTTTGCAGATGGCGATGCGCCATACCACCGATTTCATCCACGCTGACCTCCACGAGCTCCGCAAGATCTTCCAGCAGCTCGGCATGGCGCTTGAAGATGCGCTCCAAGGCTGCGTCGCTGTACCTGCCGGGAGTGAAAGAAAGGAATCTGCAGTTCACTTGCCGAGACGCCGTGTAACTTTTTTTAGCACATATTCGTGAGTCTAGTTTTCTATGTTTCAATTCGTCATGCGCACGTAGCGTGCCCTGCGCATATCTTTGAACCTGTAATCTTCGGATCCGAAGGTTGCAGGTGCGGTCCCTGCCGGCGGCAAGTTGTTTTTTCGATAACTTTACTTTCTTCACATCTCTATCACAATTACTACAATACACTTCAAGAAGTACAATTAACGTCCCCTATGCCTGCCTTGGCTTCATTACCAGCTGGTTTTCATTAACGCTTCGTCCATGTGTTTGATACGCGCTGCCATAAGCCAGCATGGAAAATTTAACACGCCAGTACGTCTTCATGAATTAGTTTCGGTTGCCGCAAGTGGTCCCGCAAGTTTGTGTCAAGTGCCGAGTTCCAACGCCGCAGATCTCGTGCTCATCAGTGCGCGCGCCGAGTTGCATACGCGTTCTTAATGACTAGGATGGCGAACTGCACCTCGTCAAACAAAGGGATTAGATTAAACCGGGCGGTTGAAAAACAACTTTTAGGGCAGAGAATGCACAAGGCCATTAAAGCATTTTTAAAGTTTAAATAATATACTTCCCACCACGGACTCCGATCTTGCGCCTGCACGATAATATTCAACGGTAAGGTTCGCGAGTCGCGGCTCAACTCATTAATAGAGGCTGGAGGTTTAGGCATTAAAAAAGCTCCTTTTAGGCGCCGAAAATAGGCGGGCAAAACAACGTTTTGCGGCCTCCAACATCGTAAATATAGGCGCAATAGACTTTCACATAAATGGAAATAAATTCTAGCGAAGACATGCGCGACCTCTATCTACGACAGGAAAACAAAAATGTTTTTGATTAAGATCGCACAAAGGCGCCGACAGTTGAACATAGCCGTGCAACTGTGCTTTGTCCCGCACAGTTCGCGAAACACGGTCTCTCCCGTGTTCTGCAGCTGCTCACTTTGTTTATGCTTTTGCAGCTGATGATGAGTAAATATGTCTGAGAGCTTTTTAATGGGTGGGCCTTTAAAACACCCACTCCTTGCACTCTTCACATGTTTTCACACCTGGCGCGCTTCTATGCTTGTACCACGCAGTATTGCATGCGTTAACTGCCTCCTTCCACTACATGAGATTCATACACTCTTTTTTCCCCTAGCAGATTTAAGCAATAGCATAGCTCTGTGGTAGAACACGTGCTTGCCATGCAGACGGCTTGGGTTCGATGCTCACTCGAACCGGGGTTTTTTATTTATTTTATTGTCTCGATTTTTCGGTCACGGACATGAGACAACGCCTAACAGCCAACAACTTCGACACCGACGCCTATGCCGACACCGGAATTTCTGCGAAACGAGCTTTTTAACGCCATAGCGTTAAAACGAGCAGCATAGCCGCATGCAATCTGTTTGATTTGTGACCTACTTGCTCCGTTATCGTTCTTTCGCTCCACAATAGTTTTTTAGAGCGCAGCTCTTAGGCGCCCGTTCCTGCGTTGAGCGGCGTCGCCGTCGCGTTGCCGTCGGTGGCGTAACCGATAAACATGAAAGAATATGAGAAAAAAGTAGGGTTGTGCGAATATTCGAAAGTTTCGAATATTCGTCGAATATTACATTCAAAATATTCGTATTCGATTAGAAAATCGTGTATTCGAAAAGTTTCGAATATTCGATAACTTCGAATAATCGAAAAATTCGAATATGCGATTCGACTATCATGCATAAAATAACTCGTCTACCACATTTCTGCTGCGTTCGTATAGCTAAAAACGTTGCCGAGAGGAGCGATAAACATCGTAAGTACACGGAGGCACGATATCTGCCTGCGACGAGCGCCCCAATTCGTATGATTTATTGCTGGTGCATCTCCGACGTGCAGCGCTGTTGGCGATCATGTAACCGTACATTTTCAATATTATGCGGCCGTAATGTGCCGCACTACCACTTGTTCACTATGCGGGACCACTTCTGAAGAAAGACAGTGACCCACGTGACTGGTGGCGGACTGTACGCACCTTCAGATACCCCAGTCTGGCAGAGCTTTGCCCCGTGTAACTCCCTATACCAGCCACTTCTGTTACAAGCGAGCGTGCCTTTTCTAGTGGCGGGGGGGGGGGGGGGGGGGTCTCTGTTAGAAGGGAGCGCCTGCTGCCTGATTATGTGGAGCAACTCATATTTCTTCATGATAACATCTAGTCATTACTTTCATTGTGCCGTGATATTTGCTTGTGTTGTGACGTGCATTGTGCTAGCCTGGACATTGTGTTCTGGAGATAGCAGGTGTATGTTGTGTTGCCAGTCAGGTTGTTAATTTTTTTTTTTCAAATAGCTACATCTTAAATAAGATATTGTTACTGTGGAGGCATTTTTTCTTTGCTATTCGATATTCGATTCGATATTCGAAGGTGGATATTCGTATTCGATTCGCATTCGAAAATTTTGATATTCGCACACCCCTAGAAAAAAGAGCACCCAGGATCGAATGGGATTTAAATCCGAGCCCTCTGCGAGGCAGTCGAGTATTCTGCCACAGAGCCACGCTGGTGCTTGAAACTCATTTGCAAAAAGACCCTATGCAGGCGTCATGTCGGGCCAGGAAACGCGTTAACCTATGCAATATAGCGTGGCAGAAGCGTAAATTAACAACCAGTCATCACACAATGCTAATCGCGCAAAGAGTGTATGGTTTAATGCTTCCCACCCACTGCACAGTGCTAAGCCATAATTCTTCGTCGTCATCAGCCACATGCAGCATCAACAAAGTGCACATAATACCTTACAGATGCGTAGCGGGTACCTCGCTTATCCGCAGAAAGACGAATAATGACGTAGTGGATGCTGTCTACCTAATAAAAGTTGTTTTCATTCATTCATTCATTCATTCATTCATTCAGAAAAATTATCATTTTTGGCGTAGTCGATACCTTGAGGAAAGCCAAAACTTCAAACACAGCTGGCGTTTCCCCAACACGAAACTGCGCTCAGAATTCGCATTAGGTAGTACTGTTATCTTCAGTGAATTTTTTTCTTAGGCGAGTTGGTACTTACTGAACGGCGTGATATCGTGAAGCAAAACTCAAATGGAAAGAGTAAGAGGCCGACTTTCCCACTCCTGGCTGTACCTTGCGTTTCTTTGCGAGTTTTGCCCTGCAGCATCCTGTCCTTCTTTCGCTCCAATGCGGTATTTCTCAAACGGAAGACAACGGAAATGAAGGTATTGCGCATTGACCTATTTCTTGAAGTGCGATTCTTTGGTCAAGTTGGTTCTTTCTGTCGAGATATCTACAGCACAGAAAAACCGCGGACAAAAGTCGTTTGTTCATGTCGTTTGTCGTGTCTTCACTATTGTCCCCGTTTTTTTTCTGCGCTGTAAACATCTCGATATTCCTTGAAGAAGAACAAGCGATCCTAAACGGCGCCGCGTAAAATCAGCTAGGAAGAAGCTATGAAGAAGAAGAAGAGGTGTAGCCATAGAGAAAGAAAAGGTGTAGCTTTTTTGGAGGCCTTCAATTGATCACTTTTTAATACATTGCCGTCGTTTCTCTAGTCACAGGAAAAAACATTTCGAATATTTATTCAGAAATTTGAACATTCCTCTAGATTCTGCCAATATTCTTTCCCTTGGGGCGTCTTCTCTGGGCCACAGCAACAGGAACGTTTGCATAGCTGTCTGCGAATTTCTTCGAGACACAAGAAGAGTTCCTTATTAAGTTATTTCCTATTGCAATTTGGTATTTTATAATTCTTTTCTCTAATTGATTATTTTCGATATTACGGTTCTTTTCTCATTCTATTGGCACATAACCCAAAGATTCTTATTTTATTTTCAATACTCGCTTGTAGTCCGATTAATTCAATTACTTTTGCCTAAATTTTAAATTTCCATGTAATGTTTACCGCCGGTTTCATGGCCAATCCCCCTTTGTGGGTAAGAGCCACTAGAAGAGGATCAAGCAAGCAAGCAAGATGCCAAGAACAAGGAAACGCTGCCGACAGTCCAGAACAGTGCGCCTGTTTCCCCGAAGGGTCACTCGCTCTTGAAGTCTAGTCATCGCCACTACGCGCATGCAACAAAGGACGGTCGCGACGAAAACATAAAATGGTGTTAACCTTTTCGCAAACTATTGCTATGTCGTTCCTTCGCTACCATTTCGACTCCTTTTGTGCAGCCAATTCAAACACAAATGAAGTGTTCCAATCTATAAGAGCCAAGTCCAAGTTTCACTCCTGAATACCGACGAAGTGTGCAGTATAGGTTTTAGCCACAATATAGGTTTGAGATATTCTGGCGAAAGGATCACACTGGCATTAAGTTGTTAGAGCAGACCGGGCATATTGTTAGTACAAAACAATTGCGGTTTTCTGAGTTTCAATGAAAGTGGTTCCCGCTCTTAAAGAAAAGTTGAGGCAGCTCTGCACTAGTGGTGCCCAGCCTGAAGGAAGTGCGGAGCTGGGCGGCCTCCCTTGTTTCTCTTTATTTTTTATCTCATCCTCTCTTTCATTCTGTTTTCTTCTGTCTTCTCTTTCTATGTTTATTTCTATTTCTGTGTGTTTCTTTCCATGTATTTCTTTCCTTTTATCGCTATTTCTATCTTTCTATCTCCCCTTTCTCTCTCTCGTTTTCTTTATGTCTTGATTTCTGTCTCTGTATTTCTGTTTTTTTTTCTATCTCTATTTTGTAAGTTTCTTTCGATATCTTTCTCTCTCGGTCTATTTCTTTCTGTATGTGTCTATCCTTTTCAGTTTTCCTTCTATTTCTTTCTCTCTATTTCTTTCTTTCTTTATCTCAATCTTTCTTTCTCTCTCTCTGTCTATGCTCGTTCTGTCGCCCGTCAGAGTTATTTCGCCCTGTCTTGTGAATCTCACTTATGGTCTTTCACTCATAAACTACACCATATACTCCGGATATTATATTATACCCCGGATATTAATGCAGACGCTTGCAAAACAAGCAGCTTGTCACGTCATGGCTCGCGAGTGCACCAGTGCTGCTCGACTTGTGTGTTTATAAAAATATTCAATTATAAATTATGCCAGCTTGTTTGTGAACGCACAAGGATTAAACCACATAACACAGATTATGATCGAAAATTGGGTGTCATGGCCGCCTTAACAAGGAACAAAAAACGCCTGGCCTGCGCGGAACGCGCTGCACATTCACAGCGAAATTTGGAGTAGCGCCCTTTCTAGAGCCCGTTCTAAACTTTCTTGGGGTAGCTACTGAAGGTACAGTTGTAAGGTACCCACTACGCCATAAATCGTCATAGTTTTGCGAAGTATGGAAGCAGCTATTATGCTATTATATGTCATTCTGTGGAGAAGCTAGGTACGCACTACACATCTGTAAGGCATTGTGTGCACTTTGTGATGCAGTGTATGATAGATTAAAAACTTTATTATTGTTATCTAGCGCACTATAGCGCGCAGCAAGCCGTTCCCATCGCGGCTTTGCGAAAATTGCGATCCTTTTCTGCACGAGGTGTTGTAGTGCTGACGGACTCCAAGTCGGCGCTACAAAGACTGCATGGTGGCCTACCTCAAGAAATATTCACCAGGCAATCTCTGGCGCTCATTAAACACCTTATTGGCAAGAGCTTTAATATAAAGTTTCAGTGGATACCATCCCACGTTGGCATTGAAGGCAATGAAAAGGCTGATGCCCTTGCATGCGAAGTGCGGACATCTGTTCCAAAAGTAAGAACTCCTAAAACTTACCAGAACAACAAAGATGCGATACGCAATCATTTCAAGGCGATCTACAAGTTTCCACACCAAGCATGTGTAATCACCGGACTTTCTCGTGAACAAGCGACGCTGTTGTACCGCATAAGAACCGGCTCCGCATACACCCCGGCTTGGTCATTCAAGACTGGGCGATACGCTTCCCCGTTTTGTGCCTTCTGCGGTGACATCGGGGACATTGAACATTTTATTTGGCTTTGCCCGCAGTTTGATGTGCAAAGAGCAGCGATGGTCCGCACCTTGCAAAAAGGTTGTCATAGGAACCGGACATTTGAAGACGTCATTTTTCCTGAAGGGCCCGCGGCAACGAGGAGGAGCGTGCAACGAATTTTGTTGGTTTTCCTGCGAGACACTGGGCTGTTCGGCACTTGGTGACATACCCCTACAATTCAGGAGATGCTCAGGCGGAACAATTGCCGGCCATGCAGGCCAGGCTAACCCCGCCTGCTGCAACATCACCACCACTACCACCACCACCACCACCACCACTACCGTTCCCACGACGGGACAGGAAGACAGAGCCTCTACGCCGCGTCGCGCGCCCGTTGGACAGCCCATAACTGTTCGAGTTTGGCACTGCGTGGAACCGCATCCCAGAGTGAAGAAGTGTTGCTTTTATCGCCGCGCAACGGGGTACACCGCCAGAACATATTATCCAAGTGCGCTAGGCTGGGCCGTTTAGTGCTTCCAACCCATTACAACAAAGAGCTGAGCCATAATTCACGGTCATCAGCCACAGCATCAACAAAGTCCACATAATGTCTGACAGAGGAGTAGTGGGTACCAGAGTTCTCCGCAGAATGACGAATAATGGCATAGTGGGTGCTGCCCTATATACTCCACAAAAATTACGATGATTTACACGTAGTGGGTGCCTTGTGTACTTGTATTAGTTGTCCCAACTGAGTTTACAACGGGCTCTAGAGAGGCCGCTCTTCTAGCTTTCGCTGTGACTGTGCTGCGTCTTCGGAGCAGGCCTGGCGATCTTTTTTTCACATGGTACGCGATAACGGTTACGGACACCGGCGGTGGCGGTGGCGGCGGGCAACTACGCCACCGAAATAGGCTTTGTTAGGATCTGATAACAGCTTTCACTGTCACATTTATGTGTTGCTTTCTACCTCTATTGTTGTTGTAATTTCACACCACTGTATGCGATAGTCTGGTGCACGGATCTAGTCAAGCCTTTTCAGGCTTTTTGTCCGTGCACCAAACATCTGTCAGATGTTGAATAAAATTTGATTGAATCTGCGTCGCTGTCAATGTCAGGACAATATTTTTTTCAATATTTTACTCGTGTAATCAGAGGAGAATTTTGCCCACGTCGTTGCTCATGTCGCGGCTCAACGGCATTCCGTGTGAGCGACGGCCTCTTCGACGTCATCGAGCAGCAGGCACCGCCTGACCAGCTCCCAGCAGTCTTCATTGAGGTCGTCCAGCTGCATGCGTCCGTCATCACATGGATGGCACACGACTCGTTCTTTGACGACGCTCGTGATCCGCATGTACTCGTCCAAGCTGGCGGTCCTTTTCAGGTGGCCACGCGTCAGACCTCCGATTTCAGCTGCGCTGACATCAGCAAGCTCTGCAAGGTCTTCCAGCAGCTCGCCACGGAGTTTGCAGAGGCGCTCCAACGCTGCGCTGCTATACCTGTTAGGAGTGAAAGAATGTGCGATTCACTTGCCGAGCAGCATGTTTACCGAACTCGTGAGCGTTTAGTTGAAAGAACAACATACATAATATTCTAGAGTTTTTATTTTTTTCATCACGTGTTGTGCGCGTGGTGCGCATTGCCTTCGATCCTGATTACCACCTATCGGGAATGATTACGTTATTGTAGTGATGCTAGATGCATGAGGGTGGCTCCAGCATTTTTTCATTCTGTGTGGTCAGCTATAATCGAGATGTCTTTAAGGGGGCAGAGGCACCTCTGAAGCAAATAGCTGTGCTATTAGCATTCTGGTGCTTTGTGGTAGATGCAAGGGGACAGTGCCCTTGAAAATTTCAAAAGGTGACAGCCCCACCAGCGGACATTATATAGACTAACCCTTAGGCCGCCATGCACAAGGGCGGGGGCTTAACGTCTGAGACTGGTAAAGTCCGAGTTCTTTACTCAAGTCATGCATACAGAGATACACGGCTCGTTCTCTGGGCACAACGGGGACAAAAAGCGCTAGTCGTGGAACGGTGACAGAACGACAGACATACTGATGTCACCGCGCTGTCTGTCGTTCTATCACCGTGCATCCTTACAAGCTGTTTTTGCCCCTTGTAAGGATGCACCCACCAGCCCAGTTAGGTGCACTCCTGCAGTTCACTCGGTGACGACGCACGAAGCACGCCGACGCTCAATTAAGGCTCTAAAACCCGCTCACTCGATGCTTGACGGTGCTCCCTTCTTCCACGTATACATCGGTACTGCCGCACTCACGGAGCAGAAACAGCACAGGCCAGTGCTACTACATGAAAAACTCAGAACTTCAAAACACGCGATGCACACTGAAATGAGGAATGCAACAAATGCAATACCAATACTTCACCTGGAATCCCTGCATATACAGACGACTGCGCACACGCTGAACAGGAGTGATGGGACGCTTCCGACAATTTACTATCGCTGCTTACGTCACGTACTTAGGCGTACTTAAATACACTGTGCCATCCTTATGGCTTTTATTGTGAACAAGGCTCCTGTATGGGGGGCCGAAACGTCAAGTAAACTTTGGTCCTTTTTTGGTCGGCGTATCTTTTCGCGTTTGCAAAATGCAATACCAACAATTGCGTTCAATATAACTTATACAAAGATAGTGGCGGGATAATGCACAGTTAAAAAAGTAAGTTTCATTGAGAATTATAAAAAATTATTGAATAGAAGTGTGAGATAAGCCATACTTGTTTTGAAAAGAAGGCAAGATATATTTTTATTTGAAAATCGTAGTTAGTACGCGGGTGAGGCACAGATATGCATTCGTGGTGTCGAATCGGGACACAGCGAATGGTGGTGTGGAGGTGAGCGACTTCAGATTAAAAGAATATATGCTGTACTCAATCTGTTATTTGCATTGCTGGTAAATACATGTACATGTACATGTACAAGTACATGTTAGATAGGCAGAGCCATTCGCTTTCTGACTACGGCAATTTAGTGCGCATACGTAACTAAGAAAGTGGACGGAAAAAAGGATGGCGCGGTGGTCAGTTGGTAGGATGAGTGGGACTACGTGGAATGCCAAGACGTGTATTGGCATGCCATTATCGGCGGTAAGCAGTGTTTAGATCACTTTCATTTCTCTTTGCTATGTCAGTTCTATACTACGATAAGTAAAACAAGTAATTGCCCCCATATTTTCTTTAGTTTCTGTTGTCCATTAATTAGTAATGAATATGCCAACGTACAATAAAAGCCCACTAAAATAGTGGACTGTGGTCTCTTCAAGAAGCTCAAACTACACAAAATAGTAAAGTTTAGTAATAAAAAATTGACCTAAAGAGAAACATGGCCACAGGTGGGATACGAACCCACGTCAAATACCTTAGTGCAGCCTTTCTTTCCGAGAGCTCTTGGCGAAAAGTAATAGTTACACAAAGTCCAATTCAGTAATCTTCGTGAACGTAGCAGCAGCCGCCAGCAGGCCCATGTTTCTGCGCGTTGCCTCGTAGATAGCGAACACCTTCTTCGATGCGTCCGGCCATCCTTGGCCTAGCCGACCCTCGAGAACGACGTCAAGAAGTGTATGGTTGTCCGTGATGCCGAGCGACAGGCGATTGACAAAAGCTCGCAGACTTGTCATGGTGCTGTCTCCGAAGGTGAGCTTTCTGATATTCCTGCTGGCGTTGACAGCGTCCGCTATGCTCTCCACGTCCCTATCGCTCATGCCGTCTACGTAGAAGACGAGTTCCTTTAAGCTGTTGTTCCTGGCCAGAGACTGCACGATGACCCTCCACCACTCGTCCAAAAAATCGAAGTCGTCAGCGCCTCCAGGGCTCACTTCGAGCTTCCTCAGCACTGACGGAGACTGCACGTACTCTGCCAAAGCCGACGACACGGCTAAGTTGCCTCTCGGAATCTCTAGTACCAGCGAAGTCACGTGACCACAATCTGGTAACTGAAGCAAGGCGGCGGTTTTCACGTCTTCGTGCACATCTCCGACGAGGAACAGTCTTGAAAACATCCTGTATTTCAGCAGGTCTATGTTGTCTTCGGCGAAGTAGACCCCGCAGGACACCTTATCCTGGACGCCGCTGTCTTCTAACGTGTGGCACACGCGCATCAGAAGGTTATGATTTGTGCTGTCAGAGAATACATAAACCTTCTTCAAACTGTGCTTCGACGAGAGTATGTCATGGAAGCAAATCCGCTGCTGTGGATTCCATATTTGATAAGGAATTGAGAGTTCTTCGAGTGCCTCGAGCCAGGTATCGTAAGCGGCGTTATGAATTGGGGAGACATCTTCGTAGATGGATAGTATGACAAGGCTGCTGATAACAGTGTTCTCGCCGATGATTCTGGCAACGAGCTGTATGCTCTCTATACCGCCCGTAAACGTTGTGATGACTACCTTGGACATTGTTTTGTTGTGCAAGATACCTTCAAGCACTGCAATTTCGGTCTTCTCGCTGTCAGCCGTGAAAGTGAATGATGTCAACGAAGGGGCGAACATCAAGTATTTGCGGAGCTCCTCTCGACAGGTTTCGGGGACCAGTGATCCTCTGAGAGTTAGCTCTTTCAAAATGCCACTTTGCATGAGACACGACAGCAAGTTGTTGGGCGCGTGCTCTTCCATGCTTGTCCCTTGGAGGCCGAGGACGACTAGAGATGGCGAAGTTCGCACCAGTGCTGCAAGTGCGGCTGGAAACTCTGCGCAGCATACACCAAAGAACGAGCACTCCAGTTCTTCGAGACTGGTTAGAGACGGTATGGTAGCACATATGCTCTCACGTATCGGGGAACACCAAAACTGGAGCCTCAGTTTCTTGAGACGAGAGCACGGTGTTAGAATAGTTTAGGTGGAGCGACGGCGCATTGGAATGAGTTGAAATCGGGGACCTCTTTCCCTTTCTTGCCGAAAGGAGGCGCGCGCGGGACGGTGGCCACCTGGCTATACCCAGCACAAACCTGACGTTTCTAACATTCGGTGTTTTAGCGTGTTTAGCAATATCGCAAGGCTCTGTGAGGATTCTGTGGTATTGTAATATCATATATATATAAGTTAGATATAAAGACAGTAGTGTTTTATGCATGACGGTTCGGCATGCGGTGTGAAGCTCATAAACACCACCTTCGGCCTCGGCAACACCGTGGCCTAGGCGATCGTGCCCGCATTTGTCTACAAATGTAAATCTGCAGTTGCGTGACGCGTGTTGAATATACCCTTCATTTGCCCTCGCAAGATTAATTAATGTATTTGCGGTCAGCATCATATAAAGAGCAGGTGTCATGTTGATGGGCATTTCGCATATGAGATCAAGTGAGCCTTCAGAATCTTTTACTATGAACCGCTTATTTGCAAATTCCGTAAACATTTGCGAGAAGACGGATGCTTTGATGTAATGGAATAAAATAACTCTATTTAGGTCTTTCGGGGCGTGCACTAGCAGGTGACGCGCCGCTCCCACGTCGGAAAATACAGGATTGAAAGAATGCAATGAAGTGGGCGACAGCTTGTGGCCGATGACTACGAAGCCGCTCTTTGACATATTCAAAATAAATAGACTGCAAGATATATACGTTATGGTGCGCCAAGAATTTTATCACAGTATTGGCACGACCTACGAATTTTACATATTTTTGCCTGAAAAAGCTGCCTTAGCTCGAGTATTGTATGGTGCGGCTAAATGATACGAAAGAATGTTTCCTCACAAGAACCTTTCCTTTTAAACAGCGCTTCCGATGATTTGGTGACAAATCGCGCATCAAAATGTTTTTCACAAACAAAATTTGTTGTTTGCAGCTCGCGATTTTTCCGTGGAATAGCAGTGGCCACATTTTCAAGCGGTCCCCTATCCTTCGGAGCAGCGAAAAAGCAAATTTTCTCCGTGCGCGATTTGTAGCCCGTGATGCATCGCGGGAAAGAGCACTTCTTGCCCATCTGGACAATATAAGTTGTGTAAATAAGGACACGATGAACAAGGATAAGCTATTTCAAATAGGCTAGCATTTAGGCGGCAGGCGTTTCGACTGGCGCACGTATGTGCACGAATGGGGCCTCGTCTGGCTTGGGTGTTCAGGCTCGTTCACACCGGCGACTAGCAACGGTCGCGCGACCGTTTGCGACTGGCGGTCAAAGAGCGACTGAAAGCGACCGATATTCACACCTGCGTGCGACCTATATGCGTCGCCACATAGAATTTACGTCTGCTCGTATAGCTTCCATTGCCGTTGCCCCGTAAAATAGGCTGACGTCCTGTTCCTGCGCATCTGATTGGTTCAGAGGTTTGCGACTGCAGTCGCGCGACTGAAAAATTGAGCAGCGAGCGACTGAGTCACAGCAGTCGCTTTGCGACCAAAACGGCCATTTGCGACCGTTTGCGACCAGCCGCTTTGCGACTAACTTAGTCGCGCGATCGTTGCTAGTCGCCGGTGTGAACGAGCCTTTAGTTTTAACGGGTCAGACAGTGACGTCACGGAATATGGTGTCACTCTCAATTCCTTCCATTCCCGAAAGAAGAAACTGGAAAGCAAATGGTTAGAACGCTGAAAAGGAAACGGGCACGGCCATTTCACGTTTGTGCACCCAGAGCAGGGCACAAAGTTCTGCTACTGAAACGAACAGCATGTCTGTGACGAATAACGACATGTAGAATCAGAATGGCACATGGTGAGTCATGATGTATTGGTCGGTAAACGGACGTTAACCTTCACTACCACGCGCCAGCCAGCACGTGTAAACGTTGCAAAGGCGGCTGAACAACTAACACCGTGGGCGGCTGCTTGAATGCATGCGATATGCTGCATGCACAACGACAACCCATGAAAGGAATTTCTAACCTACCATTGTCAAATGTGTTGCTTTCTTCTTACAAGCATCATATAGAGAGACGTCAACCCCCCTCACCCCCGCTTTCTTTTTCAGGGAATACTTTTTTCTTTTTGACTAACCCAGTTCAGGTCCGCCACGGTGGACCAGTAGCTAAGGTGCTCGGCTGCTGACCCGAAGGTCGCGGACACGGTGTTCCATTGTCGCGGGTTTGATTCCGGCCGCGGCGGTCGCATTTCGGTAGAGGCGAAATGGTAGGGGCCTGTGCGATGTCAGTGCACGTTAAAGAACACCAGATGATCGAAATTTCCGGAGTTTTCCACTACGGCGTCTCTCATAATCATATCGTGGTTTTGGGACGTAAAACACCAGATGTTATTATTAACCCAGTTTGTCGCGGTGGCCTCAACCAATTTGCCACGGTGGCCTTATTTGTGCACGAGCTAAAATATGTTTGAAATTCGTGTTCACCTGTAAACTCATTATCGCTGTTCGTAGAGGCTATATTTCCTATGTGTTTCCATCTGTTGGCTACCGCCACTGAATTTCTTGATGTTGTGCATTTACTTTCAAATCAGATTGATATGTGCGGTTACCCTGATAAAAAAGGAAAGGCCAGCAGTTAAAGAGTTGTCGCAAATGCAGCTTTGTAAGCGACGCTGCCCTCGTTGAAGCGGCTGACCTGAAGCCTCGATACACCCAGCGCAGCCTGTCGGAAAAAACGCGAAGCGCGTCCCCATGTTCGGCGAGGAGGCTGCGCGGCGGAGGTGGAACGTCGGTACACCTAACCTATTCTAACACCGTGGACGAGAGTAAGGAAGGACGTCGCAAAGAAGCGATGTACCCTTCTCAAAATGGAATGGTGTGACGCTAAGAGCTGCAATGCATTGATGGAATTTCAAAAGGCGGTGCATCAAAGACAGGGGCGCAGCCAAGGAGGGGGGGTTGGGGGTTCAAACCCCCCCCGAAATTTTTCAATTTTGCTTGCTATATATATTACACATACAAACGCACGCACGAACATACATAAAGTATGGTTGAAGCCCCCCCCGAAAAAAACTTCTGGCTATGCCCTTGATCAAAGAGGTGCCCAGCTTTGACTGGAAATCCTGCGGTTCCGGCAGGTGCATGCCCGAATCTGCTACGCTCACCAGAGCGAGCTGTCCGCGCGCTCCCGGTATTTCTCGTAACTGCATTCTCGCGGAAAATAACAGTTCGTTCAAAGCCGCGCGAGATGTCGGACAATGTGACAAGGTCTCTCGGGTGTCTCCGAGCATGAACTGCGGTACTTGAAGACAGCCGCCGTGAAGCAGTCGGTGACGCCCTCTAGGTTAGTCCCACTGGTCAACGTAAGGTACGAGTGCGTCTTCAACTAGGGGCAAGTCAGCGTTGTCATCCATTTTCTTCGACCTGCGAGAGTTCAGTTGAATAATTTGCCACCAATTTTGACTGCAGTCAATGATTACTGTTAAATAAGAAATCCAGTGTAACGATCAAAATGTCATAAAAAGTGTCATTTACTTCAATGTTGTCAGTCAAAATGGCGTTTCACGTAGGGTAAAGTGGCAACAACGGCATGACTTACGCGGGGAATTCGAAACGTCAGCTTCTGTAACATCCTGATTTGGGTCTACGTTCGTTTTATGGCTCTTATAATGGTAACTTACTTCCTCGACCGGACATAGTAACACTGAATAAGTGGTTTCAGAGGGCAAAGATTACTAATGGTTAGGACGATGCTCATTTAGAACAAGCAATGCGCTGAAGACGGTAACGTAGGCAGTGTGTCGTTCAGGACATTGCTATGCACTCGCCCACATCGTCGACCTCCTCCTCCCAGTGTGATCAGTAAAAGATTCGTGGCCAAGAAGGCCACGAGCGGAACCATGAACTTCGAATCGTGTCGCCTACTTAGCTGACGCACTGTGAATTGAACTGTAATGTGCAGGGACGCCAGGTCGAAAAGACAAAAAGTAACCAGAAAATCAGAACTAGCCAAAAACTAGTCGACTTTTGCCAAGGGGAGTTAAATAGCCAAGAGTAGCCACGCGTGTGTGAAAACAACTGCGACGTTTTTATTTAAATGACTAAATGGCAAAGCCTTTTGGCGGAAATATAAATATGTACGATATGAACACGTCACACGTCAATATCAGAACTCTTGAGATTCAAGCATAAAATATTGAATCTATGCACAATCATTTCGTGCAGGATGAGGAAGTCATTGCGTTTTTGCGAAAATGACGCTCTCTTCACACATCCTCCGTGACTTTTTAAAAAGGAATATAAGTAGAAAAGGGCAGACTGATGGGCTAGTTGGTAGCGCACAATAATGGCTCAAAGAATCACAAGTACGGCGTCCCGTCATGCTATTCCGCCGTGCGCGTAATTCTTTGCGCTATTGTGTCAATTATGAACTAGAAGTAACGACAGTAGAAATGAGCATACGACATGAGTGCGCTCAAAATTATAGTTGCTGGCATGAAAGCATAAATTCTAGTCACTTTCACGATCATTACTTGCGCGATGACGAAGCCTGAGCAGTTAATATTGGTGAGTCGCAGTCCGTACCAAATCCTAACACATGACACAAGTAGTTCCGCGGATATCCGATGTCTAATGTCAATGATGCCGAGCGCCCTGGATGCGGAGCGTTTTCGATTCCTGTTAACTTCCAACAGCGGTTTAAAGTCACGTGCAACAATAGGTGGTCTGTAAATGAGGCCCTGGGCAACATCTTCCCCCGAGTCCCAGACACGTATCCAAAAGGATTTCGTTTTGTTTTCCCGTGAGGCCCGCTTGACTGGCAGGCTATAAACGTGCAGCTTTTTATATATTTATTTTACAACCCCCGTCATTGACCCTTACCTCTGCTTAAGTGACTGAGCCATCCTCTTTATTAAAGGTCATGGTACAATCAAAGTGCCAAATGCAATTTTAGCAGCTGGAAAGACGTGTTGGCTGCCGTGTTTTTGCACTACGTACACGTACGCCAGAGGCTGTGACGTCACCAAGTATAGATAGTTTCGCTGTAATCGAGGGAACGAGAAAGAAGCCCAAAACTGGCCAAGTGGTCAAGACGTTTTTTCTCCCGCCACCGGCCTAAAAGAAGTAGCCAAATTGGCGCAAAGTAGCCAAACTTGGCAACCCTGGCGCTGTGCTCTTAAATGCACTCAGCGCGTATTATGAAGG
This sequence comes from Rhipicephalus sanguineus, assembly GCF_013339695.2. Lineage (NCBI taxonomy): Eukaryota > Metazoa > Arthropoda > Arachnida > Ixodida > Ixodidae > Rhipicephalus > Rhipicephalus sanguineus. The sequence continues at coordinate 208,040,121 of NC_051177.1, forward strand.
AACCTTGTCTCTTAAGTGTTTCGCGATATTCTGTTGCACTTGGACCCACGTTGGAAAATGAAACTCCGATCTTGATGTTCCTTAGATACAAATGACATATATAGTATAAATCCCAGAGACGTGCCGATTCACAAGACGCCGTTGAGAGTCACTTGACTCTCAAGGCGGAAATGCTTGCTGGCAATGTCATAGGCCCGCTTCACCGAGGAGGAGGGGAGTGTTGTTAGTCGCAGGCGTATCTAGACTTGCGAGGTACGTAGGGAATTGTCCCGCGCGCCGTTCCGTCGAGCTCCGTCACATTATAGCTGTAAACTGACGTTAAATTATCGAGATGCCGTACTATAACATGCGGGAAGGTCGATATTCATACCAGTGACTCCGAAAATTTTGACTAACCGCTAAGTTTCACCAATGACCGTAGTACGACTGGGGCACAGAACAGTGAAGACGATGATCATAATGATTCGTTCGACAATGGCACAAACGCACAACATATGGCATGATCCGGCTGGTATTGTGAAAAAAAAATGTAGACGAACATATTTATTTATTTATTTATTTATTTATTTATTTATTTATTTATTTATTTATTTATTTACAATAATGTAAGCCCTCACGGGCTGTTACAGGGGTGGGAAAGCGTAGTATACAACATTAAATACAATGTTATGCACAAATAATTTCCAAATGACGCTGAAAAACTTCAGCTGATTCACAATCAATAAATACACTGGCATCAAGCTTGTTGCAGTCAATAATTGTACGAGGCAGAAATGAAAATTTGAACACATCAATTCTCGTGGCATAGGGTGAAATAACATACGGATGATTGATACGCGGTGACACTCGGGCTGGGGGGTACAAGTACAAAGTTGGATCTAGGTTTAATGCTTTGTTATAGAATTGGTATAGAAACTTCAAGCGTGCTATTTGTCTGCGCGTAGACAGCTTCTGAAGGTTAGCCCTGTGGAGTAACACGGTCACTGATTGCGTCCTCTGGTAGCACGAATAAATAAATCTGGCTGCCATTTGCTGGATCCTTTCTAGCTCATCAACAAGCTTTTGACTGTGTGGATCCTATATAATACTGGCATATTCTAGCGTTGGGCATACTATTGTTTTGTAAGCCATCAGTTTTGTCTCAGGCAGAGCATCTCTTAGCTTCCGCCGCAGAAAACCCAGCTTACGTTCAGCCGAACCACAAATATTTTCAATATGCTTGTTCCAGGTCGAATTCGAAGTAATTGTAAAGCCGAGATATTTTACCTGACTAGATCGCTTAACATCTTTATTTTTTATTGTGTACGTGGACGTCAATGGCGCTTTCTTATTTGATACCGTCATGCATGTAGTCTTGTCGAAATTAATTTTCATATCCCATTTCTCACACCACTTGTCAACAGCACACAAAGCATCATTGAGACCTGGTCAGCAATGCTTTTTACACGAGTATATAACACACAGTCAACCACGAACAGTCTCACATCAACGGAAGAGTGAACAATTTTTGCAAAAAAAAAATCACAGTTTCGCCGCAAGGGCAAAACAATGAATGCGATAGCAAGAAACTAATGCTATACGAAGTGAGGCTCACCAATGGATACTCTCAGTTTGAACAGCGCTCCTGTTACAAAGGCGGCCGAAGCAGCGAAGGAAACTAGCGTGCTTCAAGTGTCGAGCTGTGACACTTGATAGTTGGCGCTCATCTTCTGTTTGTTCGTTTAGCGGCGTCGTTTAGCGGCAATCCGTAACATGAGCGCGGACATCACGGTTAAAGCTTGAAACATCCCTCTTGCCCTCACCACGACAAAACCGCGCGAGCAGACAGCGGAAGGCCAAGGTTCTCCTTGCGCAAATATAAGAAGAAGCAAGCGAGCTCGCCGACGACTTTTAAATGCGCTCGTCGCGCTCCTAGCGCCAACTCGCTGGTAATGAAGAAACGCTTATGAGCGTCGGCCATCTCTGAGTCCGTCCAGCGGCAAAGGGTGTGTATATAACGCTCGCGCGTTTGCTATGCGGAGGACTTGCGTTCCGTGGCGTAGTGGCTAGCGCCATTCGCTGCGGAGCAAGAGGTCCCTGGTTCGATTCCGCGCTTCGGAAGCATTTTTCTGAATTATTTTTCTTTAGGGCTTTTATATATATATACATACTTATACATATACGGTGCATGACGGCGACGGGGGCGGACATTTTCCAGCCGAGACTGTCCATATAATTGCTATCACAATAATATCATTGATGTACAACAGGAATAAAATTGGACCCAACACCGATCCCAGTGGTACTCCGGACGTAACAGGCAATGTATGTGACCGCGCTCCGGTAATTTCTACAAATTGCTCCCTGTTATGCAAATAGGCAGTGACCCATTTATAATTTCCACAGCCACACCAAGCTCACGCATTTTTTCGATCAGCTTTGCATGACAAACGGTGTCAAATGCCTTTGACAAATCCATCGCGATCATATCTATTTGCTCCCTAGAATTAAGTGCAGTTGCGAATGTGTGTATTGTTTCAAAAAGCTGGGTGACAGTTGACAGGCGTTTGCGGAAACCATGTTGATGCTTGTAGAAAAGTTTATTTTCTTCAATATACTGCACTAATTGTTTAGAAATGATATGCTCTAATATTTTACACGTGGTGCATGTGATAGAGATTGGGCGGTAATTAGCTACATTGAGTTTGTCTCCAGATTTTAATACAGGCACTACTCTGGCCATCAGCCAGTACCTTGGTACCTTTCCTTCTCGCAGCGATACACTAAATATTCTGAACAAAAATTGTGAAACCCATTCACAGTGTCGTCTTAGGAACTCATTTGGCAACATATCGGGACCTGCCGACTTCTTCGTGTCTGATTTTAGCAACAAAGATAAAATACCCTCCTGGGAAACAATTATACGCTCGTCATTACTTTGTTTGTCGCTCCTATTGAAAATAGGTGAATTAACTACGTTCCGGGTAAATACTGAGTTAAAATAGTTATTAAATTCTTGAGCGACCAAGACGGAATCATTACATGTGGTTCCATTTACAGTAACACCGCTTATAGTTGATTTGGAGCCTGACAGATATCTCCAAAACTTCTGGGGTGAGCGTTTCATGTACTCTGTCAATGTTTGAGATAGGAAATGCTTTTTAGATGCCTCTAATTCCGCTCGAACAGTTGTACTAAGATTAACAATAACCTCAGGATTTCTTGGAATCTTTCGCCTGGCACGCCGTAGTCGGCGTTTCAAGTGGATAATATTGCGAGTTATCCAGGGATTAGATTTCTGCAAGCGTTTCAGCTTCGTTGGTACGAAAAGTGATACACATTTTTTTACGACTGCCGTGAAATACTTCCACAGCGTATCTACATCGTTTGTGTCAGGCAGGGCATCGAAGGCCACAGGGGCGTAGCCAAGGGGGGGGGGGGTTTGAACCCCCCCAACCCCCCCCCCCCGAAATTTTTCAATTTTGCTTGCATATATATACATGCACACATACAAACGCACGCACGAACATACATAATGTATGGTTGAACCCCCCCCCCCCCCCGAAAAAAATTTCTGGCTACGCCCCTGGAAGGCCATTTCCAAGCGATCGAGAATGGAAGTGTCGTCCGCATTATTGAAATCACTAACTTGAACTTTTTGGTTTTCTTGTAAGCACGACCCGTTAATACCCAGTGTAGCTACGACCAGCCTGTGATCGGAAATTCCGTCTGATACATTAATTTTGCAACGAAAAGTATCTTGTGATAGAAATAACAGATCTAGTACCGCTTGGCATTGGCCTTGTAATCTCGTTGGTTCACTGACTACCTGAATAAAGTCATACTTAATCATTATTTCTAGCATATCTTTAGCGGCACGCCTATCGGTAATTCCTACAGTGCGAGAATCCCAATCAACACCAGGCAAATTAAAGTCCCCAGTGATAATAAGCCTACACCTAGCGTTAGCAACTTCAGATAAGTAATAATAAAGTTTTTCCAAGAAATCCCTAGAGCTTCCTGGTGCTCTATAAATAACGCGAGCAATTAAGGCAGTTTCATTCATAAATAACTTGCACCACACGTTTTCCGTTCCATCGATACACGGTAGCTGCACATATTTCAATTGTTTCTTAATCAGTAATTCAACGCCTCCACCTCTCGTTGTTCTATCACGTCGTAGCACATTGTATGACCTAGGAAATGCATCCGCATCATTAATGTCACCCTGCAGCCAGGTCTCCGTTAACGCAAGGAGATCGGGCTCATATATTAGAGTCAAACTTTCTATTTCAGTAATTTTATTCAGAACACTTCGCGCATTCACATTTAATAATGTAAGATTTGACCCCGGACGTCAGTTAGTGCGTGATAACGCGCTGTTGGCAGACTTGTCGATTCTAACCCGAGCATTTGAGGGCATGTCCCACGCGTAAACAGCGTTATCGATGTGCATTTTATCATGAACAAGTTTTATCCTCACGCCATCACGCTTTTCGTTCTTAGCGGAATGCCAAAGCAGCTTCCTTTTCTTAAGCGTTTCCTGCGAGAAATCGTCGGACACACTTATCGCAATTCCCTTCAATTTTTTGCAGTTCCTAAAGACAGCTACCTTCTCTTTGTAATCATATAGTCTTATGATTACTGGTCTTGGATGGCCACCCTTCTTCTGGCCGATTCTATGAATTCTTTCCACAGAAGACAATGTTAAACCAAGACGCTGAGCAAATAGGTCAGTTATAACTTTGTTACTAAGATCCTGTTGCGTTTCAGGGGTGCTCTCCGGGACGCCGAAAACAACCAGGTTGTTTCTTCGTGCCCTATCTTCTAGGCTCAATTAGTCGCTGCTGTTGTTGTTGAACTGCGCGTTCGATTCCTTGAACGGCAGTCCCGAGCTTTTCAACTTTCGCCACTTGCTCAGAGAAACTTTCAAGTTTACCTTCAATATTAGTAAGCCGAGCTTCAATCTGCGTTTGCTTAGCTAATATTAATTGCAGCATTTCATCGGTGGTAGGCCCTGGATTGGTCTCAAAGTCCCCGGAAAGCATAAACACCAAGTACGTCCACAATGCACTTAAAAGTTCAAAACAACCGTTTGGGAGCGGCAGAGCAACAAGAAAAGGATGAACGGAATTTGGATACAGAGCAATAGTAACCAACCTGCAATGTAAGCCATGCGTGTTTGAACAACATTGTCGAAGAAACGCTGCCGCTCCCACTGCGTATCGGAGAAAGTGTCAGTAAATCAAATAAAATTTGCTGTAATCAGCTTTGTTGAGACGGCGATGAAATGAAAAGGAAATTGATCATTCTGCAAGATATTTATTTGCTTGAGTTCAGACCAGCGCCGGCTCCGACAGTGAGACCGGAGCACGAGGAACGCTCCGAAGCCAAGCGCTGCATGGTGATGGCGAGTCTAGCGTTTTTCTTCTTTAGAAAAATAATATTTGTGGTATAGTCCACGGACAATTTTCCAAACATGCAACGCCACACTTTCCTCTGGTGACGAAGTTTATCGAGAGGATGCGGCGGCCAGCAAACGTCCATAGAAATGTGATGGTTTCGTACAGAACTTTATTTTTTGTGACTTTGTAGTCTATCTTCTGAGGAGATCGGTCGGCACACGCTAGTGCGTTACTGCTGAACTTTCGGCAAGAATTTCCGGATGATATTAAAGCGTTCAGCCAGCGGCAGGAGCACAAGCAAGGTGGGCTACGAGTCTGTTACCTCGAAGAATATTCTTTATCGCAGTGCATACATCAAATTAGGCATATCACCCATACTCGGCGCACCGATCGCAGACAAATGTAATGAAACAGCCTTTAAAACGCGAAGCATTTCTTAGCGAAGCAGAGGCACTTTCACCGTTCCTATCGATCTATCTATCGATCTAGCCGTCTACGTCTAGCTGCTCTCTTGTTCGTCTCCTTAGCTTAAGTACATACCAATATTGTCAAAGGAGAGCAGGAGTACCTGACGAACAGGACTCAATATATATATTTCAAAACGTTTATTGAGGAAAAAAAAGAAAAAAAGTCACAGTTTCGCCACGAGGGCGAAGCAATGAATGCGAAAGCAAGAAATTGGAATGCCACACGAAGAACGAGAAGCAGCTCGGTACTTCCAGCGCGCCGCTGAAGCACACACACACACACACAAAAAAAAAACATAGCTGATCCCTGTCATAGGAATCGGCATAACACGAAAGTGAAACGTGTCGTCACAGAAGTCGTTGATTGGTTATAGTGCATTGGTATATGAGAGCTTGTACAATGTCTGCTGTTGTTTGGCAGATATAGCACCGCTTGATGTGGACGCTTTCACGTTGACGCCTAGGAGCACATCTCTGTACCGAGAACTAACGCCCATGATCATGATTGCATCCTTGCCGTAGTTGAAGTTCTTAACATATGGACACTGCATATCGCGAATTCCGAGCAAATATGGCATCAACAAGCACATAGTAAACACCGATACTCGATATGAACTCCTGCAAAGCGCCGTGGAACGCTAAGAGAAACGCTACGCTCGTCGTGTGTTCCCTCTAGCGTGGCAGTTTTCTCACAGGGCGACCGAGGAACGCGGTGCGACAGCCAGGCGAGCGTCGGAGAGCTATTTTTCGATATGGATGGATGCTATGAGCGAGGCTTGGGCTAAAGCACCGCCTCGCGGAGTGTTAAAGCGTTGACGAATTTACACTTCTATTGGAAACGCGCCGAATGGGACGGTCGTAGCAACGGCGCGTTTTTTTTTTCGAGCCTGGTGGCACACATGTCACCGCCCCGTTATAAAGGGGACGCTCATAGCATCCATCCATCAATCCAAGAGCACTGTGTGAAGAAAGAAGAAGTGAAAGATAAAAGGCGCGCTCATGCACCCTCCGTTATGTGTTTTGCCGTAGCTCAGTAAGCTAAACACCCGCCAGCAGTCGTCGAGGACCGAGAGGTCATGGGTTCGACTCCTGACAACGGAACGTTTTCTTATAGTTTCTTTTATTTGCCAGTTGAAGGCATTCATTTTGCTGACGAAAGTCTTGGTGGTCCCCGGCATAAAACACTTTCGCGTTAAAAGACGCCCGAAAAGAACGTACAGGCATACACAGGACAAGCGTCAACTAACAACTGTCACAGTTACGTCTTTGTGCTTGAGCAACGCGCTGCAAGTGTCGACAATAAAGAATCAGATGCTCTTAAATATTTATTTTTTTTTTAAAGTGCGGCGTTTGGAGTGGCCCCTCTGCGCCTCCTGCCACGCGGGGCCATCTGATGCAAATTAATTTTTTGATCCTCCTAGGTCTGATGCAAGTGTGCTTGGTGTTCTGTGTTTTTCCTTCCACATTACATTGGGTACAGAAAGGGGCCACTTTGTCGTGCGCCTCACAAGTGCAGTTTTCAAATGGAAAGAAAATGTAGGAGCGTTGCGTGATAGAAAACACGCTCAAGCTCCTCCGTGTTTTGCTTACCAATAGCGGCAAATTGTGTATATAAATACCTCGCCGTTATTTCGCCGGCGCATCCATGGCGCACGGTTGAATTGTCTAACGCAGCGGGCTGTGGAGCGAGGGGTCGATGGTGCGAATCCCCGGTCGGGTGATTCGGAATTTTTTTGTTCTGCTTTATTTTTCTTTGTGCTTTTTCCATATATATCCCATCTTACCACTGGCAAGGTATAAGGTTAGGAGGTAGCGAAGAAAAAGCAGCGCATTCTTCACATGCCCTACCAGTTTAGTATGCGCAATATTTTGGGACAGATAGTGCTCGATGTGTGGCTTTGTGGTACAAGTTTCCTAAGATGCCTCAACATCTAGGCAAATTTTATGGGAGATCGGCTCATCAGTACTCTTCGCGACAGGTTGCTTCCTCGTGAACAACGATATCTTATTTTATCATTCGCCTGGCGTTTACACTCACAAAGGAAAGCTACTTTACCTCTAGGTGGGCACCACCTGAAAAGAGCGTGTTTCCGGCACAAATCAGGGGCAAACCGTTGCTTTACCTTTCGTAGCTATGCGTTGCGAGAGCTTCCACTGCAGCATTTTTTTTATTGCGATAGCAATTATATGGACAGTCTCGGCTGATTTTTGCATTCGCCGTCATTCACCGTATATGTATATGTGTATATATATATCTAAAAGCCACAAAGAAGAATAATTCAGAGAAACTTTCCGACGCGCGCACTCGAACGAGCGACCTCTCGCTTGCCAGCGCGCGGCGTTAGACGTTAGACCACGAACAGCAACGTCTTTCAGGCTGCTAACGGCGAGCTATTTATATACACCATTTCCTTCAGCATGCTTTCTTAGTGACCATATAGATGGCGTGAAGTGCGCGCGTGGCGCGCTTTAAACATCGTCGCTCCGCTCCTGCGAACGCCATTGCTGTTCGCCCTGCAGGGCGTGGTCGCCTTCGTGCGCTCATCTCGAGGAAAGAAGGGGCGGCCTCTGGGGTGGAGCGGGGGTTACGAAGTTCACTGCGCTCGCTGCAGCGGCCGCGCTTGCGAAAGGAGCGCGCTGTTCAAACAGAAATAAGTAACAACTGTGACAATTTGTTAGCGCTCTTCTTATGTGTACCTGTTCGTTCGTTTAGTGCGTCCTGCTTTATGTTTGAGCACTGCGCTTCAAGTGTCGAGCTGTGACGCATTAGTTCGCGCTCGTCCTGTGTGCGTTCTTTTCGTGCGTCCTTTGGGCTCGAGCGACGCGCTGGCAATTTCGAGCTGCTTTCCGTTCTTCGCGTTACATTCCAATTTATTGCTATCGCATTCATTGCTTCGCCGTTGCGGCGAAACTGTGACTTTTTTATCCACCTTGGTTTATGCCAGCCAACCGTCGTAATCCTCGAACCGAAAACTATCATCACGAACCGGCACGTGCCATCTTCGTCCTCTTCTTCCTCTACATCATCTTCTGCGTCGCTCCCAGAAGACGTGCGACGATTAGTCCGGCGTGGGAGTGAATAATTCTGATGTCTGAGAGAACGAGCACAGGTAGAGAGAAATAGATAGAAAGAGAACGAGAGAAACTCTTGGCGAAAAAAAATTTGTTGGCGAGGCGGAATTCGAACACGCGTACCCACTATCCGAAGGCGAGCATCGTAACAAATCGGCTATCCAGGCACGCTAGCTGATATATAGATAGAGCGAATTTATTAGAAGGCAGAGAGGTCGGGCATAACATAACCTTGTATAGTATAGTATACCAAGAGGGTGGCATAGGGAATTGAAAGCGAGGAGATGTATGAGGATGAGGAGAAGAGAAAGGAAGAGGGGAGAGAGTAAAGCATAACATAGAATGAGAAAGAAAGGTAAGTCAGAAAGAGAGAGAATCAAAGAAAGAGAGAGAGAGAGAGAGAAGGAGATAGAAAGAGGAAGCTAGAACTAGAGAGAAAGAAAAAGGGAAGAAAGAGGAGGAAAAATAGAGCGCGAAAGATTGATTGAGAGGAAAAGAAAGAGAGAAATAAAGAAAGGTAAAAAAGAAAAAGAGGGCAAACCTAGGCATGTATGGTATAGTATAGAAAGGGGTGGGAAAGAGGGAGGTGAGAGGATAAAAGCCTAGCCAAGCGAGGACCAGCTAGGTGACCAGCAGATCTGCTGCGGCCGAGCCTCGCGCGAATGAGCACAAGCTGCGCTAATTGTTAACTGCGGAGCTCTTTAAGGCGGCCGTTAGTCTGTGAGCTGCGAAAAAACAATTATCATCGTCATGTACCGGCACCCGCTTTCTTCGTCCTCTTCTTCATCTTCTGCTTCGCTCCCAGTACACGTGCGCCGATTTCTCCGGCGCGGGCTGTAATAACTCTCGTGGGCGAGACAGCGAGTACAGAGAGAGAGGAAGAAAAGAGAGAAATAAAGATAAATAAATATAAAGATACAACTCTATGGCTACAAATCCCTTCGTGAGGCGAAATTCGAACTCTTCACCGAACGAGTGTCAACCACTCTGCTATCCAGGCACGCTAGCAGAGCATAGCACAGCCTTGTATCGTACTATAGCAAGGGGGTGAAAGAGGAAAGTGAGTGCGAGGAGCAGGGTGAGAGCAGTGGAGAGAGTAAAGCATAGAAAGAAATAGAGGGAATGAAAGGCAGGAAGAAAAAGTATAAGAGAGGCAGAGAAAGATACAGGAAAAATGGTTGAAATACCGGGAAAGAGAAAGGAATACATAGACAGAGAAAGAAAGCAATAAATGAACAAACAAAGAAAAAATAGCAAAACTTAGCAAAACAGCAACAGCCAGGGATAACTAGGTGTCCATCATCTCCGCTGTCACTATAGCATGGCGCCTGCAGTGCAGGCTGTACAATTTTTTTCTTTACAAATAAAACAGTGAACTGCATTGAGTGTAATAATCAAGGATTCGAACCCCATGTTTAAACATCCTATGCGATTTTGTTTTCATTTTTCGAACTTCAGTGCATACGCATAGAGGAACAGTATTGCCTTCGTGAGTGGAGTCCACGAACTCGTTGGGGGTGTTTGCAAAACGCCGGCGCAGATAGTTTCCAGTTTTTTCTTGAAAAGCTATCTAAGTTACGATGCCAAGTTCTACTTCGAGTGGCCATGACGAGAAAACGGGAACTTCCTACGATATTTGAGCACAAACGAAGCTGTGGAAAGCGCAAAATCTACCTTAAAAAGAAAAAAAAAACGCCTGTTCCGGCGACGTTATTTCAGTAACAAGTAACATGAGAAACTGCTCATTTGCTCGACGCCTCGAGTATCTAAGCATGATGATAGGACATTGGTACGGATTGGAAGAAATCAGGAAGCTTGCAAACTAATTGCTGGCTTAGAGCAGCCAGCAGGCAGGCAGGCAAAGAACTTTATTATTATCCGGAGGCGGCGCTCGACCCGCTTTAGGGGGTGACACCGGTGGGCCACTCCCACGACGGGACGGGGAGGTTAAACTGCACGACCATGTCGCGGGCCCTCTGGATGGCCCTAAGCTGGTCTCCTTTGTCTTGGCTAGTGAGTAGATAGTTCCAGTCCGCCTCCGTAGAGGGAGACTCGCTGCTCTCGCGCAACGCAGGGCATTGCCACAGCATGTGTTGTAAGGTGCATTTGGGGTGGCCACAGCGCGGGCACCACGGCTCTATGCCATCCATGTATTTGGAACATTTTAAAGGCGATGCATACGCCTCCGTCTGTAACAGACGTAGAGTGATAGATTGAACCCTGTTTAAGTGTGGGTGCGGGAGCGGGCACCTCCGCCGCTCCAACTGGTAATGTTAGCAGATTTCATTAAATGTTAACAACGGATCTCCTGAAGTACCAAGTAACGTCCTCAGCCTCCGATTGGTGCTCCCCGACGTGGAATGTGAGACCTCGCGCCCGGGAGTGAGCCAATACGTTGGCATTGAGTAAGGTTCCGTGTACGTGTCGGCCAACGTGTGCCGGGAACCAGATGATGTGCTTTTTGTCTGACCAATTGGCAGCAGAGAGAACGCGCGCTGCTTCCCGACAAACCGAGCCCGTCATGAAGGCCCGTGCGGATACGCGCGAATCTGTGTAAATGGTGGTGCGGTCGGTGGTAGCGAGAGCTAGTGCCAGAGCGACCTGTTCGGTGCGATCAGCGTCTGAAATTAATAAAGTCATAGAGGACAAATGTTCGCCTTTGAGTGTTGTTACTACCGAGACAAAGTGGTCCGTATAGCCGTATTGCGCTGCGTCTACGAAGGCCACGTTACCCTCCATAGCGGCTGCAGTACTGAGTAGGGCTCGCGCCCGTGCCTGACCTCTCCCCACATTATGTGTGGGATGCATGTTATGGGGTGTCGGGGATACTGTAAATTTCGCGCGCAGCTCTTCGGGGAGCTGTCGCGGGCTTTCTAGTGTTACGGGAGATTTGAGCCCGAGGTGTGCTAGTAACCGTCGCCCAGCTGCAGTGGAAGACAGCCTTACAATTTCAGAGACTTTTTGAGCTTCTACGATTTCGTTGAATGTGTTGTGAATGCCTAGTTCGTTGAGCTTGGTCGTGCAGGGTGCTGCCCGGTAACCCGAGCACCTGTTTAACGCACCGGCGGATGATCACGTCGAGACGGCGTACGTCTCTTTTTTGCCACAGGTGGGCGGGAGCCACATAGTTGATGTGGCTCATGAGGAACGCGTGGAACAGTCTGCGGAGATTCACCTCAGACAGTCCCCCGCGCTTGTTAGCTACTCGATTAATTAATTTAGCCATAGCTTCGACCTTCTTGGAAATGTGAGTGATACTGACGTCGTTATGGCCGTTGGCCTGAATGACCATGCCGAGAATGAGAACTTGGTCCACCGTGGGGATCGGTGTACCGTACGCCGTCAGGACGTTGATCTCCGCGTATGCGTCTCTGCGCGCCTTGTATTTCGGGCGGTAGAGTAGTAATTCTGATTTCTCGGCCGATAGCGAGAGGCCGGCCTGCCATAAGAACGTTTCTACCGTATTTACCGCTTCTTGCAGTCGCTCCTCGATATGGCCGTCGCTGCCGCTCGTACACCAGACGGTGATGTCGTCTGCGTAGAGGGCGTGACTGATGCCATCGATCTGTGAGAGTTGTCGCGACAGAGCGCGCATGGAGAGGTTGAACAGGAACGGAGAGATCACGGCCCCTTGGGGTGTGCCCCTCGGTCCCAGGTTGAACTGCTTCGAGCCCATCGAGCCGAGTTGGATTTTAGCTGTCCTGTCACGTAGGAACGAGCTAACGTAATTGTAGAGACGCGTACCTAATCCTGCCTCGCGAATCGAGTCAAGGATGTGAGAGTGGTTTACGCGGTCGAATGCCTTCTCGAGGTCGAGCGCTAGGATGGCTCTAGTGTCTCTGGTGGTCTTATCCATGAGCTCGTAGTTGAGCATCAGCATTACGTCCTGCGTGGACATGGACGGGCCAAAAACCAATTTGATTGATCGGTAGAATCTGACGCTCCTCTACGAATTTCGTGACTCGCTTAAGGATTACGTGTTCGGCCACCTTACACACGCAGGACGTGAGCGAAATGGGACGAAGTGAGCCTAGCGCTAAGGGTTTACCCGGCTTAGCGATAAGTATGACGGTTGCCTCGCGCACTTCAGGCGGGACGTTACCTGTTTCCCAGATTTTGTTAATGTGTTCGGTGAGAAGTTCTATGTCCTCCTCGGCGAAATTTTTAAGAAGTTTATTCTGTATGCCTTCGGGGCCCGGGGCAGAGCGGCAGTTTAGTTCGGAGAGGACCGCCTTAACCTCGGCGCAAGTGAAGAGGGATCCTAGTGGATCCTCCTCCGTAGCGTCAGGGGGAGGCGGGTAATCGGATGGGGAGCTAAGTTCGGTACATAGGTAACGCGAAGCTAGCTCGTCGGTGATTTGAGTGTCGATCTTACCCGAGACTTTGAGTTTGTGGATTAGTCTGTCTATCGTGAGTTGTTGGGATGCTTTCGACGGTTTGTCCCCTAGTAAGTGTTTCAACAGGTTCCATTTGGCCCCGTTTCTCATTTGACCATCAACCGAGTTACACACTTCGTCCCAGTGCTGACGCTCTAGGTTACGACAGTGTTCCTCGATTCGACGATTGAGTTCAGCTATCTTTTTATGAAGGTTACGATTGAGCTTTTGCGTGCGCCATTTCGCGTGCAGTGATTTCTTAGCTTCGAGTAGGTGAGCTAGCCGGCTATCCATGCGCTCGACCTCCAGTTCGGTTTCAACGTCCTTAGTCGAATTTGCAACGTCCTCTTTAAGTCGTGCGAGGAGTGCTGGTAGGGTTTCGTAGTGAGTGTGGTCGCGTTTCCTGAGCTCTCGAAAATGATCCCAGTCCGTTATGCGGAACTTTCTGATTTTGTTTGTTGAAACGTTTACGATCGTCTGTATAATGTAATGATCACTGCCCAGATTCTCACCTACATACCTGCCAAGTTTGGAGAAACGGAATCCGGGAGATCTACTCAACGGGGGGGGGGGGGGGGGGTATGAAGTATGCCGACCGCGGGGGGGGGGGGGGAGGAGGGTACTGCGATAGCAATTATATGGACACTGTCAGCGGGATTTTGCGGTCGCCGCTGATCTGTACAGAGTCCAAACCAATAACATCGCTTACGCATCGTCTGTTTCACGTGCCAGTAAATGCGCGCTAGCGCTAGGGACTAACGCGGTTGAAGCAGAGATGAAACGACCCGGCCGTCACTGTCGCGCGAAGGGCACATGCGATAACATCGCTCCGCGTGCGAGGCCTGGGGCGCCGTTGAGACGGGGACGGTCGCGAGCGCTGGCGAACACGCTATCTCGACAGACATCGGTACACTCTTAATCAAGTCCTGGCTAACGCATGCCCTGTAGGCGGGACGCTTCAAAACTCAGGAAAACTCCCGGCTATAGTAGGGATTTGAAAAGGAGTTAGCCGTGACAAGTGTATATAAAAAACGTGCACCCTTCACCGCCGTCTTATAGACGGCCTGCAGTATTAGTGGCGCGTCGGTGTGGGCCGCGTAAGTGAGAATCCTGGCTACAGCTCAGCGTATGCTCCCGCGTGTTATAACTTGTCGGCGCAAGCGTCGGTGTATACGCATGCGCCGACAGCGTCAGCCGCAAAGGCGAGCTTTGCTGCGAGGAGGTATACACATGGAGCTAACTACGCACCCTCTCTTGCGGGCTTGAGAGAGAATAGGGGCCGCTACGCTTTCCGTTGCACTCCGCTTCTGCTGGTTTTGCGCAGAGAAAAGAAAGGAAGGAGGTAAAAACGAGAGTTCGAAGATATTGTGCGATGGGAAGGGGGTTGCGTTGTTGGCTTGTTGGCGCGTGTGGTTAGTTTTAGGGTTTTAGCCATTTTAGCGCATTCCACGAGAGCGGCGGATGCTTAATAGGTTGGTGTGGTTTGTTGCGCGTGCCGCGTGAGCCGGTACTCGGCCACCATGGAAAAATTCTTTTATCTCAATATGAAGGGGGTGTTGCGAGGACATAGCGACATCCCCTTGTCCGTGCAATGGCAAGACGCAAACAGTTGCAGGATTACACGACGCTTTCGTGCCATTTCTGTCTTGCTGGTGCGCACACTGCGCAAACAGCCCGGCGCATCGTACCCGCCTGGGTGAGTGTTCTTCTTTCTTCATATATATGCTCGTGCTGTTAGCGTTCACATTGTTGCATGCTTGCGCTTATGTATATGAATGACGGCATTGAACTGCCAGAATAATCTTTTGACGGCTTTTGAAGTAACTTACGAGTATGCGTACGAGTAACTATACGAGTATACGAGTACCTATCTTTGTTGTAATCGTCATCCGTCTATAGTCGCGCACGTGTTGTCGTGCTGGTCGCATTTATTGTGAACTCTCATACAGTTCAGAGGCTTTCGTCGCTCTTGACAGGTGTCACTGAGAAAATCGCTTTGTGTTGCTTGACAAGCTGTGTAATTTTAGCTCTCGCATGGCTTCTTATCTTTCGGCTAGCAACTGTCCTCTGCATTTATGGTCAATGATACAATGCGGCAATCAAAGGAAGCATATTTTTGCTAGCAGTTGAATGATGTTAAGACATCCTTTCATGGTAGGTCGTTATACTTCGCATTTACATTTCTTTGATTACCTTTGGGAAGCGGAAAAGTTTTTCCGCAATCAAAAAGTAATAAAACTGCACTTACGAGCACCGAAGACGTTAGTACCGTTTCATTGGATCAGGCGCTCATAGATACGACTAGCGGCATCTCTTGTGTTTAGCAGGAAAAATCAGCAATTTGACTTTCTGAATAGCGACAGTCTTTAAAACGAATTTTGCTGCCTAATTTCTAACAAGCTTTAAAGCCAGCCTCATTCATGCTCGTGAATACATTTGCGTATTTGCTGTGCCCCTTCAATGATTTCTGTGGTTTCGGGTCACATTTGCCTATTGGTCTTATGCAGTGCCAAGTCAAGTGTGGACAAGTACATCAGTGCATCATGCACCAGCTGTGGTGCCTGTGAAAACTGCTGATCTCGATGAAGGTAAAGTAATGCGTCGTATGTAATTAGATGTTAGCTAGTTGATGGCATTTTTGTTCTGTCATCCATCATTTCATGCGATGCAACAGCGATATATAACCGTGGATGCATAAAATATTGTTGTTTTCGTTGGCAGCTTATTATTTATGTTGGATTGCTCATTGTTAATGTTATTACAGAGAAGTGAAGTTCATACAGCAGTCGTAATGAGGGATATAATTGTTGTTCATCCTCGTGATAGTATACACAGAATATGAATACCTTTGCAGGTGACAAAACCTTCTGACACAAGAGCCAGGCGCAGTTTTATCGAGCAACTGGCAAGGAGCGCACACCTTGCAGGTTTTCCAGCAGCAGCAGCAGCAGCAGCAGCAGCAGCAGCAGCAGCAGCAGCAGCAGCAGCAGCAGCAGCAGCAGCAGCAGCAGCAGCAGCAACACCGGCCGTGGCGTTGTTTACAATGCCGTAACTGAGCACACGATCTTTATTTTTGTGTTTTTTATTCATTTTCTTTTTTTTTGGCTTTTCACTCACATCTAAATATCGCCGCTGCAGCCGGGCATTGACCTGCAGCAGCGAATTAATTTTTAATCATGCATTGGCTGCTACCATTCAAATATTCGCCGTGACTGTCATTCACCTGTTATTGAAGAAAATTCGTTTGCAATATTGTGCTGTTGCAATATTGTGCAATATTGTGCAACCAAGTTTTAAGCCACGTTTGCCTGCCACTTTATTTACCTAACGAATGAATCGTGAGTCTATTGTAAAATTGCTTTCCTTGTACGTGATTCTCATCAAATTGCGACTGTGCTGTCACTTTTAAGCTTCACTCAAACAGAGCTTCACTTTTAAGAAAATTTGGAAGTTTCATGGAGAAGTTCAACGTTCAACAAGGTCAAAGTCATACTCGGTCAGATGTGCAATGCCCGCATGTATTTCGTGGAGATCGATGAGTAATTCTGAGGAAATCATGCTAAGCTTTTTCTCGTAGCTGTAGTAAGTTTATGGTTAAAACACTATTAGAAAGCTTCATTAGCAACTTCTCAAAACACTTTCATATTTGTAACTTCTGTGACGCTGTCTACACAAAATTCGTCAAGGTGTATAACAGATTGAAAACGTCCGTTTACAGTTTTTGTGTGATGGGCGAAAACACCAGGTGATCTAAGAACACAACGTCGCATGTATCCTCTGCTTTTCTTTTTTTTTTCGTCAGGATGACATGACAGCAGCCCGCCCATCGCCTCCGCAGAATTTGGATGGAGTACGACAACAAGGCATTCTACTGCGATCAAGTGCAAGAGAATGTGAAACTTTCGGTTGGCACACTTCTAGAGAAAGCCCTTATTTGGTGCTTGACGATGTACTATATTAAGGACCTCACATATCCAACTGTGTATTCTCAATACTTCGTCTTACGCTGAGTATAATGAACCCAGTTGTTTCCCATGTGTTTTAACGGCAGGAAGCTGCTGAAGACATCGACAAGATCAAAGGTATTCGTTAAGCACCAGAATATATTTGTCCGAAAAAACATCGAATGGCACGTTTATCATTTCCTTCAGCGCTGAGCATTGCTTTTAGCGCTGTTTGTATTTTTTTACAATAAATACTTATTTTTGCACGTGAGCAGTACCTGTTTCTCGCATGCTTATACACGCTAGACACAGCAGGTACTGTTGAACTATGAAGCTGGTGTGGTCCGTCAAGTCATTCTCAAATGATCCCGCTGAACGGTACATTTATGGGGAACGCGGTGCGTCCATGATTTAACCACCGCTACTAAAAAAAAAACGATGCGAATTTTTATACGCATGTCTAAACACACTGCATGCTTATAGTTTCCAAGCTCACTATTAATGGTCAATCTAGGTACCCATCAAGGGGTAAATGAGCGCAAAAACGCTATGTGATGTAATCGGTTCACGTTAAAAAATCCACGTGGTTAAAATTAGGCAGTATTAGCATACGCTACCCAGAGCTTCGTGTGCACAATTTCTTGTGTTTGTTACCACTGCGCATCGGTCAAAGACTAGACACTTGTCACGTTACTTCCCGATTACAGTATAGCGTACGTGCCCAGCCATCGCAATGTCTGCGCACACAATTCCTGTTAGCCAACAATCAACCACTACACGGCGTGCCACTTGACGTCAAGGGAGTCCGCATTACGGATACCGCAGCCTGACTGCTTTCTTCGTTCTTGTGCATGCCACAAACACAGAAAGATAGTAATGAAGAAGGATCAATAGGGGATTAGTGAAGAGACCTTCGTCCTCAAGTAGACATAAAATAGGCTATAGTAATGATGAAAAACAAAATGCTTCCTTGGACAAATGCTTGAATCGTTTGCCGTGAAATGTATATATCTAATTTAATTCTCTACTATTAGTAACCGCATGCTGTCGAAATCAAATGCAGGCAGTAGAGCTTCCACGAGGTGTTCTAGATTTCGCAATACCATTCACTCTTTTCTCCTAAATCCGCGGTAGGCAATGTCTAAGTCTGTAAAACAATATTTGCATAATTGAATTACCATCCTCTGGAACGTACATATGTGCCAGCGCGAAGTGCGCACGCCTGTGGGTGTACCTCGTAATAACATCGCCGCATTGGCTAAAAAAGTTCAGAATTCGTTAAACACCCTCTTGTTCGACAAATGGCTACTCTACGTTAACTTTCCAGAAAATGTTTCAGTAAACTTATGTGAAAAATATAGCATCATCCAGTGTGATTTTAGCGCGATATCGGCTTTGAGACGAGTATGAGGCGGGACCACTATATCAGCGTGAATCTAGAAGGTCTAAAAAATATAGCCACTGATGTAGACGTAACAGAACGCCACAAATATTTCTGCGATAAGTGCTGCCGGATATAAGATCCAGTCCATGTTAGCATCATATTCCTGCCTGCGCACTGCGCGCCTGAGAACGGCAAACGGCGAGCCGCGTCTCCAGCCTGCGAAGCCCAATTCGCGAGTCACGTACGTCGCGCGAGTGGCGTCCAACATAAACGGCGTTTCCTCCGGGGCGCAGCCCGCCGAGCGACCGCGTAGCTGCATGCATTCAGCGCCAGCTCCTCGCTTCCATGGTCGACGCAAGTGTCGGGCACATTTTTCATTGAAGCTAAAATATTGTCTACTGGTATAGTGTCATTCATTTGAAGGGAAGCGACGTGCACTATCCAACGTTTAGAGCCAAGAGGAGTTCCTTTACAAGTGAAGTTCATCTGCAGTGCGTGCACGGCGTACCGCACCTGCTCGGGCGTGTTCGCATATTGTATATATGGCTGCCAATACCACGATTATCAGCGCATGTTCATCTCAGTGTGTAATTATTACGGGGAGAGGGTCGAGCCAACGACGGTAACAGGTAAAACATCCTGGCATACGAGCGTGAGCGGTTTGTTTTGAAGCACGGTCGACTACGGCTTCGAAATAAACTGAATAGGCTTAGTGACGATATCGGCTACCGGCCCGGTAACCGTCGGCGGTGAAGCGGCCAGCGACGTTACTGAGAACACGGTGATTCTCCGTCGCTAATCGGCTACGTCGCTGTGCGGTTGCCGTTGATGGATTCCGAGCACACGTTCCACAGCAAGCGAATCTTGACGTTGAAAACTCGTTCAGTCCACGAAAGGTAACAGGCTGACGGCCAACATGAACAGAACTCGGATATTATGCACGCCAAAATTCTTTAAATGTCACTGAGGCGCCAGTGCCAAATGTATGCGGAACAGTTTTATTTCTTTACCAAGCACGCAAATTCGCTTGAAGCATGCTCCCAGCAATAACTTGAGTGACGCCGTATATAGTTTCACGAATGTCATTTAAAAAATGTCACCTTACGTATCAGTGAACGCTACATGCATAGTAACGACCTCCACTGCACTAATACGCCAGAGCGTGTAGCGACACATTGGTGCATATAAACCCCCGTACTTTTATCACTGTGGCCGCGGTGTGATATGGTGCAGTGGTTAGCGTACGCGCTTGCTGATCGAGTGTTCGCGGGTTCGAATCCGCGTGTGTTTATTGTGAATTTTTCTGTGGTTTACTTCTGATTGTAACATGTGTGTATGGATTATGTATGTCATAAAAGATGTGTGGAAGTCTCCAAATACCCCGAATACAGCTTAAAAGGTGACCTAAATTTTTCTTCGCCGCTTCGTACACCGGCTATAGCTAGGACGCGCCGCAGCTGGGACTCCCCGTAGCCAGGACACCTGGTCACGTGGAACGAGGAGATGTCTATAGGCGGCCTTCAACTAGCCGGGATTCGAGACGAAAAATCTCCGGCCTATATTGAGTCCCGCCTATGAGATGAGCCGCTGAGAAAGCTACTACGCCGAGGGACGGCTACGGGCGGCGCCGCCTACAGGTTGTGCCGGCTAAACAAACAGTCTATAGGCGTTAGATTTTTCGTCTCGCGTCCGGGCTATAGACTGCAACTTTAAGCAGGACTTGATTAAGAGTGTAGCGGCTACCCTTTTAAGTGCTGGGCTCTCCACTTAAAGCAGTAGTGACACAAAATTTTGAAGGCGAGATAACTTGTGGGATAGATTTTTGTGTACACAAACGCATCATCTACGAAATATTAACGGCTGATATAACCTATAACACATTTAGGATCAATATTGCGTGTAGCGCATCTGTACGCGAAACGTCCCACCTCGCGTCACCGTGACGCACGGGGCGCGCAATGCACTGGACGCGCGGGGAAATACTGGATTTCCGGAAGATTTTCCTATGACCCGTACAACCGGGAGAAACGTTCAAAATCCGGGAGTCTCCCGGGTAATCCGGGAGACTTGGCAGGTATGCACCTAGGTTAGTCCACGTGGGTTGTCCCGCGTGCCTAACCATCGTGAGGTCCGGGGCGCTATCGCGCGTAACCGAGTTACCTGCCCGGGTAGCTGAAGTGGGATCTGTTAGGAGCGTGGGTCTATGTGTGTGCATTTGTGATACCAGGGCATGCAGTGCCCTTACGGGAAGAGCCACGGTACCCAAAGTCTGGGTGCGTGGCATTAAAGTCTCCCGCGATTATGAGCATGTGGTCCCCTGCAATTTTGTTCGCTCGCTGAAAGAGGACCTGAGATGTGATTTGCGGGTGTTTCGGTGTACTGTATACGTTGAGAATAAAGACTGACTGTTTAAGCTTTGAGTTTGGAATTAACTCTATCATAATGTGTTCTTCTTTGAGATCGGGGCGGACCTCGTGGCGAACATATGCGTACTTCTTGGAGATGAGCGTCGCTATCTCTCGCGTTCCCGTTCGATGGTCCGCTTCGGTGCGATAGGCACGCAAAACGGGGTCGGCAGTTAGCGTTTCTTGTAAGAGAATTACGGCAGGCCGATTGGCGCTAGATTTAATGAATTGTTGCAAAGCTGCCTTCCGCTTCGGAAAGCTGAAGCAATTCCATTGCCAAATTACCAGATTGCTTGTGTTAGCCATGATTACTGCATAGAGGTTGGCGCACGAACCGCCGCGTGCTGTCCTTCTAATATTTGTAACCGCGCGTGGAGCTCGGTGAGCTGGAGGGTGTGTGGCGTCATATCGGTAGCTCGGTCTGCCGCAGTGTCTGCGCGGAGGCGGGCAAGTGCCTCCATGAAGTTAGCATAGTAACTGGCTCGTCAGGCGGGTCCTCGGCCGCGCGACGCTTCGCGGCGCGACTGGCGTTCGACGAGGTAGTGGTGGCGGGTTCAACGACCGGAGCGGCGGGCGTCGGTGCCTCGACAACGCGTTCGCTCGGCTGCTGCAGGTTTCTAACAAGTGCTTTGAATTCTGCGTTTTCTTTGGGCAGTAACGCCAGCTCGCGTTTGAGCTCTTGAATCTCATCTTTTTCATGCGGTGGCAAGTTACCCGACCGCGCGGAACCGCGAGTCTCACCTTTACCGGTGACTCGGTCGGCCCAGGTAGGTGTTGCAGTCGGACTCTTGGTGGTGGTAGGCAGGTGCTTCGTCGTTGGACTCGGGGCTGGTTGCTTGGGCGTCGGCTGTTGCTTTGCCGAGCCTCCTTGGGTCTGTTGGTTGTTGTTGCGCCGGCGTCTGCGGCGGCGTCGACGTCGAACGACGTAAGGAATTGGATAGCGGTTTGGGCATGTGCAGTCGCACTTAATGTGGGCCTGGCCGCAGAACGCGCACTTGGGAGTCACACACACATGGTCAGGTCCGGTGGGTTTGATACCGCAGTGTTCACAGACTTTCTCAGATGGGGTAGGGCAGACGTCTTGTCGATGCCCGACTCGGCCGCAGTTGCGGCAGGTGTCGATCTGTCGCTTGCAGAGCGGGCAACGCAGCAGAAGCATGCCGCAGCGCACATAGTTGGGGACTTCCGTCGAAGAGAAGGATGATGGTGGTTGTATCCTTGATTCGTCGTACCCCCATTAACGTGGGGTTGTGTGATGAGACGAACAAGCGTTGTAGTTCTGAGTCCGGAAGGTCAGCGTCGACCCCTCGGACTACGCCTCGGCTGGTCGTGCCAGAGGCGACTACGTCAGCGGATACTGGATGTGCTCGCTCCATGAGAACAATTCCTCGTACTTTAGCGTACGCTTCGGCCGTTTGTAAGCTCGGCGTGCTGATCACAAAGATATTCTGTGTGTCGTTAGTGCAGACTATATCTTCCTCTGCCGCCGCTGGCGGGAGTCGTGCAGCGAATAGCAGAGCTTGTAAGAACTTAAGCTTGCACTTACGCACATCCAGTCCACCTCCGGGGCGGACGATGACACTGTGATGATCCGTTGGCAGCGGGGGGAGCCGGCTGGCGGCTGCAACCCTCGTCGCAGCTCCGGTTCGCAGGGCACCAACGGTGGCGCCGGCTGGCTTGCTGGTGGTAGTAGTTGAAGATGTTGCTCGACGTCGAATTGCGTCGATGCAGCCAGGCGCGCTGGCTTCCTCGTGAGTGATTGGTTCTCCCTGCACCATGGCCTCAGGCATGACGGCATAGTTGCGGCGGGACGCGCCGGCACAGGGGTACGTAGTCGTGTTAAGCCTGCTCGAGTCTTAGCGAGTGAAGGCGAAACGTTGGTTGAAAAAGAAAGAAAATTTGGGTGGCCCGGGTCAAAATTGTTATCCGGGTGTTCCCCTAGACTTAGCGAAAACGTGGGTGATAAAATTAGGGAAGATGTAACTCAGTAGACCAGTAAAAGGTATTACAGGAGGCGGAGCCGATACGGAGACGCCTGCTCATCTCGACGCCCCCTCACGGTTCCTAGAGCAGCCACAAAACGAAGCAACTCCCGCGGGTACTGCGTGCCTTCAAAGGCGGGCGTGGTCGCGCGCGCCCTATCTTGACAGGGATCAGTGGACTGCTCATACGACTTTGTACGAGCTGTCTTCTCACCGCCCAGTTTGCGTTGAAGCGGTAGACTACGCGAAAGTCGCTTCGCTCGCTGCAGTGGCCCCGTTTCCTTACGCCGGCTTTTTGTCGAATTGAGCTCGGTCGGACGCTCACGTTAGCTGCTAGCTTTACTTTGTGTAAGAGTCTGAGTTGTTGCTAGCGCATTCATTGTTTCGCCCTTGCGGAGGAAGTGTGACCTTTTTTACTTGACTAATGCCACTGATTACTGGCCTAGCAATCTAAAGAAAATAAAGGTAAGCGAGGCAGAAATAATCAATAAAAATGTGTTCATTCGTATTTAGTGGATGTGTTAAGTGTGCTGCATGTAACAATAGAGAGTTTGAGAACTCGGGACCCAAGACGCTGGGCCCCCAAGCTGTGTTGAGCAGCCTGCTCTTGCGTTCGGATGATCAGCAGAGTTTGAGGATTGGGCCAATGCAGGCTGCGTTGGGTCAAGCGCACGGAGCGCCATGCGTGACGAAATTTAAAATCATGCGAGACGCGGGCCATCCTGTGCCGTGACCCGGCTGCGTCTGCGTCTTCTCGCTGGTGACCCAAGACGCCTTGGGGCCCTTAGCTAGTTTTCGATTTTTGCGTCTCGGGTCAACGCGAGCGCAGGAGCCCAAGAGTGGCTCGGGTTCTGCGCATGCGCCCTGGCGGCTCGCAAGCTTCTTGGGTCCCCAAGATCCTTGGGGCCCCAATTCTCAAACTCTCTATAGTCATCATCGCCTTGAGGCTGTAGTATGTAGAAACAAATTGATGCTTTTTAAACAGCTATTACGGCTGAATGTTGGGTTGCTGTTCTCATATATAACGCCCAGAACTCTGCCGAAAACATAGATGCATATTAAGTATAGGTCAGAGCAATTGCTTGTAAATAATCAATTTGTCTACGAATCGAACGTGGTTGAAGCAGCGGCTTCGCATCATTTTCAAAAATAGATAAAAATAATCAAGTTTAAAAACCCCATGTAAGAGCCATCTTTTCGTTGGTTTTATGTGGAAAAGTTGACCACAGTCGCAGTCTTCACTAGTCGACAGTAAGAACAAAGTTGGCGAGGTCAACGTAATTCATTCATACTGCTCTTCAATACGACTTTGAAGTTGGCTGGGCGTTCTTACAAGTAAGCGAAATTCTTTGTACAACTGCTCTGTAGGCTGCCCCCGATGTTCATACGAAACAATTCTGATGTCACATTCTGAGAAGTGTGGCGATTTGGGATAGCTTGTACTCCTTCATGCTTAACAATATAGCGCGAAGAAATGCACGATAGAGACGAGAGCAGATTGAAGACAGGCGCTTACTTTCAACTAATAATATTGCGAAAACCGCTAAAGTATGTTCCGTAAGTGGGTACTGTGATATAAAAGGCCAATTTTACCTAGTGCCATGACTTGATATACCTGATCTGAGCAGAATTGACAAAGCCACAAAAACGATACAAACAGGGGTTGTCATAAACAGCGCCAGCAGAGACTGATAGAACAAGCAAAATCATGATGGACCCTTCTTGCGCAGAGCCGCGTGCCTTCCAAAAGACGTTCTTTTTCGGTATGACGAAAAGGTAAGAAGGTCCACAAAAAACTCACAGGGTCTCTTATGTATTCACATAAGACGACTAGAAAGCGAAAGCCATCTTCTTTTTAGGAGCTGTGCCGCGCCGTACGCGTAACCTTCGTTCCAGAGGCGACCGCTACAGGCGCAGCTCGCGCGAAAGAGACGTCTTGCTCTTGTTCTGTGAGCGCCTTGATGATGATATTAACGCAGGCGAAACCACATATAGCGTAGCCAGCTGTAGCATGCGCACGCTCGCGCTCAGCTCGCGCGAAAGAGAAGTCTTCTTCCTCTTGTCCTTCGAGCGCACTGATGATAATAACGCAGGCAAAACCACAGTATAGCATAGCCAACTGTAGCCTGCGGCGCTCGATCCACGCCGGCACGTGCTCTAGTTTGATAGGAGAACGCTAGAGGGCCACAACTGCGCGCTTCCTCTCTCTTTCGACAGGCGTCGACAGCAGGGGTAAGTGAGCTCTGCACATATGTATCTATAATTTTGGCAATTTTGGTGATAAACAGGTCATACTGGTGTCATTTTGTGGTTAAACGTACCGGGATTATGACCGCTACTAATTCTGCTTGATAAAGATGGGATGTTGAGGTTTTTGGAGCGAAAAACCATGCAAAACGCTTGAAAAACGACACTTCGAACACGTGTTGTTTTTCGATCGCCCATAACTTCCGCACTACCTCACCTAGCGAGTCCTAACTTCCACCGTGCAAGGACATAGTAGCTGTCCCAACACCGTTAAAATTCAGAAATCCCAGCTTCAGTATTTGCGAAGTTATTACGAGGTCAATATTAAGCCTAATCACTAAAAACAATTAACTTTCTCAAGTTGGACTAAATATTCATTTATTCCTTGTCCGCTTTTCATATTAATAAACGGCATAGTCTGGGCTAACCAGTC
The DNA here is from genome assembly GCF_013339695.2 of Rhipicephalus sanguineus. Classification (NCBI taxonomy): domain Eukaryota; kingdom Metazoa; phylum Arthropoda; class Arachnida; order Ixodida; family Ixodidae; genus Rhipicephalus; species Rhipicephalus sanguineus. The sequence continues at coordinate 208,065,815 of NC_051177.1, forward strand.
GTGCAATTCCTTACTCTCGAGCCCGCTAATTAGGGCGGTAATGAGCAAAATTCTTATTTCACAAATTAATTTCTCTAAAATTAGCCGTTAAAGATACTGACTTAATTTTGATACCCTCTTTGAGATCACAACAACGCGCTTCTTCTCGTGGAAAAACGGTTGGATAGCTTTGGGTAAACGAAATTTATCACGTTAGAAATAATTGGAGAGAAAAAACGTAAATAAACACGTGTCTACCGCATCTCCCCTCACCCGGTTCGGCAGTATCAAGGGTGCGGGGCAAACGTACACACACAAATTGTGAAGTTCAAGTGGAGGTGCAGCACCTAGGTTACGACGGCATTTGCGGCGCTTGTTTCGTGATAACTAGGTCATACTGCTGCCATTTTGTGGGTAATCATACTGGGAACATGACCGCTGCCAATTCCGCATGATAGAGCCGTGGTTTGTGGTTTTTGGAGCGGAAAACAGTTGGAAACGCCTGAAGGCAACACTTTGAACACGTGTTTTTTTTGTTTTTTTTTTCCCGATCGCCCGTAACTTTCGCAACACCTCACTCTCATGAGTTCAAACAAAACTCGCAGCTACAAGAATATAGGCCTCTAGGTATCTCCCCCTTCTCCAGGGTGCCTTTTTTTGTCCTTTTTCTCCCCCCCCCAACGGTGCCTAACACCTACGGGGCAGCACAGTATGGCAAAGAGTTCCAAGAAATCAGGTAAAGGGAGAAGTAATAGTGCCGCAAGCAACCAGAAACATGAATTCCTCAAGGAAGACCGTTTAAAAGCACCAAAGCTCCCTTCTCCAGGCTCGGACACAGATTCATCGGGTGAAGAGTCAGGTGACTCAACCAAGACAGTCCGGTGCAGCCTACGCGAAAAACAAGAAAAAAAACCCCGCCTAACCAACAAAAAGACCATGCCTCACGACTCCGAGGCAACCAGCGAAGATGAGGAGCAACATGGCTCAAGAGGGAGTAAGGCCTCAGTAACCGAGACAGTAGAGCAGTCGTTACCACCCCTAAGCGAAGAATTCCCTGCTCTTGTTCCCTCTCAGGTCGGAACCTCTGTGGAAGAGAGGAGAGGGAAGGGATCACCCCTACAAAGACCAATGCAAGCAGACAAGAAGCTCTTTAAAGCACTTTCAGTCATAGCAGCAGAAGCTTCGGGAAATGAGGTCGTCTCTACACAGGTAAACCTCATAATCAACGAGGTAGCCAAGGTGAAGTCTCTTATCCTTGAGGCCACGCATGAAGTTGCAGGCCTCCAAGGAGAGCTCCGTGCAACACGCGAAACAATGAACACAGGAAGCAAGCAGAGCATGGCCGAAGTGGTGCGGAAATCGATCCCGGGCGATCTAGACAGGCGGCCTACCTCACCTAAACCTAAAGAGGCAATCGTTGTTCGGTCAGCCACACCTGACAAAGAGGAATTAACAGAACTAATATGCGAAAACATTGACCCTTGCTCCCTCGGACTTCGAGATGTAGAAATGCGACCCTCCCGAGATGGAGTAGTAATCACATCTACATCAAAGGAGGCCATCTCATCCCTGCAGAGGGAACTGGAAACCAATGCAGCCACAAGGCGCACTGTTGAGGTTACGCAGGGGAGGAAAAGGTTCCCTCAGATTAAAATAGTCGGGATTAGTGAGGATATTACCGACGAGGAACTCCCGGCTCGCCTGGTGACGCAAAACAACCTGCAGTGCACCGCAGAGGACTTCACATTGGCCAAATCCTGGAGGGGAAGGGAGGGGAAGACCGCATGCTTTGAAATAACCAAGCAAGCACACGAAGCGCTGAGGGGAAGGATGCGGCTCAATCTCAAGTGGACCCGCTGTCGATTCTTTGACAGCACGTTTGTGCCCAGATGCAAAAACTGCGCACAACTGGGACATGTCGAAAAATTCTGTCAGGAAGCGTCGAGATGTACTGACTGCGGAGGGGCGCACCACCTCAGGCAGTGCAAGAGCCACCACAAGAGCTGCCGGGCATGTGAAAGAGCCTTCCCTGGAGAAAACCGTGAACACTCGTTCTTGAGTTACGATTGTCCGGTGTTCAGGCAGGCACAATCCAGAAGAACTACGCAGCTGATAGCGCACCTTTAAGTGTCCTTTTTTTCTTTCTTCTCTCTCTCCTTTTTTTTCTCGCTTACCCAGAAACGGCAAGTACACCATGGAGACACTCACAGTAATACAAGTAAACTTGGGTCGCGCTTTTAAGGCCACCAAAACGCTTTCCAATGCCTGCTCTGATCTAGAGCAGGATATTTCCTTCATCCAAGAACCGCATAGTCTTAAAGATAAGGTAATAGGATTCCCCTTAAAAACAAGAGTGATTCACTATTTGGAAAATCCCAAAGTAGCCACAATAATACATAACGAGAAAATATCGGTATTTCCCCTAGTAATTAAGCAGAAATTAATTATCACGCAGCTTTGCTGGAATAACATAGAATTTACAGCAATAAACTGCTACCTCCCACCTCAGGGAGACATATTAGCAGAAATAATTGAAATTGAAAAATTCCTCGACTCGGCCAAAGTAGCGACGAAGATCCTAATAGTAGGCGACTTTAATGCGAAGAACAGCACCTGGGGAGGCAACAAGACGGACAAAAGAGGGGGGGGGGGATATTCGACTTCATAAGCAAAAACAATCTTTCTTTAGTTAACAGTGCTACCTCACTACCTACCTTTCAAACGAATAATGGACGAAGTTGGATAGACTTAACAATCAGCTCTAAATCACTTACCACGCATGTAAACAGCTGGGAAGTATTAGATTACAATAGCGATAGCGATCATAGATACATAAAAATTGAAATGTTTAATACAGAGGAAACGAGGGAGAAGCGTCTCACGGCAGTGGGGGAGAAACGGATGCTAGAGGCATTAGAGGGGGATGAATGGATACGTCGAACGGCAGAGGAGCCCATCCGAACGAGTAAACAATTGGAATACATCACTGAACATTTTTACGGCAAGATCGAAAAACTCGCTAAAAAGTTCTCAAAGACGGTTAAAAATAAGGAAAAACCGAAGCCCTGGTGGAGTCCAGACTTAGAGTTACAGAGGAAAAGGGTGCGCGCTCTTAGAAGAAGATACCAAAAATGCAAGAACGAGCTAAAAGAACAATTCAAAAAGGCTTATCATACAGGCCTTAAAGAATTTCAGGCAAACATAGAAGAAGCAAGAAACAAGTCCTGGAAAGAATATTGTGGTCAACAAAGAAAAAATCCCTTTGCGCTACCGTACAAAATAGCAGCGAGTAAATTGAAAAATATTATAATATTCCAAAGCATCACTCGAGAAGATGGAGAGGAAACGAGGACACGAGAAGACACAATTAGGTACATACTTACACACTTATATGAAGTAGCAGAGGGTGACGCCAAACCCAGTGCAGAGAGGCCATCAGTTGATGAAACACAAAACACGTATAGCGAATTCACTACGTTCACAGAAACGGAAGTCGATCACGTAGTAAACAACCTAAGGAAAAACATATGTCCCGGACCGGATAAAATAAAAACAGCATTCATTCAAACACTATACAACATGCACAAGAAATTCTTTCTGAACATCTTTAATGCTGCAGCAACACTCAGACACTTCCCCGCAAGATGGAAAGTAGCCAAAGTTGTAGTAATTCCACAGGATAAAAATAAGCAAGGGCAGGATCCAGCTAGCTTCAGGCCTATTGCAATAAACTCAGTATTCGGAAAGATTTTTGAAAAACTACTTTATCACAGATTGTATCACTACGCTATTAACCACCTATTCCCCGACAATCAATTCGGATTCACATACGGAAAATCGGCAATTCTCGCCCTCCAAAGGTTAAAAAATTGCATCGTAGAAACAACAGCAAAGAAAGAAAACGTAGTACTGATCTCTCTCGACATCAAAAACGCCTTCGGTGGTATCAGATATGACAGCGTCACAAAAAGGCTGGCACAGCTCAATGTTCCAAAGGACATAATAGAAATAATAGGGAGCACATTAGTGGATAGAGTGATTATTTACGAACAAGAGGAGCAGAACATAGAAATTAAACTTGCAAAAGGTGCCCCACAAGGGTCGCCGTTAAGCCCGTTCTTATGGAATCTGCTCATCTCGGAACTGCTCATAGAAAAAATGCCGGAAAATACCAGCATTCAGGCATTTGCAGATGATGTAACATTGGTAGTTAGGGGAAAGAGCAGACCCAAAATGGAAATAGAGGCTGCGCAAGCATTAAGTATCGTAGAAATATGGAGCGTAAACAACGACCTAACGTTCAGTCACCATAAATGCGAGTTTATTAATATAGGGAAAGAATATAAAAACAGACCGCCCGTCATAAAGTTAGGCACGCATTCAATCAAAAGGGTCCAGGAAACGAAAATCTTGGGGGTTGTGTTCGACAACAAGCTCTCCTTTCTTCCACACTTAAAAGAGATAAAACAGAAAGTTATGAACATTACAATAGGACTATCCAGGTTTTCAGGAACAGACTGGGGAGTGAGCCCGAAACAGCTGAGACAAATCTACTTCAAAAGCATAGATAAGACCATAGTGTACGGATCACCAATATGGTATCCATCAATCTCTAACAGAAATAAGAAGAACATAGAAAAAATTAATAAACTTAAGGCTATACAAAGAACCCCACTAATAAAAATCGCCAAAGCTTTCCAGACGGTCTCGAACGATGCTCTCAATGTCATTTGCAACATCCCACCGGTGCACTTAACAATAGAAAAAGAAAATAAGCTATTTAACATCATACACTCGACCGAGAAAATTCAAGTGGAAGAGAGGGAGTTTGGAAAGGAAGACATCGCACACAAAATAGATCTCACGAACATACACCCCAGTAAGAGGAAGGGGTATAGCTACTCAATGAAAATAGGAACCGCGGATTATAGTTTCTTTACAGACGGGTCAGAGCAAGAAAGCGGATGTGGAGCCGCTTATGTGATCCAAGACGAAACAGGCCGAAACATTACATATCACCAAATAAAACTACCAAAATATTCAAATACTTTCGAGGCAGAGGCTGTTGCAATACTCGAAGCCCTATTGAAAGTGAAAACAATGGACGTAACCAAAAAGTACCAAATAATCACAGATAGTCTTTCCACCCTTCAAGCACTTAAGAACCCGAACAACACGAATCCATTTGTCCACAAAATACGAGTTACGCTAAATCAAATGGAAACTTATCAAATCAATCTGGCCTACACGAAAGCACACGTAGGGACAATAGGAAACGAATTAGCGGACTAACTTGCCAAAGAAGCAGTCCGAGAAGGTAGACAATACACAACACCAATATCCAAGTCATTCATTAAAAAAACAGCTATATCACACATGCATCGATGAATGGAACACTCATTGGAACATGGCTGGAAAACAATCTTACACTTACCAATGGATCAAAAATGTAAGACACATACCAGAATTCTTTCCCCCTGGCTACTGGGTTACACAGGCTGTGACGGCACATGGAAGGTTCCCCTTTTATTTTCACAGATTTCAGATAACGGACAATGAGAGGTGCCCATGTGGTGAGGAGTCGTCATCATTTGACCATTACTTAGACAGCTGTAACATAACAAAGAAGGAAAGGAGAACCCTAAATAAGAAATTCAAGAAACCCTCAAGAGCCAAACACGAAAAAATTAAGGACAAAAACCTCGTGGCATCCACGCAGGAAATGGTACTACGGATTAACGAAAAAATCAGTCATGTCTAAATGAAACTAAAATAAAATAAAACGTAGTGTCAAATCGAAAAGAGGAGGGACGTAAGGATAAAACTGAAATACTATTCCATATAAACAAATAAGGAAAAGGAGGACACTCAGAAGAAAAGGGGAGAAGAAAGGGGAAAAGAATAATAATAGTAACACTAACAAGAAATAACAAAACTCGAAACTACAAATTGAAGTCCACCAACGAGGATCTGAAGTTCAATTTCGTCGCTGGGACAGGGGAGTGCACACCAATTCAAAGCCTATATAGGACCCTGGAGCTGATGCTCTCACAAGAGGCTCGCCCAGCGTGATTACGTGAAGAGGAGGGAGAAATATGAAGCTCTTCACCCTGATAGAGCACAATCAACTCGCTCGCCTGAGTGAGGACGCGTACCGCACGGTACCGCCCTAGGACATAAGATCCAACACCTGTCCTAACACTCGTTAGCACTCGTTGTTGGTAGATCGTCCCCGAAACCTCACGAAAAGGATCCCAGATTGGTGCCGCCCTAAAGAATCCTCTCTCAGAGACTCCAGGGCACCAGTTGGTGGTTGATCACAGAAAACACGGTACAAAAGGAGGCGGCCCACCGGACAGTTCGTATGGTGCAACTTATGCACCGCACTGGTGGCCGCCATTCCCAGAGATTTTCGTGAACAGGATGTCAAGGCATAGCGCTGGAAAAAAAAGGGAAAGCGAAAGCGGAAAAAAAGGGGGGGGGGGAACGAAAAGGAAAAAAGGCTCATGACCGCCTGTCAATTACAAAGGCGGGCACCGTGCACTACACCCCCGGCAGGCATGTTTGAATGGAAGATCCTTATTTAAAAAATTCAAATCACTTAAGAGAAGATAGAATATAAGAGGGGAAGGGGAGGGAAGGGAAAGGAGAGCGAAGGGGTGATAAGGGAGGGAACCAACACAATTTGAGTTCTCTCTCCTCTGTTGCATAATAAGTTCGTAGACACAAGGAAATAATTCCTCCTAAACGAAGAACATTAAAAGAACATTAAAAACAAGAATTTAGAAAGAGGAGGGGGATTGAAGAGAAAGGATGGAGAAGGGAAAGGGGGAGGAGGCGGAAAGGGGAGGGGAGGGCAGAGGGAGAGGGGGAAAGAGATGAAAAAAAAAAGGCAGGGGAAACAAGGAGGAAACGAGTCCGTCCGCATCACTTGGGTAGAGGGCCCTTTCAGTCGTCACAGCGGTATCCTTGGCAGGGCGAAAAAAAAGTTCGCGCACAGAAAGACACATACAAATCCTCTCAATAATGTGCATTCGTTGCTCTTATGTCATGTTGGTTGCGATTTCTGATTCTTTACCTCGCAAACTACAGACTCACCACAAACATTTCATAGAAGTCACCGTTTTTCACTAACAACACACGCAAGTTTCGATACATCATGTAAACATGAGGGAAATGGAAGAGGAAGGGATAGAGGTGGGACGAAAACGAAGGGGAGGGGGAAGAGGGGGAGGGGGGCGAGCAGGGGCAGTACCATACTGCCTCCGCTTGGGCATCTAAATGTTCTTTTATTTTTCCCTAAGTCAGCAGGATAAACTCATGGCGCCGTCAAGGAGAGGGCAACGCCATAAAGAAGAAGCTGTGGAGCAGCGGGTGAAAAGGAAACAAACAAGGAGACAAGCAAGAAATGTGTCAGTCAAGAGCGTAAAGGAAACATGTAACCCCTATAAGAACATAGATCTTCGCTGTCTGGGTACGTTCTCGTAGCTGGGGAAGGTGCTAGATGATAGGGTATAATTTTCTTTTTCTCTCTTTTTCTTTTTTCTAGAACGCAAAATATTTGTTGGCGCAAGCCCTATTCATTTTCTTTCAATTGGTTTACGCATGTTATACCTCGGTGGCACGGGCAGAGGCGCTTTATTTTATGTTCTTTTTCTAAAAAGCCTCACCATAACTTTAGTTTTAGTCGTCAGTCAGTCACTTTTTTCGGCAGTGTCGACAGCAGGGGTAAGTGAGCTCTGCACATATGTATTTATAATTTTGGCCATTTTGGTGATAAACAGGTCATATTGGTGTCAGTTTGTGGGTAAGCATACCGGAATCATGACCGCTACTAATTCTGCTTGATAAAAGTGGGATTTTGTGGTATTTGGAGCGAAAAACAGTGCAAAACGCTTGAAAAACGACACTTCGAAGACGCGTTTTTTTCGATCGCCCATAACTTCCGCACTACGTCACCTAGCGACTCCTAACTTCCACCGTGCAAGGACATAGTAGCTGTCCCAACACCGTTAAAATTCAGAAATCCCAGCTTCAGTATTACCGAAGTTATTACGAGGTCAATATCAAGCCTAATCACTAAAAAAATTAACTTTCTCAAGTTGGACTAAATATTCATTTATTCCTTGTCCGCTTTTCAATATTAATAAACGGCATAGTCTGGGCTAACCAGTCGTGCAATTCCTTACTCTCGAGCCCGCTAATTAGGGCGGTAATGAGCAAAATTCTTATTTCACAGATTAATTTAAATTTAGCCGTTAAAGATACTGACTTAATTTTGATGCCCTCTTTGAGATCACAACAGTGCGCTTCTTCTCGCGGAAAAACGGTTTGGATAGCTTTGGGTAAACGAAATTTATCGCGTTAGAAATAATCGGAAAGAAAAAAATAGGCAGATGCCACGCAGTGTGGGAATCGATGTAATGCGAAGCAGCCAGCATAGAGCTGCGTACATCGTCTTGTTTGTCATTGAGGCTAATGAAGTCATACATGTCGTGACATCTAGTTCGCTATATATCGCGAGATTGTCATACATGCATGCGTGTAAAATCTGGTATATGCCACGCTAATGAGACATATATTCTGCTACATATATACGATGCGTGACCTGCTATTTATGCTCGTCACGTACTCCTGTCATGCCATACCAATTTAAGTATATATCCAATTAACAAAATGGCCGCGAGTGCACCATGAGCGTGGCGTCTAAATCATACCCTACATGACGCGCATTTCATGATTTTCGTGTTACCACCCGTTATTTATGTTCGTCACACAGTCACGTTGCGCAATACCAATTTTGATGTATATCAAGCTAGCGAAACGGACGCCAGACACCATGATCGTGGCACGTAAGTCATGCTGTATATTACATGCGTGTCATGATTTTCCTATTAACTCCTGCTTATGTTCGTCACACAGTCACGTCGCGAGATACAAATTTTGGTGTATATCAATCTAGCGTGTGGCGCACACATAAGAAAACGACACGACACGTCCGTCTAGCGCCGAAGCCTAAAACCAACTAACTTTTTCTTTATTTTTCTGCGCCCCTCGCGCCAGCCTTGCTGCCGCGCCACACGAGGTCACGTCCGACCTCTTCTTTCTTCACTGTGCAATCCCGTCGATGTCGGTGGCGCTACATAGCTCCTTCCCCTAGAGAGCAGCATGGTCTGCGAATGAAATCAGCACTGCCAGGAAACTGCGGATTGAAGTAGTGTCCGCAGCGACGGGAACGGAGACATGTGGAACTGGATTGAGCCAGGCGACTGTGGGAGTGGTCTCACAGTAGGCTAGCTTCAGGCGCTCCAGTGCGATGGTGTCAGGTTTGCCCTGAACATCTACGACATATGTCGACTCGCGTTTCTCCAGTACCGGAAAGGGCCCGAGGTAGTGTGGGTGGAGAGGAGGCCGAATAGGTCCAAAGCGCACGAAAACGTGGGTTGCATTGGTCAGGTCGGATGTAATGTACGGTGTGCGGTCTGGAGGAGGACGTGTCGGACAGGGTTTAAGATCCCGGAAGAGGTCCCTAAGAAGGTGTACGTAATCGTGAGTAGACAGAGCTGCCGAGGGTGGTTCTGAGGAGAAGAAGTCGCTGGGCAGACGGAGCGGAGTGCCGTAGACGAGCTCTGCGCTCGAGCACCCGAAGTCCGATTTGAAAGCGCAGCGGATACCCAGAAGTACCAGTGGCAGACGTTGAACCCATTGCGATGGCGTGCCATGGGCCATCAGTGCTGCCTTGAGCTGTCGATGGAAGCGTTCCACGAGGCCATTGGTCTGGGGGTGGTAGGCAGCCGTGCGAAGACGATGCGTGCCAAGCAAGCGTAGGAGTTCGTGAAAGAGGGCAGACTCGAATTGCTGTCCTCTGTCAGTCACGATCTTGGTAGGGCATCCGAAGCGGGCAACCCATGTTGTGACGAATGCTGCTGCGACGGTTGCAGCAGAGCTGTCTGGAAGCGGGGTCGCTTCTGGCCAACGAGTAAATCGGTCGACAGCTGTGAGCAGGTAGCGAAAACCCGTCACACGGTGGTAGTGGTCCGACGATGTCGATGTGGACAATATCGAAACGATGGTCAGGCTGGAGAAACTGGCGTGTTGGGGGAACAGGGTACCTGTGGACTTTGGCACGTTGGCAGGGTGTACATGCACGTACCCAGTCGCGTACGTCTGCGTTCATCCGGGGCCATACGTAACGCGATGAAACAAGGCGTTACGAGGCACGAACGCCGGGGTGAGCGAGCTGGTGCAGCGTGTAGAAAAGCTGCTTGCGTAACGTGCGAGGGACAAATGGTCTGGGTGTGCCTGTAGAATTGTCACAGACGAGGTTGGCGCCATCAAGCAGGATATCGTGCAATCGCAGTGCTGTTTTAGATGAGCGCAGTTGTATGAGCTCGGGATCGTTAGCTTGGTGTGCTGCGAGCGTCGGCACATCGAGTGGCGTAGGAGTTGCAGGTGATGTCACAGCGTCCACCCGGCTGAGAGTGTCAGCAGGTATGTTCTGGTCGCCGCTGACGTGTCGGATGTCGGTAGAGAATTCAGATATGAACAAGAGATGGCGGATTTCTCGTGGCGTGTGCGTCAACGACTCTCTGCTAAGCGCATATGTCAACGGCTTGTGGTCCGTGAAAATTGTAAATGGTCGACCTTCGACGATATGGCGAAAGTGTCGGATGGCGAGGTAAATTCCAAGTAACTCTCGACCAAAGGTGCTGTAACGAGCTTGTGTTGGGCTGAGTTTCTTGGAGAAAAACGCTAATGGTTGCCATGAGTTGTCAACACGCTGCTGGAGAACCGCTCCCACGGCTGTGCTAGACGCGTCACTCATGAGGGCTAGAGATGCCGTGGGGTTGGGGTGGGCAAGAAAGGCAGCGTTGGCGAGTGCGCCCTTGATCTTGATAAAGGCGTCTTCAGCAGTGGAGTCCCAAGGGAGTAAGGACGTCTTGTTCTTGCTGGTAAGCAGACGGTCCAAAGGCGCCACTATATCGGCACACTTCTTGATAAAGCGGCGGTAAAAGTTAACCATGCCGAGGAATTGCCGCAGCTTCGTGATCTTTGTGGGCCTAGGGAAGCTCTGAACTGCTTCGATTTTTGATGAAAGTGGGCGGATGCCACTGGTGTCCAGGTGATGTCCCAGAAAGACTAAGCTAGTGACACCAAACTCGCTTTTCAAGGCGTTGATGACGATGCCGTGGTCAGATAGTCGTTGTAGCAGACAACGAAGGTGTTGTAAATGGTCTTCCACAGATTTGCTGGCCACCAACAAGTCGTCGACGTAGGCGAAAACAAAGGGTAGACCACGCGTGACTGTGTCAATGAAACGTTGAAAGGACTGAGCGGCATTCCTGAGACCGAACGGCATTCGCAAAAACTCGAAGAGTCCGAATGGTGTTGTAATAGCCGTCTTGGGTATGTCTGATTCGGCCATGGGAATATGGTGGTAGGCGCGGACAAGGTCAATCTTCGAAAAGATGTTGGCGCCGTGCAGAGCGGCAGTGAAATCCTGTATGTTGGGTAATGGGTTCAACCGCAGCGGTTGAAGAGGTCTCGGCGTTGGCCGAGTTGGTCGAGGCTTGCTGGCGTTCGTTGCCGGTGGTTGACATGGCTCCACGTCTTTTTGTTTCGTGTTGCGGCACAAGTTGCTACTTGATCCAAACGTCCGGGTCACCAATTTGTGGAGCACACATAAGAAAACGACGCGACACGTCCGTCTAGCGCCGAAGCCTAAAGCCAACTAACTTTTTCTTTATTTTTCTGCGCCCCTCGCGCCAGCCTTGCTGCCGCGCCGCACGAGGTCACGGCCGACCTCTCTTTCTTCACTGTGCAATCCCGTCGATGTCGGTGGCGCTACAAGCGCACCATGAGCATATACGTCCGATACGTCAGCCCTTGGAAACTGTCCGGTGATTGCCTCCCATTAATTGGGCGTGTGATATACCTATTCAATGCAGTACTCAGCAACATGCATGCATTTTCTCGAGTGGTCATAGAGCTAGTAATGACTTTTTTTTTAATTTCTTGCCCATGTTTGCTGGGGTGTCCTCTACATGCAGGAGAATGGACCAACCTAAACATTTCGATTATGACGTTTTAGTGCCCGGGATCCTATATGACTCAAGCCGAAAGCAACACATTTACTATAATATTATCAGGAATTGAAATTTTTCTTCAGTTTAGTCAGTTCATTACACCACAAGCATTCTAAAGAAGAAGAGGAACGCTAGTGGGTCGTCATCAGCATGCAGCACGTGGCTTCGCAGCGCTGCTCGTGCTCCAGTCTCGTGCTTCGCTCTCACAGTCCGCACCGGCGCTAGTCGAAACTCAAGCAAATAAACATCTTTACATAATTATCACCTCCTTTTATTTCATCGCCTTCTCACAAGTCTCATTACGCCATATTTCATATTATTTACTGTCACTGTATTCGATATGTTCGTCTAAATTTCTTTTTCTCAATTCAATCCGGATCGCGCCACATATAGTGCATGTGTGCCATTGTTGAAGGGATAATTATCATCATCGTCTTCATTCTTCTGTCGAATGACACGTCAAGGCGTCGTCGGAGCGGCACTCGGTTAAGCGACCCAAGGCGCACTACTGTCATCGGTGAAACACACGGGTGAGTCGAAATTTTCGGCGTGATTTGTATGAAGATAGAGCTTCCCACAAGCTAAAGTACGACTTGTCGGTAGTATAACATCATTGCTCAGCTATCATACGAGACAGTTCGATCAAATGGGCCTACGGCATTCAGCCTTGAGGGTTCATTCAAGTGACTCCCATAGCGGTGTCAAGTCGATCCGTATCTTTCGGGGGCAGATTTCATGCCGTTTGTACGAAGAAGACACCAGCGACGCGAAGTAAGCGTTGAGAGCGGCCCGCCAAGATGTTCTAGGGGTTATGGCGCTCGACTGCTGACCCGAAGGTCGCGGAATCGAGTCCCGGCCGCGGCGGCTGCATTTTCGATGGAGGCGAAAATGTTTGAGGCCCGTGTACTTAGATTTAAGTGCACGTTAAAGAACCCCAGGTGATCGGAATATCCGGAGCCCTCCACTACGGCGTCTCTCATAATCATATCGTGGTTTCGGGACGTTAAACGCCAGATATAATTATCATCATCATCATAGCGTTGAGAGCACATAAAGTTTACGAGCCGTCTTCTGATACCTGTCGAGATCGCGTGTGCGCCAGCGACCGCGCTCTTCGAGCGACGCAGCCCCTCCCTTCCCTCCTCTCCCCTGGCATCCCTTTATGCTCCTTACGAAAGACGGCCCGAATGTTTCCTCTCCGCTTGATGAGCAATCGACGGCCGGCCTCCTACGCGCGGTGATCTTATTGCAATCGCCCTCTATGCGACAGAGACGGCCACCTCGTTTCATCTCCGCGTCAGCCGCGCTCGTCGCCAGCGCTCACGAGCTTTTACTTGCGGGTAGAACGTACGATGCCCGGGGTGGTGGAAAATGACGGCGACGGCAGAGACCGTTCGAGAGTGTCCGTATAATTGCTATCGCAATTAAAAACATAAAGACGTGACCTAACCTAGCACGATGCGAGGAACGTTGCTTGGGCCATTGTATAGATAAGAGCCGTGGTTAATTCGTGCCATTTTGCACGACTGACTGCGGAATTTACTGAAAGTTTTCAGAGGCCTAAGGGTAATTTTAAGATATTTAGTGGATGCGCATTAACGCATGGAAAGCAGTTGCGTAGCCGAAAATTTATTTCGAGGGTGGGGGTGTCGACCCTCTTTATGATTGTTTGTGTGTTGGTATGTGTGCATACCAACCTACCCACTTACCTATACACATCCATACGTACATACCAGGGGCGTAGCCAAAGGTTTTCAACCCCCACCCCGACATTTTTCAATTTTGCATGTGTATATATTACACGCACACATACAGACGCACGCACGAACATACATAAAGTATGGTTGAACCCCCCCCCTCCCTCCAAAAAAATTGCTTGTTTTGTGGGCATGTGCTTTGTGGGCATGCACTTGCGCTCACCCTTTCTGGAACTTAATTCAGTCATATGGCTAATATATGCAGAAAAAATTGCCGCTCGCGCACGATAGTTAAATATTCGGCCGACTGTACGTACATACGTACGTACGTACAACGCGCACACACATATACATGCACATACAGTGAAACCTCGGTGATACGAATCTCACGGGACCACCAAAAATAGTCGTATCATCCGAAATTCGTATCACCAGAAAGCATGGAAAATCCGCATGCGACAAAAGAAAGCTTGCGTACATTTTCATTTATTGTTTTGCAGGGCCGCAGCAACGTCAGGAAGAACCCTAAATGATTGTCAGTTAAGTTTTTAGATGTCGGCAATCATAACAGCACTTGTAAATATACGGCCCGTACGCGCGTATTCAATTAATGAACCAGGTGCGTTGTGACCCGCGACAGCTAGCGGCCCGGCTTTTTGAAGGTTCGCTGCGAAAACAAAACATCGTTTTCCGGTAATTTGACATTTTTTTGAGCATATCAAATACGATCAAACGACACACGACGAACAGTCTCTATTACACAGATTACAAATTACAAGTAGACGGCCTCATGCCAGCAACAATGGAGTTCGCTCGCCAAAGCCGTCACGTGTAGGGGGTATGCCCATGCAAGCGTCAGCTTGCACGAAGGTGATCTACGTCGGGTCTCCGTCGCGTGCATTTTCACTCATATGGGATTTAGCCTTAAATCTAACGCGAACAGTCGCGTGGCGCCGTCACTAGCTCAGGTGGTGTTACTTCTCCGTTTGTCGGAGTGCAACAGAGGCAGTGCTTTACCTGCTCCCTTTTGTGTAAAGTAGCGAATGGAAAGGAAAAGTGGTAAAGGGCGGTCGCGGAAAAGGTGCTGTATGCGTGCTGGAAAGCGATTCCCGCTCATTCTCTATATTTCGGGCTTGAGTCGGGCTTTGTGCAGGGCCCGAGCCCGGCCCAATAAAACTCCAAGAGGCCCGAGCCCGGCCCGGGCCCGAGGTGAAAATACGTCGGCGCCCGAGCCCGGCCCGCGGGCCGGGTCGGGCTCGGGCTTTCGGGCTACCCGGAGCCCGTGCACACCTCTAGTGTCAAAATCTTTATTGTCAGATATGGCACTGCTTATCAAGGGCACACACAAAAGGAGACATGCGCAGTAGGTGCCTATCTAGGACGCTTGTACATGACGAAGCCTCTAGTTACATCTTCCTTTTTTTTTGAGAAATTTCAACATAAGGTAACAACAGTAAGAGAAAGGAAAAAAAAGAGCAATGTTAGAAGTGAGCCTATACATTTGCCAAGGGGCTATCACTGTCGTCTTTCAGGTAGGGGATACCGTTGTGGGGCTCTACGGACGCGGTCACTCCTGCGAATTGAGTCTGGTTGTGTCAGTGCCGTCGCAGGGCCAGGCTGAGAAGAATGCGCCGGCGAGCGGGTCGTAGGGCCGGTCTGCGGTTGCCTTTCGGTCAGATGCTCCCTGGTACGCCTCAGCTGTTGATCTGACACCGGAAGAGACGAAATAGTGTTAACTTGGAATTGTTCTGTCTCATCTTTTAGCTGTGTAGGACTTGGGAAACGAGAAAGCTCATAAGCTAGGAACAGGTGCTTGCTGGTTTATGTCACTTTGATAGGGTACCTTTGTACCCTATCAAAGTGACATGCGTTGCCCCATGCGTTGCAATCTTAGAGGGCATTCGCACAGTGGTTTTTTGAATATGTGTTCCAAAGGTCTGTGATCGGACTCGACTATAACTTCGGACTGCCCAAAGATAAAATCTTGAAATTTTGTGCTGCCGTGAACAATGGCGAGCGTTGTTTTCAATCTGTGCGTATAGCTGCTGTGTTTCTGTTAGCGAACGAGACGAATAGGCAATCGGTTGCCCATCCTGCAGAACAGCTCCTACACCACGCTGACTGGCATGTACGGACAACGTCACATGTTTTTCTTGGTTAAAATAAGCAAGGACAGGTGCCCGAGTGAGTGTTTCTCTAAGCTGGTGAAAACTGTCTTCTTGCTGATCTGTCCAGCCCCATGCAACGTCTTTTTTCAAAAGATCGCGAAGCGGTGCAGACAAGGTGGACATGTTCGGGACGAAGCGCGCCACGAAGTTCATCATGCCTAGAAAAATTTGCAGTTCCTTACGGTTTTGCGGAGGCGGCACTTCCATGATGTCTTCCACTCCGCTGGGGTGCAGGCACACTCCTTCTTTAGTGAGAACGTGGCCCATGTAGCGGACTCGGGGCTGCAGGAAATGGCACTTTTCTTATTCAATTTCAAGTTGTGTTGTCTGCATCTCTCCAGCAAGGCGATCGAATTGCTGTCGTGCTGCTCTCGCGTTTCTCCCCGCACAAGAATGTCGTCCATTACGACAGCAACGCCCCTCAGGCCCTCCAGTATTTCATGCATTACATGCTGAAAAACTTCTGGGGCCGAAGATATGCCGAAAGGCATGCGCAGAAACCTATATCGACCGTAGGGCGTGCTCATTGTGCATACGCGGGAGCTCGGCTCGTCTAACTTTATCTGCCAAAATCCCGATGACGCATCTAGGGTGGAAAATATTGTGCTCCATGCAATCTTGGCAAAATATCTTCCAATGTCAGTATATGGTACCGCTCTCTGAGAAGCGCCTTGTTCAAATCTGATGGGTCTAAGCAATGCGCACCTTATCTTTCTTTAGTATCACAACCATATGGCTTGAAGACGTGGTAACAGCACTGAGCGTACCGGAACTGGGGCAGTGCATGTCATCTGATTCGTCCATAACTTGTGCGTCTTCGAGGGGTTCCACACTGCCGAGACATTCTCCTCGCACCAACGTAACACTGTACGGAGATGGGTTGATAACAAAAATTGACGTGCTGCCCTTTGTGACTTGCACGGTCGCGAAGCGCACCAGTAAGCCTTTCCTCGTGCAAACACGGTCGGATGGCGAGAGGAGTGCGACGGTGTCGGAGAGACTGGCGCAGTAGACGGACACCGCCGTTGACGAGCATGTAGGCAGTTTGGTGTCGTCTTTGACGAGTACCTTGCTCACAGACGATGGACTGTCAGCTGGCGTCAGATCAGAGAACGGTGAGAGCTCTATTTCGGCTGGTGCGCAATGAATCTCGGCGTCGTGGTGGGAGAGAAAATTCGATCCTAGGATGACGTCGTGAGAGCATACTGGAATTATGATGAATTCGACGGCGTACAGAGCATCCTTAATCATGACGCGGGCTGTGCACACCGCTGTAGGGTGAATACTTTGGGCGCTGGCTGTACGGAGGGAGAGCCCGGGAAGTGGCGTCGTCACTTTCCGCAGTAGTCGGCTAAATGTGGCGTCAATAACGGATACGGCGGCTCCAGTGTCAATAAGGGCAGATGCGCGAACACCGTCCACAAACACGTCTAACACGTTCGATGGGCTTCGCTGAGGGCTTTCGCAGTTCGATAGCGTCGCAGCCCTTGCCTCGTGGACTGCGACGACTAGTTTTCCTGGTCACGTGGGACCGGCCGTGACCGCATCGGTGACAGTGATCGGCGTCGTGGTGACGGCGAACGGTGGGTAGATGGATCTGGGCGAGACGACGGTGACATAGGCGGCGGTGAATCGCAATACGGGCGGCTTGACTGGCTGGGGATGGCTGAGGCTACACGAGGCGGCTGCACGCGATTGAAATAGCGGGCGACATGACCGGCGCAACCACACGCGAAGCAGATCGGGCGGTTGTCAGAAGTGCGCCATCGGTAAGCCGGGGTAGGTCCCATCCATGGCGCAGGACGCGGTGGACGAGGCGTCTGCTGATACGACTGCATGATGGGCTGCATCGGTGGCCTAAGTATGGCGTCGGCAAACGCAGCCGGCCCACTCGCTTCGAAGGCCTGAGGTCTGGCGACGGCTTCGGCGTAAGTAAGTGGGGCAGCCACAGGGATCGCTTGGGGTGACCTGGCTACAACCTGCGCGTAACTGAGCGGCGCACGTGCCGGAGGGGGCTGGTGGTATTCCGGCATGACCTCCGCGATTTCCTGCTGAATAGCGCGGCGTAAGGGAGCCAGCAGCGTGGTCGTCGGCTATTCAACATGCGGCGGGTGAGGGAAGGCCAGTAGGGAGAACTGGCGGGCAATTTCCTCGCGCACGAATGACTTGACCTCGGCGAGCAAGGCGGACTGGTCAGAAATGGCCGACAAGCCAGCGAGATCGGCGTCGCGTGATGGAGGTCGACGGGTCAGCAATCGCTGCCGTCGCAGCTCCTCGTAGCTTTGGCAGAGCGTGATCACCTCGGCCACAGTACGAGGGTTCTTGGCGAGCAGTATAGTGAAGGCATCGTCGTCGATGCCTTTCAGAACGTGGCGGATCTTGTCAGACTTAGGCATGGCCGCATCAGCTTTCTTGCACAAGTCCAGGACGTCTTCTATGTAGCTCGTAAAAGACTCACCGGTCTGCTGAGCTCGTTCACGTAAACGTTGTTCGGCTTGCAGTTTACGAACGGCAGGGCGGCCAAACACATCGATGATGGCGGTCTTGAAAGCAGACCACGTGGGAAACTCGGTGGCGTGGTTTTGTACCACAGGCCCGCCACACCCGCGAGGTAGAAAACCAGGTTGCTGAGTTTGCCTGCCTCGTCCCATTTGTTGGGTACGCTTACACGCTCGTACATCGCAAGCCACTCCTCAACGTCGGTCCCATCCGCGCCGGTGAAGATAGGAGGGTCGCGGATGCGGGGGACACCGGGGCATGTGGTCGTTATGGGAGGAAGCGTTTGCTGAGCAGCATCTTGAGGCATGGTAGTTGTTAGGGTACGGGATCTCAGCTCCAGGGGCATCGAATATGTTGAGGCGTTTATTGGACGGTAGTCGGCGACGATACGCAATGGCGACAGTAGAGGCAAATCACGGACTCAGAGCTCGAGCGCGAACAGCCAAAAAGGACGACCCACTAGAAGGCTATAGAGAGCGCAACCCATTACTCATTAAAGGCTCCGCTACACTTTCATTACTTTTGTGTAGACATTGTGCCGAAGTTTTCGCCTCTCGTAGCTTTTGTTTTTGCTTTGACATGTATACCCTATTGCAAAAACCAGCGTCGTTCCAGTACCCCCAGCGTGATACCAGTACATTTTTTGGCACTGGGTCGCACTGGGAACACTGGTATACGCTAGGATTCACTGGGACTCCAGTGAACGCACTGGGAAAGAGCTGGGTGGCACCGGTATCCGCACAGGCTTTGCCACTGTGACGCTGGCGCTCACTGGGAAGCGCTGGAGACGCTGCAATTCTCACTGGCGTGTGCTGGCACATACTGGAGCCTGTACTGTTTCTGCCAGTGCCGCGCGCTGCTTTCAGTATTGTGCGCGGCGGAATGCTTTGGTATGATTCAATATCGAATGTTTGATTCGATGGTACCGCCAGATGCTATCCTAACGGGTCCCAAACATGTGTCACAAATTCTAGCGGCAGAGAAAGACGATGAGATGCGCACTATTTTCATATATGATATACGTGATAAGTGAAATCACGGTCAGTTTTAAAGTTTCCCTGTCGAATGTGGAGAAAAATATGTTAATAACCAAGAGCATCCAACGCTGATCATTTTTCTTTCTAGCATGCTTTTTTTTATTCATGCAGTGCCAATAGCGTCGTTAATTTTTGCGGAACACATAGCAGCAATGAATACACATTTCGTGCATGCCGCGCATATATATCAGTTTTGCATCCGTGATGTGTTGTGGTAATGACTTCATAATGTTACAGGTAGCTCGTTTAATAACTATTCACAATGCACAGCGCAGGGTGGACAAGATGGCGACAGTCCAGCAACAACCAGCAAGCGACGTCGTCTTCCTCTTTCATAGAGCCACGCTGTCTGGTGTCATAACCCCCCGGCGGTAGAAGCACCGTCTCGGTGCTTAATCTACACAGATGTGGTCGAAGGAGGGTAATAAGTAGGGGTGTGCGAATATTCGAAAGTTTCGAATATTCGTCGAATATTACATG